>NC_090392.1:73226226-73529302 GCF_036365525.1 Heterodontus francisci | reverse complement strand
TCCTCACACTTCCAATCACACACATATACCCCACCCACTGTCCTCACACTACCATTCACACACTTATACCCCACCCCATGTCCTCACACGGCCATTCACACACATATACCCCACCTCATGTTCTCACACGGACATTCACACACATATACCCCACCCCATGTCCTCACACGGCCATTCACACACATATACCCCACCCCCGGTCCTCACACGGCCATTCACACACACATACCCCACCCCATGTCCTCACACAGCCATTCACACACATATACCCCAACCCCTGTCCTCACACGGCCATTCACACACACATACCCCACCCCATGTCCTCACACAGCCATTCACACACATATACCCCACCCCCTGTCCTCACACGGCCATTCACACACACATACCCCACTCCATGTTCTCACACGGCCATTCACACACATATACCCCACCCCCGGTCCTCACACGGCCATTCACACACATATACCCCACCCTATGTCCTCACACAGCCATTCACAGACATATACCCCACCCCCTGTCCTCACACGGCCATTCACACACATATACCCCACCCCATGTCCTCACACAGCCATTCACACACATATACCCCACCCCCTGTCCTCACACGGCCATTCACACACACATACCCCACTCCATGTCCTCACACAGCCATTCACACACATATACCCCACCCCCTGTCCTCACACGGCCATTCACACACACATACCCCACTCCATGTCCTCACACAGCCATTCACACACATATACCCCACCCCCTGTCCTCACATGGCCATTCACACACACATACCCCACCCCATGTCCTCACACGGCCATTCACACACATATACCCCGCCCCCGGTCCTCACACGGCCATTCACACACACATACCCCACCCCCTGTCCTCACACGGCCATTCACTCACATATACCCCGCCGCCGGTCCTCACACGGCTATTCACACACACATACCCCACCCCATGTCCTCACACGGCCATTCACACACATATACCCCACCCCCTGACCTCACACGGCCATTCACACACATATACCCCACCCCCTGTCCTCACACGGCCATTCACACACATATACCCCACCCCCTGTCCTCACACGGCCATTCACACACACATACCCCATCCCCTGTCCTCACACGGCCATTCACACACACATACCCCACCCCCTGTCCTCACACGGCCATTCACACACATATACCCCACCCCCTGTCCTCACACGGCCATTCACACACACATACCCCACCCCCTGTCCTCACACGGCCATTCACACACATATACCCCACCCCCTGTCCTCACACGGCCATTCACACACATATACCCCGCCACTGGTCCTCACACGGCCATTCACACACACATACCCCACCCCCTGTCCTCACACAGCCATTCACACACACATACCCCACCCCCTGTCCTCACACAGCCATTCACACACACATACCCCACCCCATGTTCTCACACGGCCATTCACACACACATACCCCACCCCCTGTCCTCACACAGCCATTCACACACACATACCCCACCCCATGTTCTCACACGGCCATTCACACACACATACCCCACCCCATGTTCTCACACGGCCATTCACACACACATACCCCACCCCATGTCCTCACACAGCCATTCACACACACATACCCCATCCCATGTCCTCACACAGCCATTCACACACACATACCCCACCCCATGTCCTCACACAGCCATTCACACACACATACCCCACCCCATGTCCTCACACTGCCATTCACACACACATACCCCACCCCATGTCCTCACACGGACATTCACACACATATACCCCACCCCATGTCCTCACACGGTCATTCTCACACATATAACCCACCCCATGTCCTCACACAGCCATTCACACACATATACCCCACCCCATGTCCTCACACGGCCATTCACACACATATACCCCACCCCATGTCCTCACACAGCCATTCACACACATATACCCCACCCCCTGTCCTCACACTGCCATTCACACACATATACCCCACCCCATGTCCTCACACGGACATTCACACACACATACCCCACCCCATGTCCTCACACGGACATTCACACACATATACCCCACCCCATGTCCTCACACGGCCATTCTCACACATATACCCCACCCCATGTCCTCACACGGCCATTCTCACACATATACCCCACCCCATGTCCTCACATGGCCATTCACACACATATACCCCACCCCATGTCCTCACACAGCCATTCACACACATATACCCCACCCCCTGTCCTCACACTGCCATTCACACACACATACCCCACCCCATGTCCTCACACGGACATTCACACATACATACCCCACCCCATGTCCTCACACGGACATTCACACACACATACCCCACCCCATGTCCTCACACGGACATCCACACACATATACCCCACCCCATGTCCTCACACGGCCATTCTCACACATATACCCCACCCCATGTCCTCACACAGCCATTCACACACATATACCCCACCCCATGTCCTCACACGGCCATTCTCACACATATACCCCACCCCATGTCCTCACACAGCCATTCACACACATATACCCCACCCCATGTCCTCACATGGCCATTCACACACATATACCCCGCCCCCGGTCCTCACACGGCCATTCACACACACATACCCCACCCCCTGTCCTCACACGGCCATTCACACACATATACCCCGCCCCCGGTCCTCACACGGCTATTCACACACACATACCCCACCCCATGTCCTCACACGGCCATTCACACACATATACCCCACCCCCTGACCTCACACGGCCATTCACACACATATACCCCACCCCCTGTCCTCACACGGCCATTCACACACATATACCCCACCCCCTGTCCTCACACGGCCATTCACACACACATACCCCACCCCCTGTCCTCACACGGCCATTCACACACACATACCCCACCCCCTGTCCTCACACGGCCATTCACACACATATACCCCACCCCCTGTCCTCACACGGCCATTCACACACACATACCCCACCCCCTGTCCTCACACGGCCATTCACACACATATACCCCACCCCCTGTCCTCACACGGCCATTCACACACATATACCCCGCCCCTGGTCCTCACACGGCCATTCACACACACATACCCCACCCCCTGTCCTCACACAGCCATTCACACACACATACCCCACCCCCTGTCCTCACACAGCCATTCACACACACATACCCCACCCCATGTTCTCACACGGCCATTCACACACACATACCCCACCCCCTGTCCTCACACGGCCATTCACACACACATACCCCACCCCATGTCCTCACACAGCCATTCACACACATATACCCCACCCCCTGTCCTCACACTGCCATTCACACACACATACCCCACCCCATGTCCTCACACGGACATTCACACATACATACCCCACCCCATGTCCTCACACGGACATTCACACACACATACCCCACCCCATGTCCTCACACGGACATTCACACACATATACCCCACCCCATGTCCTCACACGGCCATTCTCACACATATACCCCACCCCATGTCCTCACACAGCCATTCACACACATATACCCCACCCCATGTCCTCACACGGCCATTCTCACACATATACCCCACCCCATGTCCTCACACAGCCATTCACACACATATACCCCACCCCATGTCCTCACACGGCCATTCACACACATATACCCCGCCCCCGGTCCTCACACGGCCATTCACACACACATACCCCACCCCCTGTCCTCACACGGCCATTCACACACATATACCCCGCCCCCGGTCCTCACACGGCTATTCACACACACATACCCCACCCCATGTCCTCACACGGCCATTCACACACATATACCCCACCCCCTGACCTCATACGGCCATTCACACACATATACCCCACCCCCTGTCCTCACACGGCCATTCACACACATATACCCCACCCACTGTCCTCACACGGCCATTCACACACACATACCCCACCCCCTGTCCTCACACGGCTATTCACACACACATACCCCACCCCCTGTCCTCACACGGCCATTCACACACATATACCCCACCCCCTGTCCTCACACGGCCATTCACACACACATACCCCACCCCCTGTCCTCACACGGCCATTCACACACATATACCCCACCCCCTGTCCTCACACGGCCATTCACACACATATACCCCGCCCCTGGTCCTCACACGGCCATTCACACACACATACCCCACCCCCTGTCCTCACACAGCCATTCACACACACATACCCCACCCCCTGTCCTCACACAGCCATTCACACACACATACCCCACCCCATGTTCTCACACGGCCATTCACACACACATACCCCACCCCCTGTCCTCACACGGCCATTCACACACACATACCCCACCCCATGTCCTCACACGGCCATTCACACACACATACCCCACCCCATGTCCTCACACAGCCATTCACACACACATACCCCATCCCATGTCCTCACACGGCCATTCACACACACATACCCCACCCCATGTCCTCACACAGAGATTCACACACATATACCCCACCCCATGTCCTCACACTGCCATTCACACACACATACCCCACCCCCTGTCCTCACACGGCCATTCACACACACATACCCCACCCCCTGTCCTCACACGGCCATTCACACACATATACCCCACCCCCTGTCCTCACAAGGCCATTCACACACATATACCCCGCCACTGGTCCTCACACGGCCATTCACACACACATACCCCACCCCCTGTCCTCACACAGCCATTCACACACACATACCCTACCCCCTGTCCTCACACAGCCATTCACACACACATACCCCACCCCATGTTCTCACACGGCCATTCACACACACATACCCCACCCCCTGTCCTCACACAGCCATTCACACACACATACCCCACCCCATGTTCTCACACGGCCATTCACACACACATACCCCACCCCATGTCCTCACACAGCCATTCACACACACATACCCCATCCCATGTCCTCACACGGCCATTCACACACACATACCCCACCCCATGTCCTCACACAGAGATTCACACACATATACCCCACCCCATGTCCTCACACGGACATTCACACACACATACCCCACCCCATGTCCTCACACGGACATTCACACACATATACCCCACCCCATGTCCTCACACGGCCATTCTCACACATATAACCCACCCCATGTCCTCACACAGCCATTCACACACATATACCCCACCCCATGTCCTCACACGGCCATTCACACACATATACCCCACCCCATGTCCTCACACAGCCATTCACACACATATACCCCACCCCCTGTCCTCACACTGCCATTCACACACACATACCCCACCCCATGTCCTCATACGGACATTCACACACACATACCCCACCCCATGTCCTCACACGGACATTCACACACACATACCCCACCCCATGTCCTCACACGGACATTCACACACATATACCCCACCCCATGTCCTCACACGGCCATTCTCACACATATACCCCACCCCATGTCCTCACACGGCCATTCTCACACATATACCCCACCCCATGTCCTCACACGGCCATTCACACACATATACCCCACCCCATGTCCTCACACAGCCATTCACACACATATACCCCACCCCCTGTCCTCACACTGCCATTCACACACACATACCCCACCCCATGTCCTCACACGGACATTCACACATACATACCCCACCCCATGTCCTCACACGGACATTCACACACACATACCCCACCCCATGTCCTCACACGGACATTCACACACATATACCCCACCCCATGTCCTCACACGGCCATTCTCACACATATACCCCACCCCATGTCCTCACACAGCCATTCACACACATATACCACACCCCATGTCCTCACACGGCCATTCTCACACATATACCCCACCCCATGTCCTCACACAGCCATTCACACACATATACCCCACCCCATGTCCTCACACAGCCATTCACACACACATACCCCACCCCATGTCCTCACACGGACATTCACACACATATACCCCACCCCATGTCCTCACACGGCCATTCTCACACATATACCCCACCCCATGTCCTCACACAGCCATTCACACACATATACCCCATCCCATGTCCTCACACGGCCATTCACACACATATACCCCACCCCATGTCCTCACACAGCCATTCACACACATATACCCCACCCCCTGTCCTCACACTGCCATTCACACACACATACCCCACCCCATGTCCTCACACGGACATTCACACACACATACCCCACCCCATGTCCTCACACGGACATTCACACACACATACCCCACCCCATGTCCTCACACGGACATTCACACACATATACCCCACCCCATGTCCTCACACGGCCATTCTCACACATATACCCCACCCCATGTCCTCACACGGCCATTCACACACATATACCCCACCCCATGTCCTCACACGGCCATTCACACACATATACCCCACCCCATGTCCTCACACAGCCATTCACACACACATACCCCACCCCCTGTCCTCACACTGCCATTCACACACACATACCCCACCCCATGTCCTCACACGGACATTCACACATACATACCCCACCCCATGTCCTCACACGGACATTCACACACACATACCCCACCCCATGTCCTCACACGGACATTCACACACATATACCCCACCCCATGTCCTCACATGGCCATTCTCACACATATACCCCACCCCATGTCCTCACACAGCCATTCACACACATATACCCCACCCCATGTCCTCACACGGCCATTCTCACACATATACCCCACCCCATGTCCTCACACGGCCATTCACACACACGTACCCCACCCCATGTCCTCACACTGCCAATCACACACGCACACCCCAACCTCACACTGCTGTTCACGTCCAGCCAAAGTATACATGGTTTCAAATGAATATCACTTGATTTTGTGTTGGACATCACATGCAGTATTATGCTGTATATTTTAGTGGATTGACAATAATGATCATTGTATAATAATTCATGTTCCATTGAAAGCTTTCCTGACTGCAGTAATCATGTAAACAATACAAATTTAAGAAAATTTGTTTTCTATTACAGCTCTTTCTCGAGAATAATCTAGTTTACTAATGCAAGATAAGGCATGAATTTGTGTATTTTAAGAAATCTTTAAGAAATAATTTCAGATTTTGCCAAGCTTTTTGAAAGAAAAACTTACATTCATATAATGACTTTCACAATCTCAGGATGTCACTAAGTGATTTTTAGCCGATAAAGTACTGTTTTATGACATGTAAGCACTGTTTTAATATAAGAAACACAGCAGCCAATTTGCGCCCAGCAAGCTCCCACAAACAGCAATGTGATTTGTAGATATGTAGATTTCTACATATCTACGGGGATAGTGCAGGAAAATGGTGTTGAAGTAGAAGATCAGCCATGATCTCATTGAATGGCGGAGAGGGCTCGAAGGGTTGAATGGCCTACTCCTGCTCCTAATTCTTATGTTCCTATGTTCTTATGTATAATATCCAGGAAAACTTTTTTTATTGATGTTGATTAAGAGATAACTATTTGCCAGGACATCTGAACTCTTCTGCTCTTCTTCAAACAGTACCCATGAGATCTTCTTTTGTGGCCATGTAAATGTCAAAATTAAAAATAGGAAATATTCAACACATAAGTAAAAATGTTAAAGTGACTCCTACTGATACAGGAGCTGTGATAAATGACTCCTTATAATAACAAACACCCTTAACAGCCCGTGTTCTCCTAAAGCTACATCGAAAGGTGCCATAAAGCATTTCCACCACTTGAGGGAGTTATTTATCCTCAGTATTATAACAAAGACCTTGAGGTTTTTTTCATTCTTTCATGGGGTGTGGGCATCGCTGGCAAGACCATCATTTGTTGCCTGTCCCTCATTGTCCCTAAGAAGGTGGTGGTGAGCTGCCTTCTGGAACTGCTGCAGTCCATCTGGTACGGGTATACCCACTGTGCTGTGAGGGAGGGAGTTCCAGGATTTTGATCCAGCGACAGTGAAGGAATATCGATATATTTCCAAGTCAGGATGGTGTATGACTTGGAGGGGAACTTGCAGGTGGTGGTGTTCCCATGCGTCTGCTGCCCTTATACTTCTAGGTGGAAGAGGTTGCAGGTTTGGAAGGTGCTGTCTAAGGAGCCTTGGTGAGTTGCTGCAGTGCATCTTGTAGATGGTACACACTGCTGCCACTGTGCGTCGGTAGTGGAGGAAGTGAATGCTTAAGGTGGTGGATGGGGTGCTGATCAAGTGGGCTGCGTTGTCCTGGATGCTGTCGAGCTTCCTGAGAGTTGCTGCATTCATCAGGCAAGTGGAGAATATTCCATCACACTCCCGACTTGTGCTTTGTCGGTGGTGGACAGGCTTTGAGGAGTCAGGAGGTGAATTATTCACCGCAGAATTCCCAGTCTCTGACCTGCTCTTGTAGCCACAGTAATTATGCAGCTGGTCCAGTTCAGTTTCTGGTCAATGGTAACCCCCAGGATGTTGATGGAAGGGGTTTCAGCGATGGTAATGCCATTGAATGTCAAGGGAGATGGTTAGATTCTCTCTCTTATTGGAGATCATCAATGCCTGGCACTTGTGTGGCGCAAATGTTACTTGCCACTTATCACCCCAAGCCTGAACGTTATCCAGGTCTTGCTGCACATGGACACAGACTGCTTCAGTATCTGAGGAGATGCGAATGGTACCATCATCAGCGAACATCTCCACTTCTGACCTTATGATGGAGGGAAGATCATTGAAGATGGTTGGGCCCAGAGCACTACCCTGAAGAACTCCTGCAGTGATGTCCTGGGACTGAGATGATTGGCGTTCAACAACCACAACCATCTTTCTTTGCGCTAGGTATGACTCCAACCAGTGGAGAGTTTTCCCTTAATACCCATTGACTTCAGTTTAGTTAGGGCTCCTTGATGCCACACTCAATCAAATGCTGCCTTGATATCCAGGGCAGTCTCTCTCACCTCAATTTTTGAGTTCAGCTCTTTTGGCTGTGTTTGGACCAAGGCTGTAATGAGGTCAGGAGCCGAGTGGCCCTGGCGGAACCCAAACTGAGCATTGTTGAGCAGGTTATTGCTGTTTAAGTGGCGCTTGATAGCACTGTCGACTACACCTTCCATCATTTTGCTGATGATCGAGAGTAGACTGATAGGGCATTTCTTTTGACAGATTTTTGTTGATAGGACATACCTGGGAAATTTTCCACATTGTTGGGTAGATGCCAACATTGTAGCTGTGCTGGAACAGCTTGGCTTGGGGACTGGAACAGTTCTGCAACACAAGACTTCAGTGCTGTAGCCGGGATGTTGTCAGGGCCCATAGCCTTTGCAGTATGCAGTGCCATCAGCCGTTTCTTGATATCACATGGAATGAATCGGATTGGCTGAAGATTGACATCTGTGATGTTGGGGACTGCAGGAGGAGGCCAAGATTGATCATCCACTCGTGATGGGCTCCCATATCATTGAAGATGGGGATATTTCTGGTGCCTGCTTCTCCAGTTAGTTGTTTATTTGTCCACTACCATCCACAACTGGATGTGGCAGACTACTGGGCTTTGATCTTATCCGTTGGCTGTGGGATTACTTAGCTCTGTCTATTTCATGCTGCTTCCGCTGTTTGGCATGCAAGAAGTCCTGTGTTGTAGCTTCACCACATTGACATCTCAATTTTAGTTATGCCCGGTGCTGCTCCTGGCATGCTGTCCTGCACTACTCATTGAACCAGGATTGATCCCCTGGTTTGATGGTAATGGTAGCGATATGGGACATGCCATGAGGTTACAGATTGTGGTTGAATAATATTCTGCTGCTGCTGATGGTCCACAGTGCCTCATGGATGCCCAGTTTTGAGCTGCCAGTTCAGTTCTGAATCTATTCTATTTATTACAGTGGTAGTGCCACACAACACGATGGAGGGTATCCTCGGTATGAAGATGGTGTTTCATTTTCACATGGATTGTGCCATGGTCACTTCTACCAATACTGTTATGGACAGATGCATCTGCAACAGGTAGTTTGGTGAGGACAAGGTCTAGTAGGGTTTCCTTCTTTTTGGTTCCTTCATCACCTGCCGCAGGCCCAGTCTGGCAGATATGCCCTTCAGGACTCGGCCAGCTCAGTCAGTACTGGTTCTACCGAACCACTCTTGGTGATGGACATTGAAGTCCCCCATCCAGAGTACGTTCTGTGTCCTTGCCACCCTCAGTCATTCTTCCTTCTTCCAAGTGGTGTTCAACATGGAGGAGTACTGATTCATCAGCTGAGAGGTGCAGTAGGTGGCAATCAGCAGGAGGTTTCCTTGCCATGTTTGACCTGATGCAATGAGACTTCATGGGGTCTGGAGTCAACGCTGAGGATTCCCAGGGAAACTCCCTCTCGACTGTATACCTTGTGCTGCCATCTCTGGTGGTTCTGTCTTGCCTGTGGGACAAGACATACCCAGGAATGAGATGGTGGTATCTGGGACATTGGATGTCAGGTATGTTTCTGTGATGACCTCAAAGCAATGACAGTTCCTAAATACAGGATGCACTGGATGCTAACGTCAAAATATCTGCTGGTGAGGGGGACCAGCTGTACATAATTGGGCAATGATGGTCAAACTGCCTGCAGTTTTTCATCCATTCGTTTCTTGCTGTTAAGTTGCAGAATGTTCTGCCTTACTTAGAATTTAATGCTGAAGGGAACAACAGGGGCCACATCAAGGAAGATTGAAGAGAGATAAAGTTGGGTTTTGTCATGATAAATCTGGTAGTTGATCCTATGCAAATGTCACTGAGAAAGAGTATGAATGGGAGGGAGTCGGGGTAGAACCTCGGGGGAATATCACACAAGTATACGAGAATCCAGAACCAGAACTGAGAGGCTATGCCTATCCAGAAAGATTGAACAGGCTGGGGCCCTTTTCCCTAGAAAAGAGTAGGCTAAAGGGTGACCTAATAAAGTCCTTTAAGATAATAGAAGGGTTTGATAGATAGATATAACGATGATGCAGGCGAGACCAGAACCAGGGACCATAAATATGAAAGGCACTAATAAATCCAATAGGGAATTCAGGAGAAACTTCTTTACCAAGAGAATGGTTAAAATGTGGAACTTATTACTGCAAGAAATCGAATAGCAAAGGTGCATTTAAGGGAAAGCTAGAGCAGCACATGAGGGAGAAAGGCATGTGTTGATGAAGTAGCTCCCTCTGGAGCACTCATGTGGAGCATAAACACTAGCATAGATAGGATGGGCAAATGGCCTGTTTCTGTGCCTCACTTTGTAATTGTCATCCGACCCTGGAGATTTGTTTGTCACATTAAGATAGATGGAGATAGAGCCATAAAAGGGCACTGCAATGGAAAAGGATGGAGAGCTTGACTGTACTGATAATTGCAGAGAGGTCAAGGAGGAAAAGCACGCTGGGGTTGCAGTCGCTGATGACCAGGATAGTCTCAGTGCTGTTCTAAAGGTTGCATTGAGGACAAAGAGGGTACAGAAGAGATTTACTAGAATGGGACCAGGGATGAGGGACTTCAGTTATGTGGAGAAGCTGGGGATGCTGGCGCTGCTCTCCTTAAAGCAGAAAAAGTTAGAAGACATTTGTCGGAGGTGTTCAAGCTCAAATGGTTTAGTTTCTCTTTATTTACTCTGTTTCCAGTGGCAGAAGGGTTGGTATGCAGAGGACAGAGGTTTAAAGTGTGTTATGTAAGTGTCTCTGTCTTGTTAAAAATAATTTTTTCAAAAGGAATTTATAGTTAATAGTCACTTACATAAAAAGCTTAACTATAAATTCTTTTTTTAAAATTATTTTTAACAAAATGGATTCACTTTCATAATAAGCTTTTGCTAAAAATAATTTTTTAAAAGAAATTTATAGTTAAGCTAAATAAATGTTTTTTTAATCAAGAGGACAGTGAGGGCTGGATTGGCAACAGTTTTGCTGTTTGTCAGCTGGCTCGGACTAGGCATGGAGCAGAAGCCCTGGCAACAAGGGCAGAAAATTGACGAGCACTCCTTTGGTTGGACAAGCCCAGTTACAACAGAACATCTGGGTGGGCAGAAAACTGACAAGTTTTCTGGTTGTTAATCAGTGCGTTCGTGCTTTACCTTCTGGAGGAAGAGACTAGATTCTCGCTGAATGTTTTTAAAAAAGTCAAGTGCTGCTAAAGTGTCAAAAAAGGACATAAAAAGGAGAGAATTCCAAGGAAGAACAGAAGACTGCAGCCCAGCTCGCTTTCTCGCAATTCCCTAAAAGACACTGTGAAGTTCAGTGTGTCACTTCGTCTTGTTTCTTGTATTTCAAGAAGGCCTGTTAAATTACTTTTTAATGCTGCCTGAAGAGAGAGCCAGTTCTTGAAGATTCTAAAGATCCTGTCTAAGTGTGCTCGAAGGTTGGATTGTGTGCCAGTTTGGTGCAGAGTGTCTTTTCTTTTTTTTTCAGGGGTGGACAAGTGATCTGTCAAAGTGTGTTTTTTTTTGTCTGTAATGGAGCTCTGATCTAAAAATCCTTTTTTAAAACTTTTTTTCAGTTACTCTACTCTTTGGCCTCCTTGTTTTGAGAGACAATGGGTAAGTGCCTGGAGGTGGTCAGTGGTTTGTGGAGCAGCGCCTGGAGTGGCTATAAAGGCCAATTTTAGAGTGACAGACCCTTCCACAGGTGCTGCAGAAAAAATTTCAGTTAACTGGAATATATATGTGTATTTGTGAGTGTGAAGAGACTAAGGTAAAGGGGACTTTTTAAAATTGAATGTTGGATTTGTTTAAATATTTGATCTATGTGATATTGTTTTACTTCATTGCTAGTTAAGACTTGTTCTAAAATAAACTGTTAATTTTTTTGTTCAGTAAAGAAACCTGGTTTAATGTGTTCTATTCTGGAGAAAATAGTGTATCCGATTGACTGTTTCAACAAGTGAAAAAAATGTAAGAATATGTTGTGACCTGTGGAGAAGTAGGACCAAATTAACAGTGCACGCCTCCCGCCTCAGTCTTAAAATATTTAATTGGCAGCCAAATAATATTATTAAATATTAATAATTAATATTTTTAGATTAATTTTCAAGTGATAAGGTTGTAACAAGTGATTGGCAGAAGAACCAAAGGCAACATAAGGGAAGCTTTTTTTAAAAAAAACACAGCGAATTGTTCTGATCCAGAATGCACTGTATGAAAGGGCAGTGGAAGCAGTTTCAATAGTAACTTTCAAAAAAGAATTGAATAAATACATGAAGGGGAGAAAATTGTAGGGCTATGGGGAAAGAGTCGGGGAGTGGAACTAGTCAAATACTCTACCAAAGAGCTAGCACAAGTATGATGGGCTGAATGCCTCCTTCTGTGCTGTATCACTCTATGATAAACCCAAGAAGTAGTATTTTTAATGCAGAGGACGATCTGCAGTTGGATGAATTGTGGGAAGGGTGGTTGAGGCCAGGGCACTATTTAAGAGACAACGTGGAAGGTGTAATGGGAAGATAGTAGGGTTAATATTCTGAAAGAATAAAATCAAACGAATGGAAGGGTCTCCTTCGCCTGAACCTTCAATTCCTGGTCAATTTTGACTTAACTGATCTCAGTTTAGATTGCTACGATTGACCTCGGTATTGCTGGGCCACAGGGCGGGGGTCGTTGGGGAGGGAGTGGGAGAGGAAATAAATCAGATTCCTTTTCCTGATCTCTACTCAGAAACGGCAGCTGAAAAGTGCAAGTGAAGACAAGATTGGGTTGGCTTCCATGTTGCATTCCTTGTGTATCAGCCCAATAAAACATAGCCACTTAGACGAGTGTCTTTCTTTTCTCCTTCCCCTGCCTTAGAGTTTTAAGGGTCTTTACCAAAGGAAAATTTCCATTTCTTTGAAGAATTCGTGACAATTAGAAAGTTTTTGCTAAGTAGAAACTGTTTGGGTTACAAATGCAATACTGTACTAATGTGCCTCCTGGCTTGCCTCTACTCTGAGGCGCTCACTGCCAGGCAGCCACCACAAGGCCAGTTCAATAAAGACACAGTACAAGCAAGACTATTATCGTGGGAGCTCATAACATGGTGTCAGAGTGGAGCTGAAATTGAGCATTGAGGAGCTGTGTAGAAGCACAGCTACTTAAAGCGGAACACAGGAATGTTCAGAGCTGCTAAAAGTCACAGGAAGCTATGGAAAAGGAGCAAAGGAACAGGCCACAACTGAAAGCACTGGGTAAGACACAATGGCTGCAAATTTTCCTCTCCCAGTGCCAGTCGAAATGAAAAGTAAAATGAAGCAGAACTGGTAGTTTTTCCATTCGCAATGGCAAAATTATGAAATTGTGACAGATTTAATTAACAAACCAGAGCAGCAATGAGTAGCTGCACTTTTATCACTGTTGGGGAGAGCCTGTTACAACATGTATTCCACCCTAAATCTCTCCAAAGAACAGAAAAAGCAGACGGCAGAAATTTTGAAAGCCTTGAAGGCATGCTTTGAACCCCAAGTGAACGTAACTTATGAACAGTATGTGTTCAATATTAGGGCTCAAGGTGAAAAAGAGTCCATTGATCAATATGTGACTGCATTAACACAGCCCGCAGGATCCTGTGAATTTACACAACTAAAAGACCATCTAATTAAAGACAGGATTGTATTAGGCATAAGAGAGCCCACATCTACTGAGGGAGGAGAAACTTACTCACAAGAAAGCAATCGATGTGTCCACGGATCCAGAGGAGTATCAAGACAGACAGCATGAGACAGTTAGTGACCTTCCCAGAGTAGGTTTAGTGGATGACCTGCTAGTTTATGGATGCAGAGATACCATGGAAGAAGCCATTGCTGACCACTAACCAAATCTAGTGCGACTGTTAGACAGAGCATGCCAGATGAACCTGAAGCTGAACCAAAAAGAACTGCAATTACAGATGCTCGAAGTGAAGTACATCGGTCGTGTACTGACAGCAAAAGGTCTTCACCAGGATCCCGAAAAGGTGAGAGTGGGAGCAGCGATATGGGGACTAACAGATGTAAAAGCAGTGCAACGATTTGTTGGTTTCATCAACTGTTTAGCACAATCCTTGCCCAATTTGTTGTCAGAGTGAACAATTACGCCAACTCAGTGCCAAGGACATGCAGTGGTATTGGGGCACAGAACAAGAAGCAGCATTCACTAAAATCAAGCAAATAGTGATGGCAACGCCAGTGCTGAAATACTATGACATAAATGATGAAGTCACCCTTCAGTGTGACGCCAGAGAGACAGGACTTGGAGCAACCCTAATGTGGCAAGAGCAACTGGTTGCATTTGCATTCAGGGCGTTAATGCAAATGGAACGACGCTATGCTCAGATCGCAAAGAGTGCCTGTCCATTGTCTTTGTTTGTGAACATTTTCATCAATACCCACTTGGAAGAGACAAAG
This sequence comes from Heterodontus francisci, assembly GCF_036365525.1. Taxonomy (NCBI): domain Eukaryota; kingdom Metazoa; phylum Chordata; class Chondrichthyes; order Heterodontiformes; family Heterodontidae; genus Heterodontus; species Heterodontus francisci. Next base: position 73,513,937 of record NC_090392.1, on the reverse strand, counting down.
TGACAGTCAGGTCCGACCACAAGCCACTTCTAAGCATTTTCCTCAAGCCGCTACTTATCTGTTCCAAAGCATCTGCAAAGAATGTTACACTGGTTACAGAGATATCATCTGGACATGACATATAAACAAGGGAAACAGATGTACATCGCTGACATGCTGTCGAGAGCAGCACTCCCTATGAAGAAAGTGGAGGATGCTATAACAGAGTGTACACGGTGGAAGTGAATGGCCACATCTACTGTTGCAATCGCAGGCACATATGCACAACTGGAGAAGCTGTTCCTTCACTGCAGGCGGCCGATCAGGAAGATGTGAACTCACCATCTGCACAGACCAACCATCAGTTCCAGAGGTCCACAGCACCCAACAACGGAAATGTAACAACTGTTACTGCTGCAACAAGTGACACAGGAACAACACTCCCCAGAGAAGGAAAATCACCCAGATGAACAGCCAGCGACAACGTGCACCATTAAGAGACCAGCACGATTGAAAGACTGTATGCAATGCATGTGCAGAGACTGACGAGAATAATGAACTGCTAATGCAAGAGCACAGTTGTGTGCATAGTGGGTAACTTGGACAACTCAGTGTAAATGATAATGCATGCAATTTTTTTGTTTTTTGTATGAAAATGGGGATGTTTGGGATAGAAATGCAATACTGTACTAATGTGACTTCTGGCTTGCCATAGTTATGTGACCTATACCATGAGGCACTCACTTCAGGCAGCCATCACAAGGCCAGTTCAATAAAGACACAGTACAAGCAAGACTGTTGTCCTGGGAGCTGATAACAGAAACTATGTTCATTTTGTCTAGATGAAACCAGAAAGACTTCTGAAAAATTCTCTTTTCATATCTACGACAGAATATATGGCCCATATAAACATTTCAAACATCCTTCTGTAGCATTCCACTCGGTCTACACTCAGTTCTGTGGTCTGCTGCTTGATCAGAAAGATCCAGAATATTATAAAATATAATTAAAAAGTCTGTTCATTTGATAAATAAATACTTGAATTGAGCTTGAGAGGAAAAAATTACAGGGTTATGGGAAAAGGGCAGGGAAGTGGGTCTGATTGGATAGCTCTGTCAAAGAGTCAGCACAGGCACGATGGGTAGAATGGCCTCATTCTGTGCTGTATCATTCACTGATTCTATATATGTTTTTTTTAAATTTGGCTAAAGTTTTCTCTTTGTCCAAGTAACAGAAAGTGGAAAATGCACTGCTGCCTTGGGGTCAAAGTGCAGACCTCATGTGACAGAATGTAGATTCACGCCCAGATCCTCGCATGCCAAGGGTCCAAATTCAGCCACGGTTTCAAAGGGTGAACATCAGACTCCTGCCCTGCTTTCCAGCCTCTGTTTCTTTCTCTTTATTCAAGATGTGTACTTGAAACCCATTCCTCACGCTCTGTATTTCTGTCCATGTTTTTTTAATTTTTCACTTAGTGGCACTGGAGTTTCCTCCTTGGACACGACCTGGAGATTAGACCTGAAAATCCATCCAATGTTCCCCTTATTTTGCCAATGGCAAGTTACACCCAAGTAGCAACACCACACCCCCCCCCCCACCCCCCCCCACATCTCATTAGAACACGTCTGAACTGACTGTAAATGAGCATGAATCAGTGTAAACAATCGGGAAATGCAGAACCCATACCAGTATATTTCTCCTGAGTTTGAAAAGTTTCAAATCATTCAATCCATCATTCATGCACCTTAAGCACAACATATTTAAAGAACCTTCAATTGAGAAAGCTTTTCAATTTTTAATGTGAGTTATGGTTATGCCATCAAAATTCATGCAACAAATCAGAAAATACAGAGCAGGTCTCAGTGAGGATTTCTTTCCCCAAAAAACTGCAATGAAAAGACCTGAAAAACTGATTGCAGTGTTAAGAGACCACTCTCCAAACAAGTGCAATTAGAGGATACTCATATTTGAGAGCCAGGTAGAGGCTTTGATGGACGGATGTGAAAGAGTGAGGTGATTTGAGCATATAGCAGTCACATGACTAACTCACTTATGCCCAAAATTTCATGCTTTATTTCACAATCCTTCAATCTGATTAGTTAAGGAGATACACAGTTGCTTATGCTGTTCACTCAAATTCTAGATGCCAATTCCCTCACTGCAATGATATCAGCTCGCACTACCAGTGACTTCCAGCCCCGCTACAGCAAAATCTCTGTGACAAGACTCTCATCAGTTGTTGGTGAAGCCTCTGAATGGCATTGATGGGAGATGTCCAATCTCACAGCAGAGAAAAATCTCAATGGCACTGTCAGAAAAGGAGGAACAGTGGCCAAAGTAAGACACCAATGTAACAATATGGTGATTAGAACTGAATAGCAAGAAAAGATAATTTACTGACAGAAAATCTGTCAATAATTATTGGATATACTGGGTATACAGGGAATTTATTAGACAGCTTACGCACTTTACTGCTCATTTATTGATGATTAGCTTTGAAATCTTCTCATTCCTAAATCATGTCTTACGACGAGTGTTTTGATGTTTGACTGCTCAAAATAAACTTGTACCAGTATTTTCTTTTTATTGTGACATTGCAAATGTATGTTCAGTTTCATATTTCAGTTACTCTCTCAGTTCTGTTTTTATATCTGTTCAAAATCTGTGTATTGATTTTTACTCAGAAGGAGTTTTGAAACGACTTTTTCTTCCCCCCGCATTGAGTGTCTGTCACAGCAACTACTTTGACAACCAAGTGGGGGGGTGCGGGGGGAACTGGTGACACCCTTCCTACCTTTACCAAATCTCTGAAACTGACTGCCAAGAGGCCAACCAGCGAGGCCTCTGTCTTCTTACGCAATACCCACTCTCTTCACTCCACCATTGGAAGCCTTGCCTACAGCTGCCCAGGGTCTAAACTCCGGAATTCCCTCTTTAACCTTGCTGCCCTTCCATCTCTCTCTCGTCCTTTCCACTGTTGTCCAGCTGGGTGGGACTGCCCTCACCTGGTTCTATTCTTATCGATCTAATCATAACCAGAGAATCACTTGCAATGGCCTCTCTTCTTGCTCCTGCACCATTACCTCTGGAGTCACCCAACTTTGGCCTCCTCCTATTTCTCGTCGACATGCTGCCCCTAGATGACATCAATTGAAAGCACAGCGTTAGTTTTCACAGGTATGCTGACGACACTCAGCTCTACCTCACCATCACTTCTCTCGACTCCTCCACTGTTGCCTAACTATCAGACTGCCTTATCCAACATCCAGTACTGGATGAGCAGAAATTTCCTCGAATTAAATATTGGGAAAACCAAAGCCATTGTTTTCAGTCCCGGCTCCAAACTCTGTTCCCTAGCTACTGACTCCATCCCTCTCCCTGGCAACAGTTTTAGATTAAGCTAGTCTGCTCACACCTTGGTGTCATATTTGACCTCGAGATGAGCTTCCAATCTCATATTCATGCCATCACAAAGACTGCCTATTTCCACCTCCATAACATTGCCCAACTTCACCCCGTCTCAGCTCATCTGCTGCTGAAACCTTCATTCGTGCCTTCATTACTTCTAGACTTGACTATTCCAATGCACTTCTGGCTGGTCCCCCACATTCTACTCTCTGTAAACTTGAGGTCATCCAAAACTCTTCACCAAGTTGCGATCCCCTCTCAGCCCTGCACTCACTGACCTACATTGGCTCTTGAGCAGTGGCTTGACTTTAAAATTCTCAATCTTGTTTTCAAATCCCTCCATGGCCTCGCCCCTCCCTATTTCTGAAATCTCCTCCAGCCCCAAAATCCTCCAAGATATCTGCGCTCCTCTAATTCTGGCCTCTTGTGCATCCCTGATTCTAATCGCTCCACCATTGGTGGCTGTGCCATCAGTTGCCTAGACCTCAAGCTTTGGTATGCCCTTCCTACACCTCACCACCTCTTCCCTCAAGATACTCATTAAAACTACCTCTTATCTGACCTACTATCTCCTTTTGTAACTCATTGTCATATTTGTTTTATAATGTTCCAGTTAAGCACCTGTGGACAATTCATTACATTAAAGGTGTTATATAAATAGAAGTTGTTGTATATTTAATGACATCCCTTAAACCCTATTTGTTGAACTTTTAGTCATCCCTTCTTTGGCTCGGTGCTCATTTTTATCCTGTGAGGCACCCTGGGATATTCTCCTATGTTAATGGTGCTATATAAATGCAAGTTGATGTTGTAGTAAGGACTTGGAATGTTATACACTTACCTTGACATGAGTTCTATATGATTTAACCACTGTTCTGTCTAAACTTTGCATTTAAAGGAATCCCAGTTGAATCCTGAATCATCCACTTGAATGAACAGATATGCAGCAGTAACGGGGGAATCCTCATGTGTGCAATCTATGTTAGTGACAACAGATTTAATATATTTACATCCTGTTAAAGAGAGATTGAAGGAGTGTGTAAACAAAGCTACAAGAATATCCTGTGGCATCACTAATGAATAGCATTTATTAAAAACTATAACAAATAAAATGATATTCTTCATGCAGAGTGGAGATAAATTAATAAATTATTGCCCTTCGTGGACTGGTTTAAAAAAAATGTACTTTATCTTCTGCTGTGTCTGGTTATAGGTGAGTATTGCTAAAGCATAGAATATTTAATACATCATTATGCACAAAGATAAACAAACATGTAGCTCACTGTTCTCCTCAAATATGTAGTGTGCCAACAAACTTTATTTATAGAGATACAGCACTGAAACAGGCCCTTCGGCCCACCGAGTCTGTGCCGACCATCAACCACCCATATTATACTAATCCTACACTAATTCCATATTCCTACCACATCCCCACCTGTCCATATATTTCCCTACCACCTACCTATACTAGTGACAATTTATAATGGCCAATTTACCTACTAACCTGCAAGTCTTTTTGGCTTGTGGGAGGAAACCGGAGCACCCGGAGGAAACCCACGCAGACACAGGGAGAACTTGCAAACTCCACACAGGTAGTACCCAGAATTGAACTCTTCCTTCTTAAATATAAAAACATAAGCTCTGCCTCAATGCTCCTCCCAAAATAACCCAGCAGGAATTTAAATAATTAAATGTTTCTTCATAGTTATAAAAATAAATTATAGGTGATAGTAATCTAATGTTACAGCCACGTGGTGTGACGTGGGTGGTTCCCATTGTTCAACTCTCACCTAACTGCCGCAAGTGTATTTGTATTAAGAGTTTAGCCATTGTGCTTTATTTTTCAAATAGACAGCACAGGTTTTCTTGTGGGTTTTTTAAAAACAGAAAGTCAATTGTTTATTGATCAATACACCTTATCCCAAAATTGTCACAACCACATTCACTTGCACACACAAGGTATAGTGAAGGAAAAGAGGTAGGTGGGTTTTAGAAGGGGGAGAAGGGTTCTCTTAAGACTCCAATTATAGAGGGTTGCAGGCCTCTGATGATTATAAATTTCTCTTGATTGATGGTTCTGTTGAAGATGGTGGGTCATTTATAGCTCTCTCTGTGGTGTATGATGTAGATGTCGGATTTTTCCAGCAGGGCATGTTTTCTGGAATGCCAGCAGTCACAAGTAGCTTCACCTGCTGGGTCTCTCTATCTATCTCTTTCTGACTGTCTTTTTTTAAAAGGCAAAACTGTCACTGCTCACCTCCTGTTTGGAGACATTCTGATTTCAATCCCATGGTGATCACACAATGGCCCAGGACGTGGCTACTACATAGGAGACATTCAATTCTGGAATGTTTCTATGATAGGCGTGAGATGGGCTTCATTATCGCCTTTTGGTTTGAAGATATGTCCTTTGTCAGAAATCTGTACTTTAGCTTCATTTACCTGCCTTGCCTCCATAACTGTTAATGTTCTATTCCTAGCAAAAATCTATCAATCGCAGTTTGAAGTTTTCAATTGAACCCCAGCTTTAACAGCATTTTGGGAGAAAGAGATCCAGATTTCCTTTATGTGAAGAAGTGCTTTATGACATCACCCCTGAATAGCCTAGCTCTAATTTTAAGGCTATGCCCCCTTGTTCTGGACCCCCTCCAACTCTCCTCCGCCCCTCCCAATACCAGAAGAAAGTTTCTATCTTCCTGATCAACTCCTTTTATAATCTTAAACACCTCAATTAGATCATCCCATTATCTCCCACATTCAAGAAAATACAAGCCAAGTCTACGCAATATATCTTCATAAATTAACCGTTTCATCCCCATTGACATGCTGGTGAATCTGCACTGCAACCCGCTCAAAGGCAAATACATCCATCCTGAGGTGCAGTGCCCACAACTGAACACAGTACTCTAAATGGGATTTAACCAGAGTTCTGTGAAGCTGTAACATACAAGAACACAAGAATTAGGAGTAGGCCATCCCTTTTGAAATAAAAGCCAGCATTCCATTAGCCTTTCCATTAATTTTTTGTACTTGTCCATTAGCTGAGCTTTTAGTAATTTTTGTACTTGGGACTCCTCAATGTCTGTTTAACCAGTTTAAGGCTTCTCATCATTTAGAAAATACTCTGATCAATTTTTCTTAGGTCCAAAGTGGATGAATGGACACTTTCCCCACATTGAACTCCATCTGCCACAGTGCCAAAGTTAGTATGCAGGTACAGCAAGTAATAAAGAAGACAAATGGAATGCTATCCTTTATTACGAGAGGAATTATAAATAAAAGTAAGGATGTTATGCTTCAGTTATACAGGGCATTGGTGAGACCATATCTTGAATATTGTGTGCAGTTTTGGTCTCCTTATTTAAGGATGTAAATGCGTTGGAGGCACTTCAGAGGAGGTTTACTAGACTGATACCTGGAATGAGTGGGTTGTCTTATGAGGAAAGGTTGGACAGACTGGGCTTGTTTTCACTGGAGTTTAGAAGAGTGAGTGCAGACTTGATTGAAGTACAGAAGATCCTGAACGGTCTTGACAAAGAGGATGTGGAAAGGATGTTTCCTCTTGCAGGTGAGTCCAGAACTAGGGGGGGGGGGGGGGGGGGGGGGCACTGTTTTAAAATTAGGGGTCACCCTTTTAGGAGAGAGATGAGGAGAAATTTTTCTCACAGGGTTGTGCAACTATGGAACTCTGCCTCAGAGGGTGGTGGAGGCAGGGTCATTGAATATTTTTAAGGTGGAGGTAGATAAGATTCTTGTTAGGCAAGTTAATCAAAGGTGATCAGAGGTAGATGGGTGTGTGGAACTCGAGACAGAAACAGATCAGCCATGATCTTATTGAATGGTGGAGCAGGCTAGAGGGGCCAAATGGCCTACTTCATATGTTTTGCCCATTCACCTAATCTATCACTTTGCAACTTTCTGCTCCCAACTACACTACTTAATGTGCCACCTCACCTGTCATCAGCAAATTTGGATATACAACTCTATTCTATCAACCAAGTCATTTATAAATACAACGAAAAGCCCAATACAGATCCCTAGGGAAGATCACAAGTCATACCCTGCCAAATGAGCTGCTCAGTATTTTCAGCTCTTAAAGATCTGTGAAGTATTTCCTACTATTCCATTCCTTAAATTTTCCCAAGATTCATTAAAATGCTAATGTACTTGGACACCCCACCCCGTCAAACTATTCAACTTCAGAGCAAGATGCTAGCAAAATGGTTAACAGTTAAGAGTGTGAGGACTGCAGTTTGTTCAATGTCCCAGCAGCAAAACTAGCTTGGAGACTTAAACAAAAATGACCAATGGCCTCTTAAAAAAAAATCTAAAATGACAAACAGCAACTCTTGTACCCCATATATACATACATACTTGCCTGGATGAGTGTAGCTTCAACAGTCAAGAAGCTTGACATCATCTCAGACAAGGCAATCCACTCGATCGGCACCCCATCCGCATTCACTCCCTCCACCGCCAGTGCACAATGGCAGCAGTGTATACCATTTATACAATGCGCAGCAAAGCTCCTTCAAAACACACATCCTCTACTACCTAGAACGGTGGCAGCCGATGCATGGGACCACCTCCACCTGCAACTCACACCATCCTGACTTGGAATATATTGCTGTTCCTCCACTGTTGCTTGGTCAAAATCCTGTAACTCCTTCCCTAACAGCAATGTTGAGTGTACCTATGCCACGTGGACTGCAGCAGTTCAAGATGATGGCTCACCACCACTTTTGCAAGGGCAATTAGGGATAGGCAATAAATGCTGGCCTTGTCACAACACCCACACCCCATGAAAGGTTTCTCTCAATAACAATGCTGTTTTTGCACTGATGAAAATGAAAGTTGTCCAGTGATTCAAATTAAGTAGGAATTTAGTATTAAAATTAATCAGCAGATAATTTGACTTTCAATTACCCATGGACAGGTAATTCATTTTATTTTTGCATCTTTTTGTGTTTTCATTTGATTAGGTAGGGATGGAGAACAGTGGCTTCTTGCCCTCCAGAAAAGCCAACTATTCCAGCCATTGTCAGGTGATCTTTACCAGAAAAATAGCAACACCTAGGCAAAAATATAAACTAGTCCCAACAACTTGAAGCCTGCCACCATCTCTCCAACTCCCTTCCATACAGATGTACCTTTACCATGCAGTAATGGTATGGTCAATACCTCCCCCCACCTGTTACAAATGTAAAAAGTGCACAGGGTCAGTATCAGTTTGTACTAGCAATTTTTTTTTAAAAAGGAGTGATGTGTTCATTCAGCTCTCCCTTGTTCCTAGTGTGCAACAAATGCATACACATTTTACAGCCCATTCATACTGGTAAGCTGCTTCCCGAGGACGTCGCTTTGCTGTGAAAAATCAAACACTTAGCAGGCTTGTGCTAGATTCTAGTGTGCCAGCATTAATCTTAATTTTAACAGGTTAGAAATGCCTAAAGATAAATAGGGGAACATTCTCAGTCTTCATACATGAACTTCCTCATTTAGCAAAAATAAATCCAGGTATCAGGACAAAACCTTCTGTGGTGGTGCAGACTAGAGGCAAGACAGCACAATGAGAGCAGCAACACATCATGCTGGTTTCAACAGACTAAACATTTAGTCAATTACTTGTATAAGGTTAGAGTGCATGACTTAAATGAATACCAAAGCTTGGTATAAAAGCTTTAGACCCCATATGCCTGAGGCAGTAAGTGTTCTGTAAACTAAATGGATGAATTAAAAATGGCATCTCCTCCATCAGATTTTTTTCCCTATTATAAATACAGCCTCCCCAAGTTGCCTTTCAGTACCAGCGCGAAAACTTCCCCCACCACTGTATACATTATCCAACAGGTAGCTTAACTCATTCATAGGATTAGCAACTGTGGTCCTTGGTTTGCAATTTTAGTAGCAATGGCATCATGAGACAGCTCAACTCTAACATTCTGTTCAGCTTGTAACTGAAAATACGAACTTCAATACACATTTCTTTCTGTATTCTTCATTGGGGAATTGCAAATGAATTGTCTGAAATTAAATGTTGAGCACTATGCTCATTTCAGAGTACTGCACCTTTGGAAGGATATACTGGCCTTGGAAGTGCAGTGTAGTATAGATTTACTAGAATGATATCTAGACTCCAAGGGTTACATGATGAGGGGAGATTACATAAACCAAGTTCTGATGAAAGGCCACAGACCTGAAACATTAACTGTTTCTCTCTCCAGATGCCGCCAGACCCAGAGTATTCCCAGAATTTCATTTTTATTACATAAACTAGGATTGTATCCCCTACAATTTAGTATATCCAGGGTGATTTGATTAGTTTAAGATACTAAGGGGAACTCAGTAGATAGAAATCATTTCTGTTGGTTGGAGTGTCAAATAAGGGCCATACCCTAAAAATTAGAGCCAGGTTTTTCAGGAGTGTAGTTAGGAAACACTTCTACATAAAGGTCGGTAGCAGTTGATAATACCTTTGGTTACCAAAAATCTAAGGAATGTGGGGACAAGGTGGTATATGGAGTTAGGTCACAGATCAGCCATGAGCTCACTGGATGGCAGAACACGAGTGAGGGGTTGTCCCCTGCACTAGAAAATATCAATATTGTTTCTAACTTCCAACCCTCTCAACTGCATCTCATATTTCTGATCTGAGATTAATGGAAAGACTTACAGGCCACCAATGCACAGCTAAATTGATGACACTACCTACTACCAGGTTTCCTGTAAGGCCTCTATTCCATTCTCAATGTCACATCTGTCCTGACAATACATCAAAACTTCTGAAATGTCTTCCTTTTTCCTGTCAATTCACCTGACGGTGGTTTCAAGGAAGCATGACTGTCCCATTTCCCACGCTTTGACCCTCACCACTCCCAGGATGATGGGATCCCCCTTGTTCTCACCTTCTACCTCTAATGCATCACCCTCAACAAGATGCCAAACACATCTTGCCCTTCCAGTACCCCAAATGGACCATTTCCTTCGAAACATGATCTCCAACACCTGCTCCTGTTCCCACACAAGGGCAGGCCACTCAAAACTTCCAACTTAGTACACTAGGTATTTTCTGCTCATGATGTTCTCTCATCTCCATTAGGTGACCATTTTGCTCAACAGCTTTTTTCAATCCATGTGACCCTGAAATTAGTTGTTTGCTACTTTAATTCTCCATTCTATTGTCAACATCCTATCCTGTTCCAATACAAGTGGAAAATTATTACCAGCCTTCTACTTTTGAGACCTGAAGTACTGCTCCCAATCTGTCAGTAGTTCAGAATGGATGGTGGCAAGAGCCACTGGGAGTGGAAGTGGTATGAGCTGGTGATTTCCTATCAAAACTCATTTGGTGGCATGGTCTACACCAGAGGTCAACCTGCCTTTCTTCACCACCCTAGACTTTGCCAGATTTTTCAATGGTTCCCATCCCCACTCCAACCATTTTCACCTCCTCTAGTCATTCAGCTCTAATTACTTGCACCATCATAGCTTGTTATTTAACCACACTAGCCCACCACCCTAACATGAACCTCATTTGGTCAAAAGCAAGATACTGCAGATGCTGGAAATCTGTAAAAGCAGAAAATGCTGAAATACTCAGGTCTGGTAGCATCTGTGGGGAAAAGAAACCGAGTTAATGTTTCAGGTTGATGACCTTTCATCAGAACCCTGTTTTGCACTTTCCAGATGCTGCCTGACCTGCTCAGCCTTTCTGGAAGACTTTTTAAAATCTTGTTCGTGAACAAAGGGGAGAACTACAACCACCTGGGCTGAGGACTAAGTTTCAGCATGGTATTTAGAATCTAATCTCAGGGCCAAGAATGACTTACTGGTTAAATGGAGATCCAACACGACTATCGCGTGATTCAATATGAGTCAGAGCACGTAGGAAAGTTTCACTGTGTAAATGTTCACTACAAAAGCGAAAGAATAGATGCTCAAAATACTCAGGTCAGGCACCAGCAGTGAAGAGCAAGAACTGTTTCCTGTTGAAAACTGTTCCGATGAAAGAACTCTCCAGCATAACCTGACATGCTGAATACTCCCAGCATTGCTTTGTGTCTAAATATCTGGTTACTAGAAGAGAAAAGGAAAGCACTATCGCTGGCATGGAGGCACCTTTCAGGAAAGCCAGCTTAGTGGCTCTAACAGTACCATGGTCAAAAAGTGAGGTGCATTCTTCATACGTGTCCCATAAACACTATAGCCTACTATTAGGAACTGCCAGGTGTAATGAGTATGCTTCTCAGTAACCCCATCTGTTAAGTGAGGGAAGTTAAACTAAAATGTAGATTTCAAATATCAAAAAAGTAAATAGGCAAATCACTATTCTGAAAGAAAATATCCTCACCCACCCAAGTCAAGGCCAGTGGCTGAAGAGACCAGACAAGTTGTTTTACTTACATACATGGAATGCTACTGTATCTAAAAGTAGTTCAAATAAGTTTCCAAAATAAGTCAGTTACACACTTGCAAGGTCCAAAGAGCAAGCTGTATACACTTACTAAAGAGGCAGCTTACTTAGTTTTCAATAAACCTACTATGTAGTTTGTAAGTTAAACCCTTGATAATCCTGCAGAACATTAATCTTGACATGATACAGGAAACCTCAAATGTTTAAAAGTGTAGCCGGATACTTGAGGTAGCACCATTTACCAGAAAAAAGGGACAATTTGGAGAACAGTTACAATTGAGGTTAAACACAACCCATTTACTGCTGGACTTCAGATCACCATTATTGGGATAAATACATTGTTACAGGTCCTTGTACATCTTGAAGAGGCTGATGAACTGCTTTGTGCAACTTAGACAGCAGTAGCACGATAGAACAGCTTGAGTAACAGCAACTCGACTCAAACTTATACAAGAAAAAAAACTCACTCCACTCTAGATGAATATTGGACACATCAGCAGAACAAAAACATGTAACCTTCCCATTGCAAAAAATTTCAAAGCAAACTTACAAAAAAAAACCCCCAAGCCCGTTAAGTAAAATTCACACTAACCTCAACCCAGTGAGAATGTGAAACTTGAATTCCCATCCCAGCCCCCACCACTAATACAGCTTGTTCAAAAATCAGGCAAGAAACCAGTAATTTAATGAAAATTTCTTTTTCTTCGAAGAATAAAAAGTGAAACAAGTGTGGTAACAAAAAAAAAAACTTTGAGGAGAACACACACAAAGTAGAACTGCCAGGAAGGAGCCTGAGCTCCCTGTGTCCATGTGGGCGGCCCTGATAAGGGCCTTTGGGGAGTTTTAAGTCAGTCTCAATGTCCGTCCCATGATTTTCTTACTGTTGGAAGGTGGGGGTGAGGGGAAATCTAGAACTCCTGCGACTGCTGCGAGCTCTTCTTGCCGCCGCTCTTGCCGCCTCCTCCTCCGCCGGTGGCCGGGCCCGAGCCCGACTTCTTGGGCAGCAGCACGGCCTGGATGTTGGGCAGGACGCCGCCCTGGGCGATGGTGACTCCCCCCAGCAGCTTGTTGAGCTCCTCGTCGTTGCGGATGGCCAGCTGCAGGTGCCGGGGGATGATGCGCGACTTCTTGTTGTCGCGGGCCGCGTTGCCGGCCAGCTCCAGGATCTCGGCCGTCAGGTACTCGAGCACGGCCGCCAGGTAGACCGGGGCCCCGGCCCCCACCCGGTCGGCGTAATTCCCCTTGCGGAGCAGTCGGTGCACCCGGCCGACCGGGAACTGCAAGCCGGCCCTCGATGAGCGTGTCTTGGCCTTGGCCCGAGCTTTGCCACCGCTGCTGCTCTTCCCTCTCCCGGACATCTTCTCCTCACCTCCGATCGCCTGCAAAATGGCGCCGGCAGTAGCGCGGCGCCGTCCTTTTATACCCTTCCCCCTCCGTGTCGTCACGGCCCCCTTTCGATTGGACAGCCTGGAGATCCGCCCCTCCTCATATTGGCTACCTTAGCCGTCCATCAAAGGGGAATCCCGGACCCGCGCTCCATTCCCGAGCTCCTCTGTGATTGGACAATCGCGATAGCCGCCAACCAATGGCTGGCGTTCCCGCTGCTCGATATTGCCTTTAAATTTTTTGAATGGGAAAAGGCGCGTTAATTAAAGCGGGCTCTGGTAGTAAATTCGAGAGCGCTTAAAAAAAAATGTGAATTTTTTAAATCTGTATTTCATTAAAGCATTTTTAGACAATATTAATAGGGATTATTTTAAGAAAAGAAAAACTATTGCTAGATGTAGGCAAAATAAAATATATAATGTAGCGAGTTAAACGCCGAGTTGTTTTAAAGTTTCACTTCCCCAGTCAGGGACAAGCTTTTTCCGTTCAGTAAATGCCCCGGGCGACTTTGCCACTTATTCAGCTGTGATGCAAACAGCAATTTCATGTCCAGCATCTTTTCTCTGATTGCAATAAAGAAACAAAATTCCAATCAGGGCCAGCAGCTCTATTAAGACAGAAGGGGCAAAAATACAATCCTGGTAGAGAAACGGAAAGTGCAGGTCCATCCCATTACAAAAATACAAACACAGGTTGGACCTGCTGTATATTTCTATCACGTTCTGCTTTATTTCAGAGCACGGGCTTGGAATTTAACAACAACAACTTGCATTTATATAGCGCCTTGCTTCACTGGCGTGTTATAAAGCAAAAATGTTCACTGAGGAGACATTGGAGCAAAACAACACAAAAACAAAATGCTGGAAATGTGAAGCAAAAAAAGAAAATGCTGGAAATAGCAGGTCTGGCAGCATCTGTGGAGAAAGAGAGAGAGACAGAGATAACGTTTCAGGTAGATGACCCTTCATCAGATATTAGGGCTAAAAACCTGGTTAAAGAAATGGGTTTTAAAGAGTGTCTTAAAGGAGGAAAGAGAAGCGAAGAGGTGTAGGGAGGGAATTCCAGAGCTTCGAGCCCTGGTAGCTGAAGGCACGGCTGCCAATGGTAAAGCAATTAAAATCGGGATGCTCAAGAAGCCAGAATTAGAGGAGTACAAATATCTTGGAGGGTTGAGAGCTGGAGGAGCTTACAGAGACTGGGAGGGGCGAAGCCATGGAGGGCTTTGAAAACGTGGATGAAAATTTTAAAATTGAGGCGTTGCTTAACCAGGAGCCAATGTAAGTCAGTGAGTACAGGGAGTAATGGGTGAATAGGACTTGGTGAGAGATCGGACACAGGCAGCAGAGGTCTGGATGAGCTCAAGTTTACGGACGGTAGAATGTGGGAGGCCAGAAAAAGTACAATTAAAACCACACAGCGTATATTAACCACATGTATAAGCAGAACACACTGGCTTAGGCTGCACAGGAGTCTGAGCTGGAAATAAAACACCCACAGGAAATGAACCACGGCAAGGCTTTGTGAATGGAGAAGGTATCAGCACTGCTGCAGAAAGACACCTTTGAGAAGAAAATGCCGTTTAGATCTTATTAAGCGCCTTGGGAGGTTTTACTATGTTAAATCTTCTTCTTTCTTTCTTTTGGGCCTCCTTATCTCGAGAGACAATGGATACGCGCCTGGAGGTGGTCAGTGGTTTGTGAAGCAGCGCCTGGAGTGGCTATAAAGGCCAATTCTGGAGTGACAGGCTCTTCCACAGGTGCTGCAGAGAAATTTGTTTGTTGGGGCTGTTGCACAGTTGGCTCTCCCCTTGCGCCTCTGTCTTTTTTCCTGCCAACTACTAAGTCTCTTCGACTCGCCACAATTTAGCCCTGTCTTTATGGCTGCCCGCCAGCTCTGGCGAATGCTGGCAATCACTGTCTATATAAAGCCACGGTGCTGTTATTGAAGCCTGTTCCATTTAAACAGAACTGTAGATTTGAGCAAAATCATAAACTACTCAAAGTAAAATAATACACCGCCTTGGCATTAAATAATTTTATTCACTGCAAACCCCCACTAGTCAAAAATCATATGGGAATTTGCCAGCCGCTTGAACCCCCAGGCCGCTTGGAGCTTCTGTGGCCTGAACAAGGCCGTGTTCCATATTTTTGTTAATTGTGATAGGTTGTTGCCCCTCACCCACTATTTGAAGGAGCTGTTTCTCAACTTCTGCTTCCACTTTAGTTCCATGCACCTATTTTATAAAACACAGGTTTTGAAAATTGTGTTTAACCAATTTGATTGAGTTTTTTTGAAGAGGTAACAGAGAGGGTTAATGAGGGTAATGCAGTTGATGCGGCCTATATGAACTTCCCTTTCACATGTAGAAACACGTGTAGATTAATTAAGGAAAGCCTGTTTGGCCTCAACTGGAGTATTGTGCCCAATTCTGGACACCGCACTTTAGGAAGGATGTCAAGGCTTTGGATAGGGTTCAGAAAAGATTTTAGCGAATGATTCCAGGAATGAGGGACTTCAGTTATGCGGAGAGACTGGAGAAGCTGGAGTTGTTTTCCCTAGCGAAGGTTGCAAGGGGATTTTATAGAGGTGTTCAAAATCATGAGAGGTCTGGACAGAGTGGATAGAGAAACTGTTCCCATTGGTGAAAGGGTCAAGAACCAGAGGAAACAAATTTAAGGTGATTTGCAGAAGTACCAGAGATGACATGGGGAAAATCTTTTTTATGCAGCGAGTGGTTAGGATCTGGAATGCACTGTTGAGAGCGTGGTGGAAGTCGATTCAATCATGACTTTCAAAAGGGAATTGGATAAGCACCTGAAGAGAAAATATTTGCAGGGCTATGGGAAAGGCCAGGGGTGTGGGACTAGCTAAATTGCTCTTGAAGAGAGCTGGCATGGACTCAATGGGCCAACTGGCCTCCTTCTGTGCTGTCACAATTCTATGATTCTATCTTTGGCCATCTGGTGTGATGGGTGGAGGTGGGTGGTGGGGGGGGGGGGGTGTTGGCGGGCAGGGGAGTGGGGACAATTTGGAGGACCTCCTCATGGATTTGTTCCTGGGCCATCCATAGGTACAGGTTGGACATGGCCCATGTGTTTGGTTGCTCTGGCTGCCCCCATCCCTTCCCCGATCTTGTCCATGCCTGGGTAGCCCTAGAGAAGGAGCATGTGCCAGTACACTTGAAGCCTTCGCCGACCGCTGGGTATCACAGGGACTGGAGTATAGAGTGGACATTGGTAGTGATATTATTAGGTTTATAAATTTCCTTTTTATGGTTAAATTCTTTATTGTTTGTGCCCACTTAAAAGGGGTCTCCATATTGGTTTTTTGGGAAAAGTCATTTGAATAATCTGATTCAGGACATCCAAGCCACTTGTCACTCCTGTAGCCTGGACCAAACCATTTTTCATGTGCACATGGAGTGAGAGGTTGCAGCCCCTGTTTTCTTATTTAATGCACAGGTTCACATGGACAGGTCAGAGATTGCTTTTGTGGGTCCGCTCCTGGGTCTGGCTAAAACCACAATTCACAGGCCCAGGGTGAGTGCAAACTGCTGGGACTGTCCCCCTGGCTTCCTGCAGACTGGTTGGGGCAGGACCACAGAGGGATTTGTAAATAAGGATCAGGATTTTCAAATCAATCCATTTGGGGAATGGGAAGACTGTGGTGCTGGTCAGAACCAAGCCAATAAGTGAAAGGCATAGGATGTGGGCAGCACAGTTTTGCATGTGTTGATGTTTATGAGATAAGTTTTCATCTTCAGCATTGTCAGGAAATGAGACTCTGTGCCAGGAGTGTTGAAATTGAGAATGGACCCATCGTAAGGTGGTTCTCAGGAAACTGGCAAGGAAATAGTCAGAGAAGGAGAGTCTGCAAGTCAAAAAGGCATAGATGAAACTTTCATTGACAACTGGCTGAGGTATACATGTGATGAAATTTAGGTATAATAGGCTTAATTAGGTAGAATTTAGATATAATTAATACATTATACCATTTAGAATTAAAGATTGAATAAATGGTCAGTTTTCAAGCCTCACTAAAATCCCCTTTAGGGGAAGAGTTAAAAATGCATGACCATCCCTGATACAATTGAATGTGTACCAGAGACACCTTTGAAGTTAAATGAAACAGGCTATACATGGTCCGTACTGATAACAATAATCCGAATTAGTTGATAATGTTAATGATATAGACAGACTAACTTAAGGAGATGGTACAAGGTACCATCAAAGAACCATCACAGATGATCAATCACAAAATGGAATGTTACCTACAAAAACAGATGCCACGTAAACCCAATTTAACCCAAAAAGGAAAAAACAGTTACTGCACAAATTTAATTAAAAATCTTTTAAGTATAAAACACATTTATAAAGTTAAGTCTTAGTGTTACTATAAAACACTACAAATATTTTGACCAGATAAAAGCTCACAACTTCATGAGAAGGGAATTCTCAGCAGATAATTAATAAGTAGCTAATGATATTGCCATATATGGATAATGAAAGCTGGAAAAACATGCACAGAAAGGTAACACCTACATTCCAATAGATGAATTAATAGATTAGAAACAGTATAAACCTGAGAGTTTTGAATAGAAAAATCAGAGATATTGAAATTCCTCATCGATGCTTCTCAACCTATGTTAAGAACATCTGACTGCACAACAAGAGAATTCTGCTCTTAACCGAGAGTGTTTTGTTTTGTTAGGCAGGAGGCTTACTCGGGGAATTTAAGGTAACAGTTTACTTTGAATTTTGATGGATATTCTAAGATATTTTGCTGTAACATTTTCAAGGTTGAAATTTTGGATTCTTTTTTAGAAATAAGATTATGTTTTACATTTAGTAATGTTTGATATTTTAGTATACTTATCCACTTAAACATGTATTGTATTGCATGTTAAGTTCTTTAATAAATAAATAAAAGTTAATAAATCGTCTCATGTAGCATTCTGTATACAACTACAAGAACCTCCTCTCTGTGTCTCTAAGTGGAGAGACACATATTGAAGAGAGTTTCCCAGACTCTTATAATATCTGGGATACTTATAACTTGGCCATAATTATTTTTAAAAAGGCTATCTGAAAGATGGTAATATTCTCTGTTAGTTTTCTTTCTTTGAGGGAAAACTAGTTCAATTCTTTGGACCCAAGTAAGTGTCTATAAGAGTTTGTCTACTCCTGATTTGGTTTAGTCCCTATAAGGAGTTAAAGTTATAAATCATATAGAGAGGCAGTTGATGTTAGGGGATGCAAATAAACAGTCTCTGTCATGGATCACATGAGGAGTGGAGCATAGCTCAGCACCAAACTCAATATTGAAGCAGCGTACCATAGGAGCATAGGAACAGGAGAAGGCCATTCAGCCCCTCGAGCCTGGTCTGCCATTCAATGGGCTCAAGGCTGATCTTTAACCTAACACCATATCCCTTAAGACCTTTGGCTAACAAATATCTATCAATCTCAGATTTAAAATTAACAATTGAGCTAGCATCAATTGCCATTTGCAGGAGAGTTCCAAACTTCTAACACCCTTTGTGTGAAGTGTTTTCTAATTTCACTCCTGAAAGGTCTGGCTTTAATTTTTACACTCTGCCCCCTAGTCCTAGACTCCCCAACTAATGGAAATAGTTTCTCCCAATCTATCTGTTCCCCTTAATGGCTTGAAAACTTTGATCAAACCATGCCTTAACCTTCCAAATTCACATGGTATCTGAGCAAGCACTTGTGGAGCTGGTTGGAAAGTGGAGTTTCCGGTAGGACCTGAGCAGAATAACTTTGGTGCTTTGATGGCAAAGAGCGATTGCAATGGAGAGAAAGGTTGGAGGCTAGGAGTGAGAGAAATGTCTCTTCTCAGCTGCAAGAACAATTCTCGAACTACCTTTTTTTTGGTAACTGATCCATTGGTGCCCTGTTGCTGTGTCCAGTGCCCGGTGATGTTGTGCAAAGCTTCCTGCAAACTACACTCAAGATTATGCAACATGACCTTGAAATCATTTGTATCTGATTAATAATGCACCAAGGGAACATTTCTTTGATATCATGGGGAGACTGAAGAGATATCGGGGCGGAATTTTTGAAGGCAGACGGGGCCGGACCCTAGGCGGGTGAGCCCAGAATTTCCTATTGTCAGCTGCTGTACCAGTTTGCTGACACAGTTCTGCCTCCGAGACATTTTCGGAAAGGCCGGGTCAGGGACAGAATGGCTACCCATCGGAATTGGCGGGTAGCCAAAAGAGGTAATTAAGGAGCGTCTCCCGTGCCGAATGGATTTTTCCTGTTAGCAGGTTGGCCCACTCCGCTGGCCGAGGAGGAGGCAGCCTTGCAGCGGAAGACCTGGGGACAGCACCGCAGTGGATTTTTTAAAGCCCCCAGGGCCGCCATACCGTGATAGTCACAGCTGATGCCCTGTGGAGGGATTCTCTCTCTATGAGGACAGCCTGGCAACTTTGGCCTCTATCTATTGTTATATTTTTAAAACGTGTTCAGAATGTGCCTCAAGATGGAGGCTCCCTCTTTCCTACCTCAGACAGTGGGGCTACTGATGTATCATTGTCGGAGGGCTTCTTATTGGTCCTCCAGGGCCCACCTGCTATCACACCCTATGGCCATTAATTGGCCTGGCACTGAAAAAAATTGCTTCGTGGGATGTGGGGGGTTCTGCTTCCAACGCAGTGCAGAGTCACAACCTGGAAGTTCTCCCGACACTAGAAGGAAAATCCAGCCTCGGGTGTCTCTCCAGATGTGGTCGGGAAATATCAAAGGGAGCACCTCCTTTCAGCATTGTGTTGGACAACTCTTTCTGATCTGCTTGGAGTAGCAATGATGGAATCTTGGGAGTAGGCTGTCTCTTGCTCTTGGTTGTTGTATCTACAATGAAACTTGGGTGGGGGGGGGGGGAAGTGATGATTAAACAAGACAATTCTCTCCACCTCAAAGACAACTAAAGAATGGGAAACTCTTTCATGAAAGTTTATCCAACACATCAATCGGAAGTTCCAAACGTTGGAATGGAGCCAACTATGATGGGCATAAACATGGTGTTACTGGTGACAATCCCAGACAGGGTAAAAATCAAGGTGGATCCTGTGATAATGACAGTCTGATACAGCTACAGAATCTATTTTATTTCAGATCAATACAATTTAGGTGTAACAAAAGTCATAATCAGATATCAATGATGTTTCTTCCTGTAATGCCTGTGCACTGACGCTTATAAATCTCTCCCAATAGGTTTCTTATAAGGTCCCCAACTTAGAGGCTTAAAATCGAGCTGTGCTGTAAAAGATGACACATCTACAGACTGATTGCCTAGAATACACGCTTGCAATGTCACTAATATGTAAGCTCCTTTGAAACCAGGTGAGCTTCTGCATTCGTCGGACTTCAGTGCAACTCATGCACACATTTACACAAGAATGCTTTGGAGACAAATCCCTACTAGATCCACTCTGGAATGTACACAACAGTCTCAGGTTCCATGAGCAACTTGCACAGACTACATCACAGACAGTGGGGGAATGGCTGTATTGAATATAACATGTCATTGAGTAAAAGAATGCATCGAGAACTATACTGTAAAACTGTCAAGGTGTTGGAACAAAAACAGATGACAACACATGTTCCGCATATCTAAACCAAGGAGAGGCCAAAGGATTAATTGCTCAGCTGTCAATACTGAATCCACCCACACTTCCAAACTGTTTGGTGGGAACTTAAAAGGAAGGTTGGCAGTGTGGTTTGGTATCTCTTACTAATGTTGCTGGTGACAGAATTACTCCTATTACTCAAGGAATCATGATTTCTTGCACCAGTAGACAAACTCCCATGTGAAAGTCCTCCTTCTGTGATTTTTTAATTCCAGCATCAACCCAATTTATTAAAAATGCCTCCCCTAAAATAACAGATAGAGGAATATCACACATTAGGGGTTATTTTAACTTTGATTGTTGGGAGATAGCAAATCACCACCCATTTTACACCTTACATAGGATATAGAGCACAGAAACAGGCCATTCAGCCCAACTAGTCCATGCTGGCATTTATGCTCCAGATGAGCCTCCTCCTGTCCTTCATCATCTAACTCCATCAGCAAAATCCTTTCTACCTCATGCGCTTATCTAGCCTCCCCTTAAATGCATCTATATTATTTGTTTCAACCACTCCTTGTGGTAACGAGTTCCACATTCTCACCACTCACTTTGGTAAAGAAGTTTCTTCTGAAGAACCTATTTGATCTCTTGGTGACTATCTTATATGGGTGGCCTCCAGTTTTGCTCTTCGCCACAAGTGGAAACATTCTCTCAGTGTCTACCTTTCATAATTTTAAAGATCTTTATTAGGTCACCCCTCAGACTTTTCTTTTCAAGAGAAAAAAGAGCCAGCCTATTCATCCATTCCTGATATGTATACCCCCGCATTCCTGGTGTCATCCTTGTAATTTCTTTTGCATCCTCTCCAAGGCTTTTACATCTTGTTTATAATATGGTGACCAGAATTGTACACAGTACTCCACTATGGTCTCACCAAGGCTCAATACAAGTTTATATCTATGTGTATATATAGATATATATATATATAAAAAATCAATGGAAAATAAATTCACACAAGGTGTAAAAACAGGCTGCTGATTCGCTATTGTCTGTTTTCATACCCAATGACAAAAACTAAAATGACCCCCATCTAGTGTTCATCTGCTGATTTCGCCAACAGTGATTTCTAAGCCCTTGTGATTCTATCATTGAATATTTGTCAGGTAAAATTGATGTGCATAATAAAAAAACAGAATTTCCAGCAAAATGTCACTCCTGGTGTCTCACCATGTTTGGGAGGGGAAAGGGATGAGCAGACTGCAGCATCACATTGGAGCTCACAGGATACTCTGCCCTACACCCCCATCTGCCTGGCGACCCATGGCAAAGAGACAGGCAACGATAGTCTGAATGTCAGACCCATCATGACTACTGTGGAGCAGACAGTGAGAAACGCTAGATTCAAAATGTGTTGAAGCAAATACAAACATTGAGAAGAATTATCAGATTCTCTATTTAAAACATCCAGTTGCAGTGTGAATGACACATTTTTAAAATCAACTTTTATTTCCATGATTAAAGAAGCATGTGTTCTCTTTTGAGTCAAGAGTTTAAAGTAGCATTCAGGACAATGCAGCCCACAGGACTCTATGGGAAAATGTTTACAGACCATTTTCAGTGTGACCTCTCTTTAAATGGATTATTTCTACTGGGATTAGACTGGCCCCTTTCATAGCAGCAGGTACCACTCTGAAAATCAATAGCAGGTACTGTGTGATTAATGACCTTTCTCCACTTCTCCACTTTCACTGTCTCAGCAGTTTAGGTGTTGAGTGGGATGTTCAGTCATTTTTAACATGCAAACGGGAGACTTGTAGTCTTTCCGCCCACCTATTTATCTGACCCTTACTTGCATTGAGGCATTTAGTTATTGAGGTTATGAAGGTTTTTGATAAATGTTCACTCTCAGCAAAGCAATCCTCAGAACTTGAGCTATGACCCCATTCCCAGCACAGACTCCATCCCTTTCACCTGACAATATACATGGACTGAAAACAAAACATCCGTCAATGATTTCCAGAGTGACACCTGCCACTGTGAAGTAAGTGCCTGGAGGTGCTAAAACAATTTCACATCATAAATATGACCACTCTCATATATCCCCCAACAACCCCCCTCCCAGAAACTAGATTAAAATTTACTATGTACAATAAACTTTTTTCACTCATATCTCACAAAGAACCATGTACAAATATCTCCTTGAATCAGGGCGCCACAACACTTCGAAGGGCAATTGAGATGCTGCAATATGAACCTGAAAAACAAAATCTAGAAAAGGAACTGTGGGAGAGGACCCAGCCCATAAATCCTGTTCACGTTTTCCATTTAACCACGCCCCCCCCCCCCCCCCCCCCACCTCGCACTAATGAGGTATTGAAGCCCACGGCTGACAGAACAGTTCCTTTATCCATCCTTGTATCATAAATAGGCAAACCTTTAAGAACCTCTCAATTTCCCTTTCATTCTCAGTTTACCGTCTCTCACTATACAGGAAACCTCTCTGTATCCAGGGAGCAAGACACCCAGATTATTGCTACTGAGGGAGTTGCTTGTTGTAAGATCTGGGTACAAGGCGGAGTTTTTTTTTTACAGACAGTGGCACCAAGCACTCCAGGTTCGATCTCACACCAGCATAAATCTATATACAATATATATGATGACGTTCTTCAGACACCACATTAACTTATTCATTGAAGGTGCCATTCTGATAATAATCACCATGGCTGTGCCCTCTGTGTACTGCTGCAATGGTTACGGGCACACTGGGTGCTTTTCATGTCAGTGCTCTCTCAATTGTGGTAAATTAAACCTTCATGTCAAATTCTAGCCCATTACCCAAGTTTCTATCCTATAGACGGTGTTTTGACAAAAAGTGAAATACTGGCAATTTCTGGAAATCAAATAAAGACAGAAAGTGCTGGAAATATTCAGCAGGTCTGGCAGCATGTATGGAGAGAGAAACAAGAGTTAATGTTTCTGGTCGATGACCTTTCATTGGTTCTGCTGAAAGGTCACCTGAAACATTAATTCTGTTTTTCTCTCCACAGATGCTGCTTGACCTGCTTGAATGTTTTCCAGCATTTTTTTTGCTGACATTTTGAAATGGTTTTGTTTAAGGTATAAAGTGTATTGAGTTCCCTTGACCTAATGCAGCATACATAGAATCGTAGGGATAATATAGCAAAGAAAGAGGCCATTCAGCCCATCATTGCCTGTGCCAGCTCTTTGAAAAAGCTATCCAATTTCCCAGCTCTTTCCCCATAGCCCTGCATTTTTCTTCCCCTTTGTACTTATCCAACTCCCTTCTGAAATTTTCCATTGAATCTGCTTCCACCCACCCTTTCAGGCAGTGCATTCCAGACCAGAACAACTCGCCACTTAAAAAAAGTCTCATCTTACCTCTGGTCCTTTTTCCAATTAACTTAAATCTGTGTCCTCTGGTTACTGACCCTTCTACTACTGGAAACAATTGCTCCTTATTTACTCTTTCAAAACCCTTCATAATTAACTTTCTCTGCTCTAATGAGAGTAACCCTAATTTGTCTACATAACTCAGTCCGCACATCGCTGGTACCATTCTAGTAAACCTCCTCTGTACCCTCACTAAGGGCTTGACATCGTTCCTAAAGTGTGGTGTCCAGAATTGGATACAATACTCATGCTTACATTTATTAGACATATAGTGAGGAAAATGGATGAGAGCATCTGCTATTGAGATCTATGCACCTGAACAACAAGTGCAGATTAAAGACAAAAAAATTCCCACTCACTGACATTATCTCCCTTTCCCATGGCAGCACATTCTGTCCTGTGAAAAATAACCCATCTCACCATCCTCTTGCTTGGTGTCGTTTAGGGATTTAGCAATGCAGCAAAATTAAGTCAAGGATTTATCATTAAGTAGTGAAGGAGTTTACATTTGTCTTTTCATTTACAGTTTCAAAACAACAATGCAATGTAACATCTCGGCAAACACTTACAGGTCTCAATAAATGAAGTGACTTAATTCATTCATCCCAATTAAAACAATAAAACAGTATCTCTTGTAAAGCTGCCAAAATCTGGCACTGTTATAGATTTTCAATAAATAAAAATGGGGAGAGGTGAAGAGGGTTATAGAGAATTTATATTCAAAGCTAGTGTCACCAAACAAATGCCTTTTGTCTCAGTCCTTGACTCAAGGACTTCCTTAGCTCTAGGGTGTTAAAAGCTTCGGGGTTCCTTCATGCTTCAATGCTTCATAATGTAACTCAGGAGGAACGTCACTGCCCAGTGGCTTTTACAGCAATGGTTGATGGAAGATGGCAGCACTCCTTTCCTTTCACAGAAAAGTCATTGACGAAAAAACAGGATATAAATTACTGCAAAAATCCCGATTGGGCCCACGTGCTTCGCCTCCTGTTGCTCTACCTCAGGTAGTCCAGCCTCCAGGTCTTGTATCTGACAACCCTCTACGGGAAGCGCAGCGCAGTCAGTTCCCGGTTGCCGCGGGGCTGCCGTTGGCGCTGGCTTTTGACTTGGACTTGGACTTGAAAGAGAAACGCTTGATCAGCTTCCGGGAGAAGCTGCCTGATTTCTTCCGTGTGGTGGAGGGACTGTCGCTCACGTTGGAGAGGTCATCGTGGGAGTGGCTGAAGCCTGGCTCCTTCTGCTTGTTTTTCCTCCTGAACAAGAGCTTCGTCCCACTTCGAAGAAAGCCAACTGCAGAGAAAGGGAAGAGGAAACTAAAGTCAAAGCAACACAGGCAAGACTAGCAGTGACAACTTGTCCCAACATAGACAAGCAAAGAACGAAAACAACACCAAGAATATTCAACCATATGTTACAGTAACAGCTCAAATGAAAAGTCATTGACCTGAACATTAACTCTGTAAATGTATGTGTGTGTTAATAGGATCAGGATTTTTTTGGATAAAGGTCAATATAAACAACATTACTCCTTGTAACAGGTTTAGATTCATCACAGTGACTATACTGCAGTGCCTTACCGATTAGTTATCATTTGTGCATCCCAATCAAGAATCACACAATCACAGAATTGTTACAGCGCTGAAGGAGGCCTTTCAGCCCATCGTGTCTGCAACGGCCCTCTGAATGGGCAATTCACTTAATGCCATTACCCTGCCTTCATCCCGTAATCCTACACGTTCTTCCTTTTCAAACAACAGTCTAATTCCCTTTTGAATGCCTCGATTGAATCTGCCTTCACCAGGCATTGTATTCCAGATCCTAACCCTCGCTGCGTGAAGAAGTTTTTCCTCATGTCGCTTTTGCTTCTTTTGCCATTCACTTTAAATTTAATTTAAATTTTATTTCAAGACTCCTCTGATGACTGACCTCAGCAGCAGTGTTTGGCTTGCAAAGATCCCGCACAAAAACTCACTTTGGGTCCTTGCATTTTACTAGACAACGATACTAAATTCCATCCCCTTATTCCGGTGTCAAATCCGTCGCACATCTACGATTGTGAAAAGGTACGTCTGCAACAGGTAATGTAAAAAATAGTTGACCAAAGGGACAGATTATCACCGAGTAGGTCCTTTCATTAGATCTGCTCGGGGATCCTGACTGGCTCAAGACCTTGTGCAATTGCACGGGTTACATGGGCTAAATGCCACCTCTAGCTCACTTAATGAATACAACAGCCGGTGTGGTACTGAGTTACACAAACCAAGGAAGTCCCAGGTTCAGGTGTTGAGTTAGCTGATCTCAGTTACAGAAGCTATCAGTAAGCTATCATTGTCTTCAATGCCCCTTGTATTAAAGGGAGCGGGGCAGGGTGGTGGGGTGGAATCACCCCAAGTTTCCCTCTCATAATCACCCTCCAGGGACTCCTCCCAAAACATGTGCTTGTGTGGGTAAGATTGGTCTTGGAAATATGTGCCATCTCCATGATTAAATAGCATTCTGACACTCAAGTGTCAAGGTTCATACATGAGGAATAGCCAGTTAGGTAAAGTGCCATCAAGCAGATAGCATTCACTGAACTGGCACCCCCGCAACAGCTGGCATCACCAGGGAGCAGAGTGAAGATTGGAGGGGCTGTGGCTCAATTATAGCACCCTCGCCTTTAAGTCAGAAGGTTGTGGGTTTAAGTCCCACTCCACAGACTTGAGCACATAATCAAGGCTGACACTCCAGTGCAGGACTAAGGGAGTGCTGCACTGTCAAAGGTGCTGTCTTTCGGATGAGACATTGGATCGAGGCTGACAGATGCTGCCAGACCTGCTGAGTATTTCCAGCACTTTCTGTTTTTATTTCAGATTTCCAGTATCCGCAGTATTTATCTTACAGTCCTGAGCCGATATTCATCCCTCAATCAACATTACTAAAAAAAAAACAGATTATTTGGTCATTATCACATTGCTGTTTGTGGGAGCTTGCTGTGCACAAATTTGCTGCTGTGTTTCCTACATTACAACAGTGACTACACTTTAAAAGTGCTTGGGTGAAAAGTGCTTTGCGACGTCCTAAGGTCATGAAAGGTGCTAGAGAAATGCAAATCTTTCTTTCGAATGAAAAATATAAGAAACAGAAACAAATTAGGACATTTTGTTCCAAATTTGCTAAGTCAAGTCAAAGATTGTCTAGCTGTCTGATGGCAGTTACTCCCCAATTCACCAGAATCAGATTTATGGAGCAGGGGGTGTTGGTGAATATTGAACTGGTTATCTCCTTTCTAAGACAATAAAAAATCCCTTTAAGATGGCAATATGATACACGCCCACCATCATGTTCGTAACAGCACTGGATTTGAAGAGTTGATCAGAGCTGGACTTTTATTTAAAAATAGCACCAGTCAAACTCGGCAATGGTGAGCAGATTTTGGCGGGCTCCCAAGCCTTGTGTCAGTTCTGCTCAATCTTCTCTGCCAATGTATCATTAAAGTAAAGTGGGGTGGAATCTCCAGTGAACCTAGGGTGCAACCAAACTGCAAGTGAGCAGCAAGGAAGTAGATTGTCCAGCTATGTTGTATAATTTGGTGGGGGTGGACTCTGTATGCTTTATGTTAAACTGAAGACTGGTTAACCTCCAAAACGCAGCACGTTACACTGCACACTCCAGTGTACATACTATAATATAAGGGTTATTACCTGGTACATTACAGAATATAAAATATAGTGTATAAGTTACATAGAATTTAAAAAGAAAAAGAACAACTTGCATTTATATAGCGCCTTTCATGACCACCAGACGTCTCAAAGCGCTTTACAGCCAATGAAGTACTTCTGAAGTGTTGTCATTGATGTAATGCTGGAAACATGGCACCCAATCTGCTCACAGCAAGCTCCCACAAACAGCAATGTGATAATGACCAATCTGTTTTGTGATATTGATTGAGGGATAAATATTGGCCAGGATACCAGGGAGAACTCCCCTGCTCTTCCTTCGAAATAGTGCCACAGATCTTTTACATCCACCCGAGCAGGCAGATGGGGCCTCGGTTTAATGTCTCATCTGAAAGACAGCACCTCCGACAGTGCAGCACTCCCTCCGTACTGCACTAGAAGTGTTAGCCTTGATTTTTGTGCTCAAACCCTGGAATGGGACTTGAACCCAGAACCTTGTGATTCAGAGGCGGGAGTGCTACCAACTGAGCCACAGCTGACACTACAATTTATAATTATACACTGTATAGTGTACAGATATACTGTATGTATATTACACAGTGTATGGTATATACCTTGAGTGAGGACAGAGAGGGATACAACAGAACATCACAACTGAAATTAATTTCTTTTTACCTTTGTGATCCTTCAAGCTTCTTGTTTCCAGTGCTCCTGTTGACCCAGTTTCAGATTCAACATCGTCCACTGACGGCCGCTCTGAAATATCCGACACGGCAGCCTCATCCAGGTCCTGACTAATCGTCTGCCGCTGATTCAGGGAGTCGGTGGATTTGGGAGAGTCCAGCACATTCTGAGCACTGCAGTGGGGTAGAGCTGCTAAAGCTGGCTCACCCTGCAGAGAAGCATCCATGGCAGCTGCATAGCCCACAGAGAGAGCCATTTCTTCCTGATCAATGGGGGCCTGGGTCAGAGGGCAAGAGAGGAGGTCAGCATGCACTTGGCAGACATAGTAAAGCTCCACTGACAAGACCAGGACAAGACTGTCTATGAATACACCAGGTTTTTACGTGCATAGAATGAAGCTGAGAAGCAACACTGTGTGAATTAAACACCAGTGACTGATTTAATACATCAGGAGTACCTCAGTAACAAAGACTTGCATTTATATAGTGCCTTTAACATAGTAAAAGCATCCCAAGATGCTTTACTGGAGCGTATTCAGACAGAATTTGGCACTGATTCACACAAAGAGATATTAGGATGGCTGACCAAAAGTTTGTTTCAAAGAGGTAGGTTTTAATCAATGTTTTAAAGGAGCTGAGAGACACCGAGAGTTATAGGGATGGAATTCCAGAGCTTGGGGCCTAGGCAGCTGAAGGCAAGGTGACCAATGGTGGAGCAATTAAAACTGGGGATGCTCAAGGGACCAGAACTGGAGTACAGGTATCTCGGAGGGGTTGCAGGGCTGGAGGAACTTACAGAGATAGGGAGTAAGAAAGCCAAGGAGGCGTTTGAACATGGGACTGAATTACATCTGCATGCTGTGGTCCTATGATCCCCTGCCCTTAGGGTTTGTCAACCCTTCAGAATTGTCCAATACTTGA
Organism: Heterodontus francisci; assembly: GCF_036365525.1. Classification (NCBI taxonomy): domain Eukaryota; kingdom Metazoa; phylum Chordata; class Chondrichthyes; order Heterodontiformes; family Heterodontidae; genus Heterodontus; species Heterodontus francisci. The sequence goes on along the minus strand of NC_090392.1, from coordinate 73,484,483 downwards.
AGATTCATCTCCAGGACACTGCTGCAAGCAAAACCCAGAAGAAAAATCATAGGGGCAATAAACAAATGTATATTTTTTCTTCATTTTCTTCAGATTATTAGTTATAAAAATATTGGCGACGGGAAATAAAAGACTGTTCAAATAGGGCTGAGCAGTTGGAAAGGGGGGAGGTTGGGAAGACAAAACCTCCAGGAATATGAACAAGCAGAGTTGGCAACTTGACCTGTCCTCTAACTACACCTAAAGTCTACAACTGGCCTTGATTCCTGTGCACCACAACATGGGAGATCAACTAGTAATGTATTAAAAATCTTGCATGGAGCATTTGCTGTTACACATTCCCTGCCAATCCAGGAAAATTTATTCTATCACACCTGACTGGATCATTCTGGCTTCCAACTCCTGTCTTCCCCCAGCCCTCAGTTCCACTGTCTTAAGATGTAAAGATGATTAGAGAAATCTGTTAAAATAATTAAATTAATCCCAAGTTGGCAATTGCTTATGGAAAGTTTAAATTCCTGCACCAACAGACCTCCCCTGGCATCGCTCAAGGTGAGTCAGATTTGATGTCTGAAGTGTGATAAAATGTGACACGATTAAGTGTGAGACTATTACAATTACACTTCACACTTTCTATGTCGGGTTCTCAGCTCTTTATCCAACCTTCAAACAAGCACCAAAATGTAGCTTGGCTGGTGGCGAGAAGGGCCCTCCCCGTCAGTTCCTTCCTGCACGCCCAGAGTCTCATCACCTCCACACGCTGCCCTTGAGGTGGCTGTGGTGGGGAAGAGACCGTTGTCTGCCTCCTTTTGGAATGTGCCTTTGCAAAGCAGGTGTGGAAAGAGATGCAGTGGTTTTTGTCAAGGTTCATCCTGAGCTGCTCCCTAACGCAGGACTCTGTGCTCTACGGGCTGTTCCCAGGGACGCACACCGAGATAAACATCAACTGCTGCTGGAGGACTATCAACTCTTTGGTGTGCCTGAAACTTGCTGGTCTTCCAGTGCAAAGAATTGTCCATGACTGAGTTTTGCAGATTGGCACATTCCAAGGTCTAGGACTATGTGCTGAGGGATGGATTAAAGCTTGGGGCAGCCGCCTCCATGGAGAAAGGCCACGTGTAAAATCCTCCCGCCACAGTATACTGAGGGGCTTGGAACCTGTGTAAAACCCCTTGGGCTGTATGCACCAAAAATATGCATAATGCTGTGTAATGCAAATGTACATTGCATATAAAATGGAATGGAAGAAGTTGTGAGGCAACTCATGTTCTGTATTAAAGGAATCTGATCGCTATTGTACTTTCCAAAATGTCAAATTTGAACTGTTGTGAAATGTACTTTTTTAAACAAATTTTTATGAATAAAGTATATTTTTGGAAAAGAAAATTTTACAGATGTTGAGAGTTTCGGCTCTCTCACTCGAAGGACATTGAATCATAGAATGATACAACACAGGAGTATTCGGCCCATCATGCTCATTCCAGCTCTTTGAAAGAGATATCCAATTAATTCCACTCTCCTGCCCTTTCCCTACCGCCCTGCAAACTTCTCCCCTTCAAGTACATATGAGTTTCACAGTGTCTGGGAATTCTTTTCTGACCTGTGAATCAAACAAAGCCAGGATCTCAGCTGCAACTTGAACTCTAGTTGGCTCAGTCAGTCATTTCAAAAATGCAGAGCTAGTTGTACCTTTTAGCCTTAAAGGGACACAGACCGACATGGTGCAATTTTCTTCTCTTTTATAAAACAGTATATTCTCTGACTTATCATGGGCAATGACACAGGAGATTTGTGAATAATATATTATAAAGAGCAATATATTTATCAGTAAGCTTCCAGCAGTAATTCAGTCACACTTTGCGATTTATACTGGTTATTGAAACTTCATTTTTAAAGTTCATTGGTCCTTCCTAAATTGCTGATTAAATTACTGCTCCCAAGCCGACTGCCCTCGGTCAGTCATCCTCTGATTGGCTGGTACAGGAGTAGCATTAGGAGAACACCCCGCCAATGAACTGCAGAAATCAGAGTGCAAATTCTTTCCACCAGATAGCGGAAGGCAGAAGGTTACCTTGGAAACGCCTGATATAATCAGTGTGCTGCGTTTGGTTGGTGTCTTTTTGCTGGGCTTGTTGGCAGATTCTGTCAGCTGTCGGATTGCTGTCTGTACCACTGGATCCAAACCATTGGCAAGGTGATTATCTGCTGCTTTCCACACATAAAAACATTATTATTAGCATGCGTGTGAGAGAGAGAGAGGGAGACACACACAGGCGAGTGAGAGTGCAGCAGAGAGAGAGAGGGGGCAGAGAGAGAGGGGAGTAGAGAGAGGAGAGAGGGTGCAGAGAGAGAAAGGGGGTAGAGAGAGTGAGGGGGCAGAGAGAAAGAGAGGGGGGCAGAGAGAAAGAGAGGGGGGCAGAGAGAAAGAGGGGGGGCAGAGAGAAAGAGGGGGGGCAGAGAGAAAGAGAGGGGGCAGAGAAAGAGAGGGGGCAGAGAGAGAGAGGGGGGCAAAGAGAGAGGGGGCAAAGAGAGAGGGGGCAAAGAGAGAGGGGGCAGAGAGAGAGGGGGGCAGAGAGGGAGGGGGACAGAGAGAGAGAGAGGGGGGACTGAGAGAGAGAGAGAGAAAGAAACACAGGCGAGAGAGAGTGGGGCAGAGAGAGAGAGGGGGACAGAGAGAGAGTGAGAGAGGGGGACAGAGAGAGAGAGGCGGCAGAGAGAGAGAGGGGGGTAGAGAGAGAGGGGGCAAAGAGAGAGAGGGGGCAGCAGAGAGAGAGGGGGCAGCAGAGAGAGAGGGGGTAGAGAGAGAGAGGGGGGGGGGTAGAGAGAGAGGGGGGGTAGAGAGAGAGGGGGGGTAGAGAGAGAGGGGGGGGTAGAGAGAGAGAGAGGGGGGTAGAGAGAGAGAGGGGGGTAGAGAGAGAGAGGGGGCAAAGAGAGAGAGGGGGGCAGAGAAAGGGGGGCAGAGAAAGAGAGGGGCAGAGAGAAAGAGAGGGGCAGAGAGAAAGAGAGGGGCAGAGAGAAAGAGAGGGTGGCAGAGAGAGAGAGAGAGAGGGGGGCAGAGAAAGGGGGGCAGAGAAAGAGAGGGGCAGAGAGAAAGAGAGGGGCAGAGAGAAAGAGAGGGTGGCAGAGAGAGAGAGAGGGGGGACTGAGAGTGTGAGGGGGGTAGAGAGAGAGAGGGGGCAAAGAGAGAGGGGGGCAGAGAAAGGGGGGGGCAGAGAAAGGGGGGCAGAGAAAGAGAGGGGCAGAGAGAAAGAGGGCAGAGAGAAAGAGAGGGGCAGAGAGAAAGAGAGGGTGGCAGAGAGAGAGAGAGAGAGAGGGGGGGCAGAGAGAGAGGGGGGACAGAGAGAGTGAGGGGGGGCAGAGAGAGAGAGAGAGAAAGAAACACAGGTGAGAGAGAGGGGGACAGAGTGAGAGAAGGGGACAGAGAGAGAGAGAGAGAGAGAGAGAGACAGACAGAGAGAGAGGGGGCAGAGAGAGAGAGGCAGAGCAACAGAGGAAGACACACAATGAACATTCTCTAGAGAAGCCACTGCCATCACTTCACGCACACTGATCCTGTTATAATCATTTAATGCTTGATAGGAACAAGCAAATAATAGAAAATTTCGAACAGGATAAGAACAATTGGTTCTTTCAGCCTGTTCCATACAGTTGTGACGCAGAATACAGATACTCCCAACCCCTTACCCAGAAGTCAAGCAATTTCCTGGGAGAGGCAAAAAAGAGATTGAAAACCCTAGCCAATCAGGAATAAAGAAAATCTGGAAAATTCTTCTCCAATCCCTTTCGATGATCAAAGCTACTCCAGGAGACCACATTCCACATGTGATTATGCCAAAATCAATAGAGACACTATTGATAATCTATCAATTTAAATGTTTTATGTATATATATTCCTCTTGCAATTTCTCTGACAATTTTATCAGCTTCGCATCTCTCCATTAGGTGTTGACTCCTCATTGGTGTACAGTTCCATGGGCACTGGCGACCTTGCATTACCCCAACCTATTTATGTGTATGCCTTGATAGTGAGTGCCAGCAGGCTGATCGACATGAGAGGCACCACTGTCTTCACCTGACAGACACAAATGTGCATTTCCACTGGGAGTTAGAGTCATAGAATCATAGAGAGATACAGCACTGAAACAGGCCCTTCAGCCCACCGAGTCTGTGCCGACCAACAACCACCCATTTATACCAATCCTACATTAATCCCATATTCCCCACCACATCCCCACCATTCTCCTACCACCTACCTACATTAGGGGCAATTTACAATGGCCAATTTACCTATCAACCTGCAAGTCTTTGGCTGTGAGAGGAAACCGGAGCACCCGGCGGTGTGCCCACGTGGTCACAGGGAGAACTTGCAAACTCTGCACAGACAGTACCCAGAACCGAACCCGGGTCACTGGAGCTGTGAGGCTGCGGTGCTAACCACTGCGCCGCCCTATTGGATAGCAGTCAGCAGCAGGAACCCTGGCTGACTTCACCCTCCTATGACCCAGAGGCACTGGTGCCAATTGTAGAGCTCCTTGCAGCTGCTTTCCCTAGGATCAATGGACCCAGTGCAGACCAGGGGTCAAACCTGGAACCTTCCTGGTCTATGTCCCGGCAACTTACTAGATAGACTCACCAAGCAATAGGAAGAAACATGGCTGCTTCTAAGGTGGTGTTGTCAGAGGGCACAGAGCAGTTCTGCCCCCCTTGGCTTGGGAGATCCTATACAGCTAGAAGTCTTCAGGAAGAAAAGACACACAAAAAAGAGCCTTGCTGAAACTTGGCACAATTCATCAAGCAAAGAAATCTTGGTCAGTGGATACTAAACCTAACACGGGGGCTGTTTTAACATTTGGCGATACTGTCCACAATGGACAATATTGGATTTGTCGCCTGTTATACACCAGTGCCCAATTTTCCTTACCATTGACGTCAATGAACACAGTGTGATGGGGTGGATCCAATATTGGGCATCTTACATGATCGGCAACAGTTAAATTGACCCCCACACTCCCTAAAGGGGCAAAAGTTCCAGCGTCCCTCCCAATCCCATCGTCCCTGAAATTGAATGAGCAGAACACACTCCCGATGGAACACATGAATTTACCATTACTGGGAGGCAGACTGACAGAACTTTCATCCATCTTGATGGATCTCTTCTCTGTAATTTCCACCTTGGAGGGTGACCGTGTAGGAGAATCTGTGGGGAACAGACAGAATTGGTCATAGCTCTGTATTCAAGTATTAGGTGACCGCCATGTGCACAGTGAATGTTGGTGACACCCATTTGGAAACATAGTTAAACCACTTTACGCAGAATCACATAGAAGATGCAGCACAGGAACAGGCCATTCAGCTTAATTGGTCTAAGCTGGTGTTTATGCTCCACAGAGCCTCCTTCCACTCCCCCATTTCATCTCACCCTATCAGCAAAACCTTCTTTCCCTTTCTCCCTCATGTACGTAACTAGCTTCCCCTTAAATCCATCTATGCTATATGCCTCAACTATTCCTTGTAGTCGCAAGCTCCATATTCTAACCACTCTTTGGGCAAAAAAAGTTCCTCTTGAAATCCCTATTGGATTTATTAGTGACTATCTTAAACTTATAGCCCCTAGTTCTGGTCGCCCCAACAGGTAGAATCAGGCAGAATTTTGTGCTGCCCATGGAGGCGGGCACAGAGGCAGGGGGACAAGCAAAATGGCAGGGGGGACTGTTCCTGATGATGCCCAGGCCCCCTGCCATTTTGCCTGGGGCGTCAAAGGCCGAGGAGGGCCTTTCCGCCCCAGGCCAATTGAGATCGTTAACGGGCCAATTAACGGACACTAAGGGCCTCTTCCCGCCTCCACCTCAATTTTGTAGAAGGCGGAGGGGCCTGCAGCCATGGGGAGATACCGCCAGGTAAAACCAGGCCGCCTCCTGGCAAGGTTGGGGGAGGGTTGTCCTTTCTTTGGGGGCAATCCAGGGCCCCCAGAGGACTCCCCCCCCCCCCCAGAGGCGATCGCAAGCAGTAGCCACTGTTCCAACTGGCCAGCAGCTCTTGGAGTTGAGAGCATGTCCCTTAAAGGGACGGCCTCCCCATGGTGGGCAGTTAATTGGCTGCCCACCATTAAATAGCAAGGAGGCTCTGACAGAAGACTGAGGTGTGCTCTCCACAGCTTTCTGGCCCGCCAGTGCCAGAATAAAATCTGGCCTATCTTCTCTACACTTACCCTATCTCACACTTTCATAATCTTAAAGGTCTCTATCAGGTCACCCCACAGCCTCCCCTTCCCTTGAAAAATGTGCCCTTGTTGTAAATGTATTTTGCACCTGCTGCAGTGCCTCTATATTCTTTTTATAATATGGGCAACAGCACTGTGTATCAAGGACAAAACTGAACATTTCTTCCCATCAAGTATTCAACAGTATTAACAAACTGCTGAGTGCACAGAAGCACTGAGTTGGAGCAGCAGACCATTGGGTAGATACCTGCCTAAAAACAGCAGAGAAATGTCAGCAGATATTGGAGGTGCAGGGCAAGATTGGGAACCATAGAAAGACTCTATCCAACACACCAAGGATGTTAGTGTGCACGTCATCATTAATTCTAGGAGTACGGAATGAAAGAGTCAACCCACATCCATACCAGACACAGATACAGACGCTCAGTTCTCTGGTGTTATGCCCAAATGACCTCTCGAGTGAGCCTTTACTGCGAGTGTTAGCAAGCTACTTGCCTTGGTTGGTTGGGGAGTGGGGGGGGGGGGGGGTCCTCATATTCACTCCTGATTTTGTCCTCTCCCAACAGCTACAGAAGATTAAAATTGCAATCACGTACAGGAACCCCGAGGTAATGTTCCCCCACCACCACCCCCCAATCCCGCTCAGTCTGGAGACACTGAGGCAAATGGTACAGTCTCTTGCTCTGACCCAGCGATCAGATCTTGGAATACTGAAGTTTTAAGGAAATTTAAGGAAATTGGGCCTGTAAAAACAGAGAGCTTGAAGCATTGACCTTTTTAAAATGATGAAAAGATTGACAAAGTTGTTCAATATGCTACCTCTCTCTCTCCTCTTTCAAGATGTTCCTGAAAACCTACCTCTGATCAAGCTTTGGCTCACCTGTTCTAGTGTCTGCTTCCTTGGCTCTGTGTAAATTTTTGTTCCTGTGAAGCGTTAACTATGTCAAAAGCACCATATAAATGCAAGTTGTTGTTGTCAAAGGGCTCAAATATCAGGAAAGTAAGACTTGCATTTCTATAGCGCCTTTCACGGCCACTGGACGTCTCAAAAGTGCTTTACAGTTAATGAAGTACTTTTGAAGTGTAGGAAATAGGAGGGTAAAAAAAAAATCAAAATGTTTGAGTAAAAAGAAGTCAGTGGAACTTTTCACCCAAAGTGCAATCGACTTGTTCAATAAGTTATCAATGAACACTACTGACAGAGGTGTGCTTCTGGAGAAGAGATCGAGGGAAGTGGTGAGAAGGCGGGTATTGAGGTTGTTTGAACAAAAATGGACAAATGCATTGGCTTTGATGGCCTTTGGCTGCTCCTAAAATCTCTAATGTTCTTATCTAATCTACCTTACAGAAGAATTTTGTCATGCATATTTTATGTGGAAGCAGAACACTACCTGAATCTGCAAAGACAACAGATGCATCCATGCAGTGTGTTAGCAAGGCATTCAAAGGACAAAACTATTCATTAACAAGCTGGATTCATGCCAGTGCTCATGCAGGTCTCTCCCTCTGAGCCTCACATATATGGTCTCTAATTCCATGTGACTGCAACTATGTATTTGCATGGCCTTGTGAACAATGCTTCAATCCCACCCCTTTGTCACTGATTTGCAATTGGCCAAAGAAAAACATCAGTCACCATGGAAACATAGGCACATTCACTGCACCAGAATAGAACAATTAGGTAAATCTGTCAATCATTTTCCCTCATGTTTGGAAATTATAGTCAAGCTGCATGAATCCAAACCAGACTGAGCATTTCAAAAACAAAAAAGATGGGCATTCATGCGATTGGACCACTTCACGCACAGCGCAGCCTTCTTTAGAATCCAGAGTTTGAAAAGCAGACTTTTATCAAATTGCTTTTCAGGTATGGCTGGAGTGCCATTCCCAGAACTGAGCCATTCAATTCATAACTGTAAGAGATGGTATCATATCATCGAGATGAGCACAAATAGGAACAGGAGTCTTACCCAACTTTCCGTCCATCTTGGGCCGAGATTGGATGGTTGTCACAGTTGTCACAATAGTTCCATCAGGCATTATGGTTCGATCCATTTCAATCTTTTTTGTAGGGGTGACAGTTGTTCGCAGGGGGACCAGTGACTGGGCTGTTTTGGAATCTGTAGCCTCTATATAACTCAACTGTAAAAATAAAATCCATTAGTTTTATTACTACATGGTTCTATCTCCAATTTTCCTCCTTTACTCCCCTCCCTTCCAGAAGGCAGTATCTCATGTTTCCATGGCCACCATCGAACTTCTGCTATCTTGCTCATGAGGCATTTAAAAAAAAATTTACAGGATGTGGGTGTTGCATTTATTGTCCATTCCAAACTCCTAATAAGAGTCAACCACATTGCTGCGGGTCTGGAATCACATATCGAGAGACCAGGCAAGGACAGCAGATTTTCTTCTTGAAAGGGCATTAGTGAACCAAATGGGTTTTTACAACAATCGGTAGTTTCCTGGTCACCATTACTGATACCAGCTCTTCATTCCAGATTTATTTAATTGAATTTAAATTCCCCAGCTGCCACGGTTGGATTTGAACTCCTGTCTCCAGATCATTAGTCCGGGCCTCTGGATTATCAGTCTTCTAAAATAAACACTATGCTACCATTGTATCCATTGTATCGTATGCTATTCTTTGTATGCGAGCCTAGACAGTGAGTGTTGGCATGCAATTCAACTGTAGGCACCATCACAGCTGGGCTCTGCATAGCCCAGGGATTGAAGCTGGAGCCTGGGTGGTTTGTGGTGTGGCTTAGCTACTTACTAGTTAAAGTCAGTAAGCCTTTTATTCAGTCATTGTATTCAGTTTGAACTTACTTACACATTCCTTGTCACTGTTGAGAGACGGATACACCTGTTCAATAAAAGATGTTTGTGGTCTGGAACAGTTTATGCATTGCATTAGCTATTTGCAAATTCACACCAAAAATGAAATGAGAGGGAAGATTTGGATTTTTCAGTTGAGTGTGCTGCTGGACCCTCCAGAGAAAAAGAAGGGAGATCAGAGGCCGAGGCCACAAAGGAGATTAAAAGCGACCAGAAATGGGGAAAATAAAAATAAATGAAAATGTTATAGGCCGGACAGTTTGGTTACCTCCAGTGAAACTGATCCAGTGGGAGAGTCTGGCATCCCTGAAGCGGCTGTTAATGTAAAGTTCTGGCATCCTGAAGGTGATCTCCGAGATAAATCCAGTGGGATCACACTCTGCCCTAATAATATGTCTGCAAAACAAGGAACACGCAATGTGACTCCTATTTATTTTGTATTACTGTCACCCACCCATCACTGGAAACCGTGCAAAAGCTGGCCCAGGTTCTTCACATGCTCCGACAGGATAACAGCTGACTCCAGCTCTGCCTCTTCCTCTCTTGCTGATGAACCAATCAAGATCACCACATTAACAAAATGCAAATTCATGGGCATAAGTTCATCCCTCATCACTGCATGGCACAGTGATGGCACTGTGCCATCCAGCTCTTTGTCACTTTTTAGTGACACTGGCATTCCTGTGATTTTATCACCCATCCACAAAACCAGAGAGGAGGCAAGAGCCTCTCATTAAGAATTCACTGACTAGTTCTGGCCAACCAGTGAGAAATGGTATTAAAGGCTCAACACTGAAGATTAGACACACTATGTGCACAAGGGAAATTCAGTAATGCTCGCATTTCATTAATGAACCAGCTGGAAATTCAGTTTGACGCGTCTGGATTGCTGCACACGTCAAATTAGGTGGAAATGGGATCGTGCAAAACATACCTGAATGGCCTAGGAAATTTGGAATTGGGAAGCAAGCCTCTGAATTACAAGTATAACTCAATATCATGGAAGAAACATGAGAGAGTAGCGGTGAGTATAAATGAGAGCATAATTATGAACCAATCTTGTCAAACAAATTTGTCCATTTCAGAGCCTCATAATCCACTTGATCATAAAATTCTCGCCTCTGAGCCCAATCCAGAGACTTCAGCACAAAATCTAGGCTGACATTCCAGTTCAGAGCTGAGGGAGTGCTGCACTGTTGGAGGTCCCTTCTTTCGGAAGAGATGTTAAACTGCAGCCATCTCTGCTCACTCAGGCAGGCATTAAAAATCTCACGGCACTATCTGAAGAGTGATAGGGGAGTTCTCTCCAGTGTCCTGGCCAATATTTATTCCTTAACCCACATCATTAAAAATAGAGTATCTGCTTGTCATCACATTGCCATTTGTGGGAGTTTTCTGTGTGCTATTTGGTTGCCATGTTTCCTACATTACAACGGTACTTCAATGACACTAAAGCACTTTGGGATAGTGCAATCCTGAGGCAGTAAAAGGTGCTATATAAATGCAAGCTTCTTTCTTTCTTTCCTAATTAGTTTAATGAACGTAGGGTTTCTGGCTGTTTTGAAGCATGTTGTTAAAAAGGATTTTCTTGCTCCAAGCTGACACTTACTCTCACTTTGCTCTGACGTTTCCATGATTTTCACTTTCATCTCCTTGCTTCTTGCTCCCAGGTCACTAACAAAGAACAGAAAATACATCAGTGGAAACTCACATTACTCTAGAGTTTAAAAGTGAGGAAACTAAATAACAGAACAACCAATGCAAGGCAATGCGAAAAGAGCAATCGGAGTGCGACTAATTGATAGCTCTTTCAAAGAACCAGCACAGGCATGGTTTCCTCCTATACTGTTTGATTCAATGATTTAAGGAAATGGGTAGTTTTCAGCTGACACCATCCTTTTGTAGGTTTAGTGGAAATATTAGTTGCACAGGATGTGGGAGAGAGTGTTCACCACCCGGACTGAGAATATTCCAGGTGACTCCAAGATTTAGCACTTCCAGCAGGAAGTAATTCTCATAGGCTTGCCTGTTATGGTGTTCTGGAATCACGGAATCTCTCTTTTAAGTAAGTGTATTGTCACTGACTTATTGTAGCCTATTTGTGCAATAGGTAAAATTGCAGTGAAGCCAATACATTTCATCGCACTTGTTCCTCATGTCAGATTGTTTCATTGTGACAGGCTTCTAAACCACCATTACTTCACACTGCTGATTATCAGCTCGAAATATCCTTTCCAGACACAACCCAGTTTTGGACAGGCACTGTCTATAAATCCTGGTGGAACTGCCATTCCTGCACACTTCCTGTTGAGCAACTTAACCATGCTGCGGTTTACTCGTGTTCAACCGATGAGTCTGTTAGAGATGTCAACAGTGACAACCTTAAAATGTTAATATTTATCCCTGCAAAAATTGGAGGCCCAGGAGGAGTAGCCAGTGGGGTCCATGTGAAACAGCGCAGAAGAACTGACCTCGAACGCCGCCAGTCCTGAGATATGTGTTCTTTCCCCAGGAGCCTACAGAGTCAAGCTGAAAAGCTGTTACAACTCCCTGAACTTAAATTGGTCGTCAGAAGTTAGAATTGTGTTACGGTGTTGGGAAAGTACCAAAATACAGTTCTGAATAACAACTAGCCCTGGTCAAGAACGTCAGGCTGACTACAGTTTGGTTGCTCAACCAGTGCCAATACCACGTGCCAGCAAGAGTGAGGGCATGGCCCCACTTGCAATATTCTGTGCCGCGGATTCCCAAACTGGGCTGAGGTGCCAAGCAGAACTCCACTGCCAGAAGGGAGGAAAGCCCAGAGGCTGAATTACCTCAGGGTTGGCTCATGCTCTCCCCAGCAGGCAGTTACGGAGTGACACTGGCAGAGGCTCATTAGCACACTGTTTCCCCATGCCAGAACATTTAGATGCAATGTGGATTTGTTTATGGTTTGATAAACTTTAACCTTGACTCCATGCTCCCTTCGTGTGACCTTTGTCCCACGGGTTTGACTCGGAAATCAACAGAACCTCAAATCACCCTATAGATCTGCAAGCCTCAGAAATGTACACCTCAGTCTCAATGAGCAACTTCCTGCTGACGGCCTCAGTCATCACCACAACTTTTATTTTTAATTCTTTCATGACAAGGCCAGCATTTGTTGCCCATCCCTAATTGCCCTTGACATCTGAGTGACTTGCTATGCCATTTCAGAGGATAATTGCAGTGGATCTGGAGTCACATGTAGGCTAGACCAGGTAAGATTTCCTTCCCTAAAGGGCATTAGTGAACCAGATGGGTTTTTACAACAATCAACAATGGTTTCAAGGAACCATTACAGAATCACAGAATTGTTACAGCACAGAAGGAGGCCATTCGGCCCATCGTGTCCATACTGGCTCTCCGAAAGAGCAATTCCCTCAGTTCCATTCCCCTGCCTTCTCCCCATAACCCTGCACATTCTTCCTTTTCATATAACTGTCTAATTCCCTTTTGAATGCTTCAATTGAACCTGCTTCCCCCATGTTCTCAGGCAGTGCACTGCAGATCTGAACCAATTAGACTAGCTTTTATTTCCAGATTTATTAATTGAATTCAAATTTCACCATCTGTGGTGGGATTTGAACCCATGTTCCCATAAGCATTGGCCAGGGCCTCTAGATTACCAGTCCAGTGACATTACCACTACGCCACTGCCACTTCCCTGCGGAAACCAGGTGACACTGTAAAATAGCAAAGCAGCTATGAATGCTCCGTCCCCTCTGTGTAATTTTCCAGGGTGAGGGGGATTTTCTCTGCCTCCTAGCTCTGTAGAGTCGTAAGCCCATTTATAGGGAACATGTTTGCGATTCTGCTATATCTAACACAGCAAGGAAATCATGTTCAAACTTTGGAATCTAGAGAATCAGGAATAGCTTTCTTTAGCATCAAATCCTGTCTAATGATTTCTATTCAGGGACACTTCTGATGATGGGTCACTGACCTGAAACGTTAACTCTGCTTCTCTCTCCACAGATGCTGCCAGACCTGCTGAGTATTTCCAGCATTTTTTGTTTTTATTTCACATTTCCAGCATCTGCAGTATTTTGCTTTTATTTTATTACACTTCTTTCAGAGTTGTTTGCAAGTGCTGCAATACCATCTTCTGGCCAGAAAGGTCACAAACAGCATTATTTCTTACACTGTTACACCTCTAATTTTTTCCAGTTCTGATGAAGGTCACATACCTAAAATGTTAACTGATTCTCTCTCCACAGACATGCTCTGAGCTACTGAGTATTTTGACATTTTCAGTTTACGTCTTAGACTGTTCAGCTTTGAACAAAGAACAAAGAACAGTACAGCACAGGAACAGGCCATTCGGCCCTCCAAACCTGCGTCAATCTTGATGCCTGCCAAAACTAACACCTTCTGCACTTCCGGGGCCCATATCCCTCTATTCCCTTCCTATTCATATATTTGTCAAGATGTCTCTTAAACGTCGCTATCGTATCTGCTTCCACCACCTCCCCTGGCAGCAAGTTCCAGGCACTCACCACCCTCTGTGTAAAAAACTTGTCTCGCACATCCTCTCTAAACTTTGCCCCTCGCACCTTAAACCTATGTCCCCTAGTAACTGACTCTTCCACCCTGGGAAAAAGCTTCTGACCATCCACTCTGTCCATGCCACTCATAACTTTGTAAACCTCTATCATGTCGCCCCTCCACCTCCATCGTTCCAGTGAAAACAATCCGGGTTTTTCCAACCTCTCCTCATAGCTAATGCCCTCCAGACCAGGCAACATCCTGGTAAACCTCTTCTATACCCTCTCCAAAGCCTCCACGTCCTTCTGGTAGTGTGGCGACCAGAATTGCACGCAATATTCTAAGTGTGGCCTAACTAAGGTTCTGTACAGCTGCAACATGACTTGCCAATTTTTATACTCTATGCCCCGACCGATGAAGGCAAGCATGCTGTATGCCTTCTTGACTACCTTATCCACCTGCGTTGCCACTTTCAGTGACCTGTGGACCTGTACGCCCAGATCTCTCTGCCTGTCAATACTCCTAAGGGTTCTGCCATTTACTGTATACCTCCCACCTGCATTAGACCTTCCAAAATGCATTACCTCACATTTGTCCGGATTAAACTCCATCTGCCATTTCTCCGCCCAAGTCTCCAACCGATCTATATCCTGCTGTATCCTCTGACAATCCTCATCATTATCCGCAACTCCGCCAACCTTTGTGTCGTCCACAAACTTACTAATCAGACCAGCTACATTTTCCTCCAAATCATTTATATATACTACAAACAGCAAAGGTCCCAGCACTGATCCCTGCAGAACACCACTAGTCACATCCCTCCATTCAGAAAAACACCTATCCACTGTTACCCTCTGTCTTCTGTGACTGAGCCAGTTCTGTATCCATCTTGCCAGCTCACCTCTGATCCCGTGTGACTTCACCTTTTGCACCAGTCTGCCATGCGGGACCTTGTCAAAGGCTTTACTAAAATCCATATAGACAACATCCACTGCCCTTCCCTCATCAATCATCTTCGTCACTTCCTCAAAAAACTCAATCAAATTAGTAAGAAACGACCTCCCCTTCACAAAACCATGCTGTCTCTCGCTAATAAGTTCGTTTGTTTCCAAATGGGAGTAAATCCTGTCCCGAAGAATCCTCTCTAATAGTTTCCCTACCACTGACGTAAGGCTCACCGGCCTATAATTTCCTGGATTATCCTTACCACCCTTCTTAAACAAAGGAACAACATTGGCTATTCTCCCGTCCTCTGGGACCTCACCTGTTGCCAATGAGGATGCAACAGGTGCAGTGCAGTCTTTCATGCGTGCGCACATGTTGGTGAGTGGATTCCTATCTGCCACATCAGATTCTCCAACCCCCAAGAGAAAGCACAATTTTATATTTCAAGCGCGCAACTGAGAGATCATTTTAAACACAGAAAATTGTATGGGAGTCATTCACTGGGTTCTTTGGGTTTTCTCTCTGTTTAACATTTACTTTATTGTGAATCTTTCAGAGCTGCCTGGAGCTTGTACGCACACTCTCACTCGCTCTATCTCCTGCTGTCGCCCTCTCTCTCTTGCTCTTCCTGTCTTTCTCTCTCACTCGCTCTTTGTCACACTTCCTCCTGGGTGCGTTATCAAATAAAATTTGACACCAAGCCACATAAGGAGATATTAGGACAGGTGACAAAAAGCTTATTCAAAGAGGTAGGTTTGAAGGAGTGCAGAGAGGAAGGGACAAGGCAACAGGGATTTGAAAACAAGAATGAGTTTCCGAGTTTGCGTTTTGAAGTTCTTTTAAGAAAGAGCACTGTGCTTACCTCATCCTTATGTTGATCAAAGTAATGGATTTTTAAAGCAAAAATTGCCTGCATTGGTACCTGGGAGTTTAGGTATATCATGGCAGGAAGGTAGAGTCAGGTTCGAAGATCAGCCATGATTGTACTGAATGGCAGAGCAGGCTTGAAGGGCCAAATGGCCTACTCCTGGAACAAAGTGGATAGTTCTTCGAGCTCCAGCACAGGTGCAACGAGCTGAATGGCCCTTTTCCCTGTTGTTGAACTCTACGATTCTATAGATATGCATATAAAAATCTTTTGTCCGCGTACATCTTCTGTCAATTTGTTCCATTATAAACTCCCCCTCCATGCACCACACCACAGGAGAATGACTAGCACGCGATATATAAATACTAAGTACAAATGAGGGTTTTTGATAGAGTCATTAAGGAGAAACTATTTCCACTTGCAGGAAGGTCGGTAATCAGTGGACACAAATTTAAGGTAATTGGCAAAAGAACCAGAAGGGAGATGAGGAGTTTTACTTTAAACGCAGTGAGTTGTTATGATCTGCAATCCACTACCTGAAAGCACGGTGGAAATAGATTCAATTGTAACTTTCAAAATGGCATCGGATAAATACCTAAAAAGGAAACATTTTCATACCTATAGAGAGAGAACATAAGACTGTGACTAACTGGATGGCTCTTTCAAAGGGCTGCCACAGGCACAATAGGCCAAATGGCCTCCTTCTATGCTGTAAGAGTCTACAATTCCAAATTCTCAATCCCAGAGCCAATGCAAAGAAAAATCAAGCATTTTCATTTTAAACCAATCTCCTCCTTCTTCAGGTTCCCCAGCCTAACACTATGTCCAGTCAGCCTGCCCACACTAATCAGTGACTGATTCAAAGAGAAAAAGAAGCATTCCTGGTGGACTTTCAGGCTTTCTATTGGGCTTTAAAGGCAGCGCTCTCCCTTTGAGGCAGGACTTCTGCTTGGTCATCTCTGCCAGTTCATGGTCTGGGTGAGGTTGAGACCTTCGCTCGATGAGAGATCGCCACAGGGAGGTTGCATTGTACTTGCTTGATGGCACAGCAGGTCGTCAGTGGGACTTACCAGGCCAGGCTTGGAGTCACTGCTAAATCTAAACTGACAATTTGTCCTCGCAGTGTGCTCTGCTTATAGCACGCATGATTTATCTAGAAAAAACAGCTAAAATGAACAAAAAGAGCTTTCCTAAGCTAAGTGCATCAAATGCCATGCCTCTGTTGCTGGTCACCTATGAGAGAAATATTGGTCTGTTCAGACACTTTTTCGCTGGAACCAGCAGCAGTTGCAGGACACGTTAAATTATTTGACAATGTCTGGAATCATTTTGCTTTCTGTGGCACTAAAAAGTGCTTCTCATTGCTTCTTCGAGTGTCTGAGACTCTTGATTAAATTCTGCAAATCGGTCATTTGTAGTTTGCCTGCTCATGACCACAGATGAAAAAAAAATTAAGCATCTCCATGAAGGCATTTTAAAAGCCTTTTTAGAGGTTCAGGAAAGGTGTAGGAAATTCACAGCCCCTTAATAATTAGTACAGCATTTCAACAACCTTAGTTAAGAAGGCCACTATAAGTCAGTCTGTTAGAAGCCTCTCTCTAAAATTACCCATTGCAGATTTTAGCCATCCTCTATTCCCTTTCCAGGTAAATGCAGTGACAGATGTTGGGAGACGAAATGCCTGCAGCTGCTGATAAAATTGTTGCAGCGTTAAGAAATCCCAAAAAATAACCTTCAATTCCCATCAGGGCAAAGCCTATAAATAGTGCTTGTCGCGTTGTAGTGAGTTCTTTTACTTTTCACTGATGAGCAAACTAGCTGAGGTTTGGGATTTCAGTCTGGTTTGATAATACTCTGGCCTGCTTACTGCTGTAGTTGGGTCAACATTGAAAAAAGTCAAAATACTGGGACATGCATTTCTGCATAAATGGGGCTTCAGCAGGCTACAGCCAGCAGAACAGACACCACTCATCCTGTGTTACATAGAGTTCCGAGGAGCCCATGGTGCCAAGTCGCAAACCCGCCGTTAATAAGACATTAATTTCTGTGAGTAGTCAACAACTCCATTATTTTTGTATCCTGCAACTACCAGGATAGTCTTTTCTCATCCAGAAATTTCCATCTTCCTAAACCTGTAATTAAACTGATCATCACAAGTCATCATCACCATTCAAATGAAAGGACATTGACATGAAACATTAACTCTGTTTCTCTCTCCGCCTGACCTGCCGAGTACTTCCAGCATTTTCTGTTTTTATTTCAGATTTTCAGCATCTGCTGTATTTTGATTTTGTACCATAAGTCAGATTTATGTTGTTCTGAGCAACTATCAAAATATAATTCTAATCAAAGACAGCCCTGAACAGCCACATTGTCTCAAAAATGACTCTAATGAACAAACTTAAGAATCACATTTAAATGCATAATCATTAAGTACATAACATCGATAGTAACTTAAAAAGAAATACCTGCCAATTTAATAGAGTTGAAACAGTCACCTAACATTTGCTCTGCACTTTAGTACCTACACCTACAACTGCTGCCTGCTGAGAGTAGGCTATCTCTATGGTCCTCTCCCTGATTAGCTTCGATGACTGAATCATCCCTCCCCCAATCAAAGTACCTCTTTGTGAAAAACTGCATGGTGATCATTCTTCTTAAGTCATGTTGGGCGCCAGCAGTCACATCATCCGCCTCTGGGTATTTTGCATTATCTGTAAACCGAAGCAGCCAGTGACGACTGAGAGAACCTATCACAGCTGAGCCTGATCCTGCCCTCATTCCAATTTCTATACGTCTGCATGCACTTTCCAGAAGTGGGACAATTGGACAGTGACCTGGAGCAGGAGATCCCAGTTGCTTTGACCTTTCTAGACCATGGCACCACAGCCAATGGCCCGACACTCATCCTGGGTTCCTCAACTGTCTTCTCCCTACTATTAGCTTAGTTGAATGGATATTCCCCAACCGAACTAAAAGAAAGGACTGTAGCTTATGGTCTACATGGCTTGGACGCAGGTGATTTTAGGATTCTTAGATTATTAAGCCATGGCTCTGAGAAGAACTTTTCCTATATCCAAGTCGCTATGGAATTTCCTCATGGAAACTCAGAAAACTCTCTCAAATAACGCTATGTCCATCTTAATGTGGGGAGATTTTAGAAATTTCTCATTTTCCCCTTGATACCTCTTTGTCTTACAGTAAGAGATATATGGCACAACAGAATAAAGATCACTTACAAGATCAGCTCCTCATTCCACTTCAGTTCTGAGTCTGCACTTAGAGACTTGAGGATCACATATCCTGTTCTTTTCAGCTGCACTGGGTTATCAAGCTCCAACACACAGCACAGCCCTCCACCTCCTGCGGGGCATGCGATGAAAAAAATCATTAGGTTACACAACATAACATGTACAGCTGCAATCCACGTTTGCAGTGACAGACTTAGAAATCAGCAGTTACAGATGAAATGTCAGCTGTGGCTCAGTGGCTGCACTCTGAGTCAGAAGACTGTGGGTTCAAGCCAAACTCTAGAGAGCTGAGCACATGATCTAGGCTGACACATCAATGAGTACACCGGGAGTGCTGCATTGTTACAGCTGCTGTCTTTTGGATGAGTTGTTAAATTGAGACCCAATTTTATTCCTCAGATGGTTGTAAAGGATCCCATGGATTTTCTTTTTTGAAAATGAGCAGGCAGATCACCAGGTGGCCTATATTTATGTTTAAACAAACACCACCCAACAGATGAACTGACCATTCATCACATTGCTGCTTGTGGGATCTCGCTGTCCTTAAAATTGTTTACTATCTTTGCGTACAAAACAAGTGACTACACTTCAAAAGTAATTGATTGGGGGTGAAGCAATTTGGGACAGGCTGCGGCTGTGAAATGCACCTTATTCTTTATTTGTGTTTACTTCTTGAGATATGCTATCTGCTCGGTTTGCCGCCTTATTTTCTTCCTATACCACTCTTGAACCGAACGTCAGTGGTGCACAATAGGAACCAATGTACCCTCCAATTTTCTCTTCCATGTCAACCATAGCTCAGTTGGTAACACTCTGGCCTCTGACTCAGCAGGTTCTGGGTTCAAGTCCCACTCTAGGACTTGAGCACAGACATCAAAGGCTGACTCTCCAGTGCAGTACTGAGGAAGTACCAAACTGTTCAAAGTGCCGTCTTTAGATGAGATGTTAAACCGAGGCCCTGTCTGCCCTCTCTGGTGAATGTAAAAGATTCCATGGCACTATTTCGAAGAAGAGCAGGGGAGGTATCCCCCGGTCAATATTTATCCCTCAATTAATATCAAAAAAACAGATTATCTGGTCATAATCACTTTGCTATTTGTGGGAGCTTGCTGTGCGCAAATTGGCTATCATGTTTCCTACATTTCAACAGTGACTACACTTCAGAAGTCCTTGATTGGCTGTAAAGCGCTTTGAGATGTCTGGTGGTCATGACAGGCGCTATACAAATGCAAGTCTTTCTTTCTCGTCTCCTACAACTTCTCTTCCTCCTGGGACAGAGATGTTTGGCCTTCTATTTACTATTTCCTTACAGCAATATGGCAGAGACTGGGAACTGGGCAAAGTGGGGAATTGAACATTTGCCCACTGTTCCAACTCAAAAGTCTTCATTTTCTTCATAATATTTCTTCCTTTTGTGTCTTTTTATCTCACTAATTTTGATTCCTTGTGGGGATATGTTTCCATAGGTGCCAGATATTCTGTAGTACACTGCTTAAGTGATTATAGATGTGTCAGCTTTGACGCTGTCATTAGAGTATTCACTCACCGTAGCTGCGTTGATTGCACAAAGGTAGTGTACTCCGGCATGGAGTACATGCAGCATAGATTTACTAGAATATTAGCAGGAATGAACAGAGACTTTAGGGCTCTTTCAGTACAGCTGAGAAGGTGATGTTATAGAAGACTTCTGAATTATGACGAGTTACGATACGGTAAATAGCGATGGGTTGTTTCCACTGATCGGTAATGCACAAACGAAAAGCCACAAACTTAAGACAGTCACAAGAAGAATTGATTCCTTTATGAGGTTAGAATGTGGAATTTTTTGGCATAAAGCTGAAGCAGAGCCTATAAATTATTTTAATCAGATAATTGTTTGGAAATGTGGAATACTAAAGGACAGGGGGCTGGGCAGGGAATTAGACTAGGTGTGGAGAAAAGCACAGCACAGATTTGATGGGCTGAATGGTCTGGTCCTGTGATTGTAATATTCTACAACCAGAGTCAATTTCTACCCAGGAACTCTGGCTGATATCTTTCCTTTTGCTAACCAAGGGACACTATTTCTTTAAGAAGCACCTAATCATGGGACAAATTGCCACACGGAACCCCAAAACCTTACCCATTTCTTCTGCTCTTCTCACATTTGCCTTCAGCTCTCTGACCATGAGCCTACATCCAGCATTAAGCACTGCCTTTGACGGCGATGCCAATCCCTTCCCAAATTTCTCGGCTAGCACCTGGATAGGAGAAAAAAAAGGTTACTTGGGCAATTCCCCTTGAATTCAGTTGTACGGTTGGATTGTTTAACATTAATCTTTGTTCCCATATTCATAGCTCACAACCTACCTTCCTCATCAAACTTCAAGTAAGCAAAAATATGTTATGGATCTCAGGGCGGCACAGTGGCGCAGTGGTTAGCACCGCAGCCTCGCAGCTACAGGGACCCGAGTTCGATTCTGGGTACAACCTGTGCGGAGTTTGCATGTTCTCCCTGTGACCACGTGGGTTTCCGCCGGGTGCTCTGGTTTCCTCCCACAGCCAAAGACTTGCAGGTTGATAGGTAAATTGGCCATTATAAAATTGCCCCTAGTATAGGTAGGTGGTAGGGGATGGTGGGGATGTGACAGAGTAATGGGATTAATGTAGGGTTAGTATAAATGGGTGGTTGATGGTTGGCCCAGACTCGGTGGGCCGAAGGGCCTGTTTCAGTGCTGTATCAATAAATAAAAATCTCCATTAGCTACCAATGCAACCCTCCTATGTGTGCAACTCGTAGGAGATGGTCTTACTGGGATGAGCAACGTTAGTTTATATAATGGCGGCAGATTCTAATGCTCTATCTAAAATAGTGGAATGTTCTTTAATTCCTGTAGAATCATAACATGAACCTTGCTATAATTCATTCTTTTACTGGATCTCAAGACGATGGATTTCTTTGACACCTGTCGTCTACATTTCCTCTAGCAATCTTCAAGCTTCTAAAACCCAATCATGTCACCGAACACAACTTATTGCCTAGCTTATCGCCAGCTCTTTTCATCTTTGGACATATACTTGAAGAGGACCAAGTTTCTTCTTACTCAATCATGAGACCTGACCGTCATCGCAAGACCAGCATTTGTTGCCTATCCTAGATTTACAGGGTTATGGCGAAAAAGCTGGGGAGTGGGTCGAAACTGTACTGATCTTTCAAAGAGCTGACACAGGTGCAAGGGGCAGATGGCCTCTTTCTGTGCTGTAAGATTCTATTATCCTTGGCGGTGTCTTTCACTGTGGGCCTTAACTCAGTTTCTCAAAATAATACATTGATATTTTCCCTCTGATTACTGCAGCAGTTCCAAAGTAATGGAACAAATAAATATTTCAGCAGTATATCCCAGTTTTTAAACAAATTAGCTAAGGAAATAGACTAATAATATTCGGCATCTCCACCCATGCACGACCAGAATATATATACATACATACATATGGAGAAACTGTGGCTATAAAATCTTGAAATGCTATCTACGATTAAGAATATATAAAAGGGACACTCACCCTATCTTACTCAAGCTATTTAGATCCTCTTTCTTACCATATGTGACCATTTTTCTCTTTATCCTACAAAAAGGCCAAGAGGCAGGTTCAAGGGTTCTTTTGTTCATTTCTGTAAAGTCCGAAGTTGTTTCTCAAAATGGGATAAGATGGACATTGCATTGGAACAGGGGTGTCTACAGATTTTGTCTTACAGGAGAACTTACTGGATCACAAAACCCCATCTATTTGCATCTCAAGTTTACACACAAAGTTCCCATTAATGTACACACATTGCAAGCTGCTGATTCTAATGGAGTTTGTTGATCAGATGTGGGATTTATCCACCAATGAAGCAGCAATGCTGAGAGTAGATTTGCTCAATCTCCACGCAATTCAAACAGGAGAAAACCATAAAGTAAGAAATACAGGTGCAAATAAAATCGAAGCTGCCAGATCTTTGCAGGCCATAATTAGCTACCCTGGCACATCTACCCACACTTTAGTGCCACCATTGTAGTCAATGAATCTTATATAAGACGACAAGAAATAGGAGCTGCAGCAGGCCATTTGGCTCGTCGAGCCTCCTCCACCATTCAACAAGATCATGGCCAATCTTCTACCTCAACTCCACCCTCCAGTAACTGTCCCCATATCCCTTAATTCCCTTAGTACTAATCTATTGACCTCTGTCATGAATATATTCAATGGCTGAGCATCCATAGCTCTCTGGGATAGAGAATTCCAAAGAAATTTCTCCACTTCTCAGTCCTAAATGGCTGACCCCTTATTCTGAGACTGTGACCCCGTGTTCTAGAATCCACAGCCAAGGGAAACATTTTCTCAACACCTACCCTATCAAGCCCCTTAAGAATTTTTATATGTTTCAATTAGATCATTCTTCTAAACTCCAGGGAATACAGACCTAGTCTACTCAATCTCGCCTCATAGGACAATCCCCTCATCCCAGGAACCAGTCTAGTGAACCTTTGATGCACCTTATTCTTATTAGGAGCTACTAGGCGTGAAATTGGTGGGGATTCAAAATCAGTGGCCTCGCATCAGTTGCCCATTACATGCCTCACCCAATATTTAATATCATTGATTTCAATAGAACGCAATATCAGGTGTAATGGACAGAAAATGCAATTACACTTGTCTGGCTCCACCCATGTCTAATTTCACCCCCAGTAGCTCTAAAAAAAACCTCTCGTTAATAACTATGATGTCCCCACTTCTGGAGTTCTGGAGAGGGGTAAACATGCTATGCATGTACATTTTTGGGGGAGGTGGGATTGTGGGGAATGTGTGCTGTCAGAGGTGAAACAGGTATAAGCAACAAAGGTGTGACTTACCGTCGTGTTTGCTATGTGCGCCTTGAGGTTGACCAACATGGCTGGACTGGTGCTGACAATCGTATCCTCAATCAGTTCTTTGATGGTGGAAACATCTGCTTTCCCCTCATTCCCCTGTCCAGCCAAAAATATAAGAGGTGAACAAATTTGGGATTTCCCTTTCAGTGCAGTATTGGAGAATGGGTCCACTTTATAACTGGCAGAATACAATACACAAACACATACAGCACATCCTCCAAAGTAACCTACCTTTCATGCTCGATGCGTTGCTGTGCAACTACACTTTAGGTTTTGGAGCCCAACTCTTTGGGGGAGCTGCTGAGCAAAAGTCCAATCCCAATTCAGCAAGGAAAAGCCGGCAACAGTATGGACACCCCATAATAATATACAGACGTTACAAAGGCTTTTCAATTTGGACCACCCAGTACTTTGGTCTGCAGCTGGCTGCAAATTTTGTGAATGCCAGATATTTTCCCACCACTATAAATATCTATAGGTTACCACTTCGAGAATAAATTCATGCAGAACATCAAGACCAAGATGTCACTGCTTCAAGTATAAAGAAAACTGGGGCAGTTTGGTATATGAATGGCATTCTATAAACGAAAGAATGCTGTCGTTCTTAACGTGTGTTTTTGTTGCTATGGATCCAGACAACAGGCAAGTGTCCACCAACCACCATTACATGAATGGATTGCTAATGTGGTAATGGTCACATGCTAAAGGGGCACGTTGTCTCTCACTGTTGTTTCCGCTCCCTTTTCTTACTAAGGGAGGGCCCAAGTGCCCTTCGGAGAGGGAAAATTCAGAGGTTCTGCAAAGTCTTGCTAGTCTGTATCCATCTCCAATACAGCCAGTACAACTTGTGCTGTCATTTGTACTGAAGTCCATGAAACACATTCCTCACTCTGGCATCTCCTCATAAAAACACTGTCTACAACATGTCATCATTGGTATCTATGCCTCACTGTAACATTCCATTAGTCATTGCATATTTGAGACCAGAAACATAATTTTTAACACTGTAATCAAGACACAGAAACATTAATTGCTTATATTCTACCTGGATAAGGAATGGGGCAATTGGTGGAATCAACATCTAGTCTGACCCTATGATTCACCCAGCCAGAACTCATCCTCCAATCACTTGTCATTACTTGATTACAATTAAATAAAGTAAAATGCCTAAAATATGAACATAAACACATTGTTCATTCTCTTACCCCTCTTTGTAGTTTGGAGGTGACTGTGAGAGATAGAGCAGGAGGCTCCTTAAATGACCAAGTGACCAGCAGCCCCTCGATCTCTGCTTCTTCCAAACAAATCTCCATCTGCAGTAACAAAAAAAACCCAGTTAACAAAACAACAGCCAGAGGTCAGTCACATCAAACACACATCTCCTAGAAGCTGCACTGAGATTGGTAATGAAATTGTTTTGATTAAGAGGGATGCGGTCCCCGGAAGTGCAGAAGGTTTTAGTTTAGGTAGGCATCAAGATCGGCGCAGGCTTGGAGGGCCGAATGGCTTGTTCCTGTGCTGTACTGTTCTTTGTTAAATTGTGCTCCTCTAGATGGCCCTGTAGCCTGCCATATCCATAGGCTGATAAGTGCTGTACTATGCAATAGCATGACACAGGCTCACAGCCAACACTGCCTTTCCGTGAAGTCTTAAGCAGAGGTCAGCAGAAGGCATGAAGCTGAGGTTGCACGGATTCTCGCCAGGGTAAAGTTCTATAGGCATTGACAGCCTTCCAGTAACTCACCCAAGTGATCATTCTTTATATTTGAATCTAATTGATTTGGATAATAGGCAGAATGGAGATGGGTGCAGAGGCAGCAGGGGGTGGGGAGGGGGGTGGAATGGCGGGGGTGGGAATGGCAGGGGGACCATTCCTGAAATTGCCCAGGCCCCCTGTCATTTTGTCTGGGGAGGGGAAGGCCAAGGACGGCTTTCCCACTCCAGGCCAATTGAGACCCTTAAGTGGCCACTTAAGAAGAGGAGGGGAGTTATCCCTGGTGTCCTGGCCAATATTCATCCCTCAATCAGCATCACAAAGGCAGATTATCTGGTCATTAGCACATTGCTGTTTGTGGGAGCATACCGACACATACTGGCTGCCATGTTTCCTACATTACAATAGAAATTACACTTCATGGGCTGTAAAGCAATTTGAGATGTCTGGTGGTCATGAAAGTCACTATATAAATGCAAGTCTGTATTTTCATTTTTTAACTCCCAGATCCTTTTCCTGAATCACCTTTGCCAGTATTTTGGCATTAAGCTGTGCCTATGCTGTAGCCTTAAGCCCACTACTTTATACATATTTGCATTAAACTACATTTGCCAATTGTAGAAAAGCAAAATACTGCAGATGCCGGAAATCTGAAATAAAAACAAGAAATGCTGGAAATACTCAGCAGGTCTGGCAGCATCTGTGGCGAGAGAAGCAGAGTTAACCTTTCAGGTCAGTGACGAGTTCTGATGAAGGATCACTGACCTGAAAGGTTAACTCTGCTTCTCTCTCCACAGATGCTGCCAGACCTGCTGAGTATTTACAGCATTCCTTGTTTTTATTTGCCAATTGTATGTCCACCTCCCCAGACTGTCTACATTCCCCTTGTAGCTTGACTCATCTAATCTACAAATCATCTGCAAATTTTGCAATGAAACTTCTAGCAAACAGTTCCAAGTCATTAATGAAAATGTTGAAGATAATCAGCCTCAACACTGAGGCCTGTGAGACACCACTTATCACATCCCCCCACTCAGAACACTTATCACAGTCCCCATCAATCCATCTCAGCAAGCTGTTGCCAATACCATTTCTGTCAAGGTACTGAATTAATTTTTTACGAGGCACTTCACCAAAAGCTTTATTAGAGTCATGTTTGCTTTTTTTAAAGACAATTTGGGTTGGCAGACTGAGAGATGTTGTAGCTGAATCTGATGATGTCTGTACTCAACATTCAGACATGCACCTTCCAATAGTACAGCAATTAGGAGCAGGATATTTTCCCCTGTTTCAGCTCAAGGGCATTGAAACCCATGTCAATGCTGCAACAGCTGCCATTGCTGAAGTCAGGACATGCTACACATTGAACCCGGGAGCTGTTTGGTGTATTGAGCAACGAACCAAAGGGGGAAGCTGGCAGTACCCTCTGTGCCTCCATCAATGAAGATGTTCTATTTGATGGGTTCTTTCTTTAGGATCAGTAGCTCCTTGTAGATGGCAAGTGGCAAATGGAAAGATTATTGTTGGTTATCCTAATTTCCGCCCTTGTATTAGATTTGTTTCATAAATAGAATGGAGTAACCAGTGGCAGTTTGACATGGTGAATGCCTGCAAACAGCACTCTAGTTTTTGATTAATGCCCTTGCAATTTAGCCCAGGTTTCTCTTCTTCATTACAAATTAATGATCTCCAGTCATCAGTTGAGTGGCTCAAGGATGTATCAAGAAAAATGTCAGAAACATTACTTTGGGTCTGTACAATCATCCTTGCAACGAATTCCCTCTTCACATTAACAGGCAGATCTCAGCAATCATTAAACTTCCTTGTTATTAATTCATCTTCAAAGATCCTGCCAAGTGCTCCTTTATTGCTAATTAGCATGATATTGATTGAGCTCGATTTCTTGAAGCGAGCTTGCACTTGTCTGTCTCTGACAAATGGAAGGCAGATGGCGCCATGACTATTCTTTGTCTCTTTCTTTACTTGAATGCGTCTCATTAATGAAGGGCAGTGGAATGAACTGGACACCTGGTTGTGTTCCCCGGATTGAATGATCAGCTCAATGGCTTCCTGAGTGAGCAAAGAGAAAAAGGGACAGGATCTCTTCATGCCCACTTCCTGCTTGGCATGCACTGCCTGCCTCATCCTAATCACATTAATAAACTTCTCCAAACTGCTTCGGGTCTATTCAAGGTGGGCACCAAACATTGATTCCTGGGATGACAGGACTGTCCTGAGGAGAGATTGAGTAGAATAGGCCTATATTCTCTGAAGTTTAGAAGAATGAGAGGTGATCTCATTGAAACATGTAAAATTCTTAGAGGACTTGATAGAGTAGATGCAGGGAAGGCTGATCTCCCAGGCTGGAGAGAGTCTAGAGCTAGCAGCCATAATCTCAGGATAAGGGATCAACCATTTAGGACTAAGATTAAGAGAAATTTTTTTCACTCAGAGGGCTGTGAATCTTTGGAATTCTCTAACCCAGAGAGCTCAGTTGAATAGATTCAAGACTGAGATTGACAGATTTTTGGTCACTAGGGAATCAAGGGATATAGGGATCAGGCAGGAAAGTGAAGTTGAGGTAGAAGATCAGCCATGATCTTATTGAATGGTGGAGCAGGCTCAAGGGGCTGTATGGCCTACTCCTGCTCCTATTTGTTATATTCATACGCTAGGCCAGGTACAGCACAGACCATGTTAGAAGAACACTGGGATCTTGGTCTCAGACAAAACAGGTCAGGCTGTAGCTATGTAGTGAGGCAGTGAACCATTCGCCATTGCTCGTTTGCTAATAATCTTTGTCAAAACATTTAAATGCTGTGATTTACAGCCACAGCCTTCTTCAGGATGCTCATGTTAGGAACATCAGGAGCAGCACTCAGCCATTCAGCCACTCGAACTTGCTCCATTAGTCAATTAGATCATGACTGATCTGCACCTCACCCCCATTTTCCTGCCACTGCTCCATATTCATTGATACCCTTACCTGAAAAAAATCTACCGATCTCAGACTTGAAAGCTCCAATTGAAACCGAAAATCCGCACTTTGGTGAAGAGTTCCAAATTTCTGCCACCTTTTATGTGAAAGAGCAGCTCCTGATTTGGCTCCCAAATGGCTTGGCTCTAATGTTAGAATGAGAGGAGACAGTTTCTCCATATCTACCCTATCACATCCTTTTTTACATTTTAAATACCTCTAACAAGGGAATACAATCAAGCTTATACAAGCTGCCTTCATAATTTAACCCTCTCAGCCCTGGTACCATGCTGGTGGACCTGTGCTGCACCCACTCCAATACCAATATATCCACCCAAGGTTTCGTTGCCAGAACTGAGAGGGGTTCTCCAAATGGGGCCTGAACAAGGCTCTACAACTGAAGCATCATTTCCTCCCCTTTGTATTCCAGCCCCGAAGAGATAAAGGCCAAAATTCCATTAGCCTTCTTGATTGTTTTTTTATAGCTGTTTACTGATTTTTAAACAATTCAAAAGTTGTCATGAAATAATTGTTAACTACTACAAAGCATTTGCAGCTTGCCACCTTGGGGACACTATGGGACAGCTAATAACATCCCAAACTGTTGCTGCAATCGTCCGCATTCCTCATACTCTGTAACTTAACAATAATATCCCTTGGAATGGTAGTGGAGCCAGGCAGCCTAGATACAAGATTGGGAAAAAAAGACATAACACAACACTTCCCACTCTGGAACCCATCCAAACAAAAACATATTCATCAGTTTACCTAACATAATACAGGAGGAGGCCATTCAACCCCTTGAGCCTGTCCCGCCATTCAATGAGATCACGGCTGATCTGCAAGCTAACTCCATATACCCGCCTTTGCCCCATAACCCATGTTACTGTTGGTTAACAAAAATCTATCAATTTCAGTTTAAAATTTACAATTGATCTAGCACCAATACCATTTGCAGAAGAGAGTTCCAAACTTTTACCATTCTTTGTGTGTAGAAGTGTTTCCTAATTTCACTCCTGAAAGGTCCAACTCTAATTTTTAGCCTACGCCCCCTAGTCTTCGACTCTCCAACCTGCGGAAATAGTTTCTCTCTATATATCCTATCATTGCCCTTAATATCTTGAAAACCTCAAACAAATCACCCACAACCTACTAAATTCCAGGGAATACAACTCCAGTTTGTGTAATCTCTCCTCATAATTTAACTCTTGGAGGTAGCATTCTGGCACATCTGTGCTGCACTCACTCCAAGACCAAAACATCCTTCCGAAGGTGTGGTGCCCAGAATTGCTGTATCATCATATTGCCATTGAGATTACTAATGAATGTTTTCACAATTAACAGGACCATTGGTTTTTCATTCATCTATGTTAGCAATGATAAATCTTTTGCTCCCACAACATGGTGCACTGAATACCTGGGCCTGAAGTGGAGTCAAGGTCACCTGGTAGGAATCCATGGAAACGGCAGCTGGAGACTGCTGGGTAACAGACACGGGGAACTGAATTGCATCCACTACCAACTGGCAGCAAAGAACCTACAGCAAACACACAGACAAATGGTTAACAATCAAGCTCTCTTTTTAAAAAAAGAAGCGATTTCAATTCCCATCACGCTCTTTCTGAATGCTCCTCTGTTTGCAGTTTATAATTCTGACCACATGAGCGGGAGGTTGGAACCATTGGCCAAACAAATAAATAACCTTGAATATGGGAAATGTATTATAATGGTATAACATGAACATTGATTGATGTCTCTTTATTTCATTGTTTCACATCAGTTTGAGTGTGTAATCTGGAGATGTTCCCATAACAATTGGTGTTTTACAATCCAGCAAATAAGTAGTCTGTGCCAGATTGTGCTTGCAAGACTGAAGATGGTGGTTTGCACAAGGAGACTGACTTACTAAACACTGCTGAATCTAACATTTTAAACTTCATGTTATTAGGATTATTGGACTATCGGCTCACAAGGAAGGTAAACAGGAACGTGGTATATTCAAGACAGAGATCGATAGATTTTTGGATACTAAGGTATCAAGGGATATGTGGATAGGACGGCAAAGTGGAGTTGAGTAGAAGATCTGCCATGATCTTATTTAACAGTGGGCAGGCTCAAAAGAGGTATATGGCTTATTGCTGCTGCTTTTTTTATGTTGTTGTGCGATAACTAGTTGGGCTTACGTTGTAATTTTGGGTAGTTCTGTGGTCAATGTACACTTCTTGATTTATTTCTGTTGACCACACCAATAATATACTTTGGTCAGGAAGTTGGAGAAAAAAAATAAATGAGGGTTTAATGAGGTGTTGAAAATAAAGTGTGTGCCAAAAGGCTCATTTAATTCTTGATACCTTTGACCTTGAGATGCCATTTCACTTGTTAAAAGGTTATGAAAAGTCTACACCACTTGTGAAATCAGAATGGTTACATTCCAGTTATCCCATTTGAAAGTCCCACCAGGGCACTGACGTTCTGAATATGAAGGACAATTACAAGGCACCAGATTCTAGGCTATTCTGCCTCCCTCTCCATCCCCACCCCTCACATCAGAAGGAAGTGATTCAAGTTGGAGTGCCAATCCATAAGCAGCAGCAACTCCTCCGATACTTTGCCTAAATCATCCTGTGTGCATCCAGAGAATGAGCATCTGTGGAAAACACCACAACCAAACCTGTTCTTGCCCCCACTGCCTCATATCTCCATCATCCAATTACAGTCACTGGATAGCAGTCAGGAGTGGGAACCTAGGTTGATTTGATCCTCACCCTAGTACAGTGCGGTTGAACTTATCATAGCCTCCTTACCAGTGCTCAGGCTAAGATAAACTAACTCAGCATTGAAGATCAAGCCTTGGTATCTCTTGGCCTGCGTGGCTTATTTCCACATTAAGCAATACACTTACCAAATGAACTATGGAGGCAGCTCCTTCGAACCATAGCTTTAGTGAATGCAACATCCTCAAACAAAGTGCCACTTCCTTAGGTGTCAGCAGTGGAAGCACTTTTGCCTTAGAATCAGAAGATTGTGGGTTCAAGTCCCACTCTACAGACTTGAGAACAAAATCAATTTCAGCGTAGTGCTGAGGGAGTGCTGCACTGTTGGAGGTACCGTCTTTCAGATGAGACCTGAAACTGAAGCCTTGTCCGGCCTTTTAGATGAATGTGAAAGATCTCGTGGCTCTATTTCGAAGAGCAGGGGATTTCTCCCAGATGTCCTGGCCAATATTTATCCCTCAACCAACATCAATAAAAATATATTAACTGGTCATTATCACATTGCTGTTTATGGGACCTTGTGTGCAAATAGCCGCCATGGTTCCAACATTACAACAGTGACTACACTTCAATTTAGTTGCATCGGGCTTACGGACATACTGGGTTTGTAAAAATCTTTTCCTTTACCAGTTATAATTGTGCTGCAGAGGGATTGGCTTTTCTCTGGCCTGGCATGAAGGTAAGTTTTCCCTTTCACATTTGAGACCAACACCCAGACTACTGACATCTTGTTATGTCCATCAGCTTACCATGCTCTGCTCTGATTGTTCCGTACAAGCCATGTGACTGATGCATGCCGTTGACGGTAGTTGGGGACTTTCTTCAAAGCTTATCTGTACAGAGCTCTAAAAGCAAACAGAAAAACATGAATAAATGAAGCGAGCAAGCCACTAATCTCAGATCACTGATGCACAGAGCTTGACCAACAGTCCAAGATCATCATTAAAATATTTGATTAAAACATTGGAGAAAATTCCGACAAAGAAATATCTTCCAATCCTATGATTGCTTCATGACTTCCTTCCTTTATGTGAGGGAGACATTTCCAGCAACAAACTAGCATTAGGTTTTATGCCCTAAGGAAGAAAGAAGTCCCTAGTTTTGTTCAAAAGGAATGCATCATTCACCAAAATAAATTACAGGAAAATAGCTTTTCATTTAGAGTATTCTGCCCCATGTTAATGTCTAGGAAAATGTTGTTTTAACATATGAGACAATCTCAACTATTGGTTATTAGCACAGTGGCGCAGTGGTTAGCACCACAGCCTCACAGCTCCAGCGACCCGGGTTCAATTCTGGGTACTGCCTGTGCGGAGTTTGCAGGTTCTCCCTGTGTCTGCGTGGGTTTTCGCCGGGTGCTCCGGTTTCCTCCCACAGCCAAAGACTTGCAGGTTAATAGGTAAATTGGCCATTATAAATTGCCCCTAGTATAGGTAGGTGGTAGGGAAATATAGGGACAGGTGGGGATGTGGTAGGAATATGGAATTAGTGTAGGATTAGTATAAATGGGTGGTTGATGGTCGGCACAGACTCGGTGGGCTGAAGGGCCTGTTTCAGTGCTGTATGTCTAAATAAAATAAATAATAAAACTGCCCCTCCCACCCGCCCTATGGCCAGTTTGGCCTCCAAACCCGTGCCAGTGTGCAAGAACTCTTCTTGCAAAGGACTCTTGGTGTCACTATGACTCAAGCCACAGTACTTACGAAATGCAGTTCTTTCTGAATGCTGCAAATAGCAGTAAAAGTGAATTTTTGGACATTCCCCCATGAGACAACGGAAGTGGTGTACATTGAAGCTAGATATAGGATCTTGTGTTGTCACATAGCAGAGTGCTTTACTAGGGTTGCCAACTGTGGTTGGATGCATTCCTGGGGGTGTCATCAGTCTCTTTTGCCACCTTCAATTTTTTATTTTAACCACTGAGCATTCAAAGAAAATAAAAAAAGTATATATACTTTTTTAAAACTTCCCTAATGATTTTTTTCCTGGGTTGCCTGCAATTGCTGGAGACTCCAAGACAATCTTGGAGGGTTGGCAACCGTACTGCTTACAAATGGATTTTCAGTATCTGCCTCCTCTATCCTTCTGCATCTACATGGTTTAATTTCCAGAAGGTTTTCCCACTGTCGCCTCCTGCCATCAAGTAACCTCATTATCCCAGAGCAAAGGAATGCTGAGTTGAGCTGCAAGAACTGAGTGGTACGATGCAGGCCTACACCTACCAACCATGGTTGACTCTGTGTTGTCATGGGGTGGTGTCAGTGAGGACAGGAGTTTCCAGTTTTGGTCAGGCAGGCCGAATTTTAGGGACACTTACCCTAGACTGTTGTTGTACAAGGAGGAACAGCAGAACAAGAAGATGATGATAAAGATGAAAGAAAACCAAAAGACAAATATGCCACAAGCTGAAGGAAAGCAATTACATAGAATCTGCAGCACAGAAACATTCGGCCCCAAGGCCTTTGCGGTGTTTACACCCCACTTCAACAAGCTCAATCAGCCTAACCTGATGGGCAGTGTAGACAGACAGAGGGGAACGGAAGAATTGGTTCAGATTTTGTGTTGGTTCGGCACAGACTCGGTGGGCCGAATGGCCTGTTTCAGTGCTGTATCTCTAAATAAATAAAAGCAACTCTGAACTGTGGCGTTTCAAAAAGAAGGCCCACCAGCACCTGTTCCAGAGCAACTAGGGATGGGTGATAAATGTCGACCTTGCCAGCGATACCCACATCATGAGAATGTTTCCTTTTTAAAATTCAGACTCCCAAACATTTATCTCGCCCTTCTCCCATTTCAAGAAAAAAAACTTACGTCCTCTCCAGTGTGTCCCCTCCCCTTTTTATGTCCCCCTTCCCCAAGTCCCCCTTGGCTTGCAGATATCTCATTCCCAGGCCTTTGTCAATGGCGCTCTGCCTTGGTCCCTTACAGTTTGAACCTATTGATTTCAGTTTCTTATTCCTCAATGAGCTACAAAATAAATATTTCACAAATAGTTCAACGGGTTCATTTAGTGATGAATACAGTGACCGGCAAGGTTGCAGGTTTGATCCTAGGTTTGTGTTGTATGAGCTAATTGAAGCTGAAGTGGGAGTAAGTGTCATATAGTTGGCTCCAGTGTCATAGGTCAAACAGAAAGGAAAGATAATGGGAGATAAGGGAGTTCCATAGCTTAGAACGCTTGTGAAACAATGAGGTAGGTTCAGGAAATGAGTCTCGATTTCAATGCAGTGAAAACAAAGGTTCAAATGAGGTGATAGGGAACGTGTTCCCAATTACAGAATTTACCCATGTAATAAATAACATTGCACCACTACCGATGCATTCTGACATGGAGAAAGAAGTCCCTTGGTGCATCAATCCACTGTCATTTATTGAATTCTCCTGCAAATTGCCCTCCTTAGTCACTGCACGTCAGCGTAATTCATCATAATGTGAACCACTTTGAGATATTTCTGACAGATGTGATAATAAAGTGCTCGATAAATGAACATTTTTCTTCACTGTTTAATGAGGGAGTAGAGTTATGGTTTGCTGCTGGACTAGAAACCATTTCCTCCACTGTAAATTGTGAAACTTAATTCAATTAGTCCATTAAATGGTGGGCTCGCACCAGTAAAAACTACAGTGAAAGCTTTTGTACAAACCCAACTGGGTTCATTAAAGTCCTTCAGGTTAGTTTACCAGAAACCCCTGCACTATCTGACTCTTAATGTCCTCAAGGCAACTTGGGATGCCAGTGTTGTGAGCACAATTATTTTTAAATATCTCCTGGAACTTCACCCTAAAGGCAGTGAGCACTGGCGAGCTTTTTGTGCATGTATTGAAGTCAAGACTGATCCCGTTCTCACCTGGGCACACACTTTTCAGCTGGGTCACTGGACATGGAGCACCAGCTAGAATCCTGGAGGTCTCCACTCCTTAGTCCAGAGTAAACATTGCCCCTTTAAATATTCAGAATCAAATCCACTAGAATAAGAACTCTCATCACAAACTGATTGCACAGTGCAAAGCAGCTTATGTAAAGACTGCATGCAGTCTAATTACAATAGGTTAACCAGCTGTGATTGGCACTCTGTCATTCCTGAATACTAAAGTGTTCATTACTCCACCAAGCTGAGTCACCCCAGTTATGAGTGGGAGAAGGTCACAGCACATGGTGAAGTGCGAAAGAGAGTGTGGAGAGTGTCTATGGGAAATGTCGGGGTATTACAGCAGTCAGAATGTAATTAGGCGCGTGACAAGTCTGTCATTCTTTTTTGTACAACTTAACCACCTCAATGAATCAAACAGAGCAGGAGATGTTGCTGCCCATGTTGGAGGGATAACTCATGCCCACTGCCCGGTTGTACTAGCTTGACTAAACTGTAAAGAGCTTGATGTGATACAGAAATAAATCATTTACAATTCTTCAGCAAACATTGTGTTCTGTACAGAAAATTAAGGACCTTCAGTTTTTAAAAAATCCAATAAATTAGTGGCACCGCTATTAATACACTTTAAAATAAGGTTAAATGAGTCATGTTTTTGCATCAAATTTGCACAGGAGTTAGTTACATGGATGGAAATTTTTGATTTTAAATGCCACAGGAAGCAATGACAACTCAAACTGTCACGCCGAAATAGAGAACTCACCACAACTGATAATAAAATATAACTTTTATTTAAAAAGGCTAAAAGACAGGGTTGGCTTACAGTACCAAACCACAGTCCCATCAAGCGATGGCAATGCAGGAAGGGTTACCAACACTGGTTGGAGCTATTCCTGGAGTTGTCACATGATCTCTCACCCAATCAGCCGTTTCTCCAACTTCCCATCTTCAATATTTTTATAACCAATAAACAAGAGTCTTCAAAGCAAATCAAAAAATAAAGACAATTGTTTACAATGCCTCCTTTTGAATTTTCTCTTGGGTTGCTCACAGGAGATTTATCCTATATTCTTCGAAACTCCAAGACAATCCTGGAGGGTTGGGCAACCCCAGTTGTGGGCTCGGTTCCTCACATAGCCCTCAGTTCTTGTTCTCAGCGACAGCAGCGGCAGGAGATGAATGGGGACCGGGCAACATTGCACACAGGAGGAGGCGAGAATCAGCAATTAAGCATTTGCATGCACCTCCTGGCAGCCATCTTGGAGGTGCCCCTGGAGGATGCTGGGCTATCCGTCACTCCATTTGTTGCCATGGTGAATTGTGCCTGACTGCACAGGGTAGGGGATGACAATAACTGGATTTTACCCTCAAATTGCAAATTCGCTCCCAGAAAATGACTTGCTTCTTTTTTTTTTAAAGACGGTCTGAATTGATTCAACTCTCTGACTCCAACACCACCCTACTAATCCCATGTTGAGCTGGGCTGCCAACACAGGTGGGACGTATTCCTGGGAGGTTTCATCACATGGCCTCCCACTTCCAAGAGCCCTGCCCAATCAAACTGCCTTTTTTCCCATCACTTCCAATATTTCTACAACCAATAAACAAAAGTGTTCAAAGATTAGGAAAAATAGGTAATTTTTTTTAATGCTGCTGTGATTTTCCTCCAGGGTTTTGCTCACAGCAGTGTTCAATTGCTGGAGGGTTGGCAACCCTATGTTGAGCTGACACAAAACGGCATCCCTTCAGCTCCATTGGCAAAACCTCTATTTATCCAAAAAGAAATATGGAAATTCTCAAACCCTCTCGGAATTCTGAGCCATATGGGAAATCTCTGAAACACAGTTCATCGTACTGGCACTTCAACCTACTGTGCCACAGGCTTTTAAACAAGCACAACATTCCTGTAAACATTACATATAATACACTTTGCATGACAGAGGTAGAGAAACACAGTACGCTATAGTGGTAGAGCATTTATCTATGGAAGGGGTGTTGTGAATCCTGACCATTCCAGGCCTCAAAGCCTAGTTTAGTCCATCCTATTTGCAGGTTTGCCCTATGTGCAGGGCCTGGCCTGGAGTTTTGTGAAGTGTTGTCCCTAATACAAAATCCTAAATTGGAACACTAAGATCTGTTAGTGTCAACAGCCTGAGATACGCACGGATTAGCGTGAACACCAAACTCAAAAGCAAAGAGTTTGGATAGCCCTGCTCCATTTTATGTTTCAGAGCAATCATATGCCTGTGCATTAATGAACAGCAGAGAATGTGATATTATTTCTAAAATACAAGTCACATGATATTTACATGAGGACAGAAATCAAACTGTGTGTGTGTGCAGTTCCGAGACATGACATTCTGTCACTAAAACGTCACTTCACCCATCGCTGGCAACTTGGAGGCTGACTGCATGTTGATTGGGTTTAATTTAGAGCTGCTGCAGGTCCAGTTTAACGCTGGGATCTGAGTCCCTTTCCTACAGATTTCCTGCACCCTGCAGTCAGCTACAAGGCTAGTTAGACCAGCCAGGAGATATGCTGAACTTGCTAATCAAACAAAAGAACCTTAACCTTCTCTGCTTAAAGGGATCTGCGCTGCAATATTGAAAACCTTATTAATGTCCTGAGAGCTGTGCTTTAGAAATGCAAAATTAAGTCAATTATCCTCTTACATGAATTGTGTGGCATTACAACACTACAGTGATAACGCAACAGATTTTTGCAGATCCTAGGGGGTAGCATTTGGCAGATGGAACCCTAGGTCAGAGATTGAGATATAACACAATGCGACTAAAGCTCCTGCTCATCAGGTCAAATCTGGCCACTGATTTAACGATTTGTAATTTGGATGTTTAAGCGGCTTCCAATTGATGGGCTTTCAGCATCTCTCTTGAATCACAGAATGGTTACAGCACAGAAGGAGGCCAATAGGCCTGTCGAGCTCATGCCAGTTCACTGCAACAGCAATGCAGCCTGTCCCACTCTACCCCACTTTCCCTATAGCCCTGAAAATGTTTCCCTTCAGGTGATTATCCAATTTCCTTTTAAAAGTCACAATTGAATCTGCCTCCACCTCACACTCAGGCAGTGCATTCCAGATCCTAACCACCAGCAGTGTAAAAAAGTTTTTCCTCATGTTGCCTTTGGTTCTTCCGCCAATCACTTTAAACCGGTGTTCTCTGGTCCTTGATCCTTCCGCCAATGGGAACAGTTTCTCTCTACCTACTCTGGATAGACCCCTCATGATTTTGAACACCTCTATCAAATCTCCTCTCAACCTTCTCCAAGGAGAACCCCAGCTTTTCCAATCTATCTGCATAACTGATTGAACAATGAGGGAATCAAGAAACAAAAAATTTAGGGGACTGAGTCGAGTAGTGAGTTGACACTGTGATTCTTCTTCTGGGATCTAGGCTTGAGACCAGCCCAGACAAATGGTGGGTAGACTTTGACCTTGTATGATAGTGAATCAAAGACCTGTTTTCCACAGAAGTTTGAAATAAAACTCGAGAGTCATGTAAAATGGGCTGCTGATTCATCCGCAACCATTTTTACATTATCACTCAAATTCAAAATTACCCCCTCCTGGGAGTGCAAGTCTCCATTATCTGTTGGCTGTAAGGGTCTTGTGTGACACGAGTTTATCATTCTCAATTAGATTGGCCTGGAGTCTCCAGAATTGAAGATTAATCTCCGGGACGCAGCTACGATTAACCTGGAGAAAACTGTCCCGGCAGACCCATTGTTTCAGCCAGCTCCTGCCCCACTGAACTTATTTCTTCCTATCTTGACTCTATCTTTTCTCCCCTGATCTAGTCTCTTCCCACCTACATCCGTGACTCTTCTGACGCCCTATGTCATTTTGACAATTTCCAGTTTCCTGGCCCTAACCGCCTCCTCTTCACCATGGACATCCAATCTCTCTACACCGCCATCCCCCACCAGGATAGTTTGAGGGCTCTCCGCTTCTTCCTTGAACAGAGGCCCTACCAGTCCCCATCCACCACCACCCTCCTCTGCCTGGCTGAACTTGTTCTCACATTGAACAACTTCTCCTTCAACTCCACTCACTTCCTTCAAGGAAAAGGTGTTGCTATGGGTACCCGTATGGGTCCTCGTTATGCCTTTTTGTGGGATATGCCGAACATTCCTTTTTCCAGTCCTACTCAGGCCTCCTCCCCCAACTCTTTTTCTGGTACATTGGTGACTGTATCGGTGCCATTTCCTGCTCCCGCCTGGAACTGGAAAACTTTGTCAACTTTGCTTCTAATTTCCACCCTTCTCTCACCTTCACATGGTCCATCTCCGACACTTCCCTTCCCGTCCTCGACTTCTCTGTCTCCATCTCAGGGGATAGGCTGTCTACTAATATTCATTATAAGCCCACCGACTCCCACAGCTACCTCAACTACAATTCTTCACATCCTGCCTCCTGTAAGGACTCCATTCCATTCTCCCAGTTTCTCCATCTCCAACGCATCTGCTCTTATGATGCTTCCTTCCATGACAGTGCTTCTGATATGTCTTCCTTTTTCTCAACTGAGGATTCCCCCCCACTGTGGTTGACGGGGCCCTCAACTGTGTCTGGCCCATTTCCCGCACCTCTTCCCTTCCCTCCCAGAACCACGACAGGGTTCCCCTTGTCCTCACTTTCTACCCCACAAGCCTCCACATCCAAAGGATCATCCTCCGCCACTTCTGCCACCTCCAGCGTGATGCCACTACCAAACGCATCTTCCCCTCCCTTCCTCTGTCAGCATTCCTAAGGGATCATTCCCTCCGCGACACCCTCGTCCACTCCTCCATTACCCCCACCACCTCATCCCCTTCCCATGGTACCTTCCCCTGCAATCGCAGGTGTAATACCTGCCCATTTACCTCCTCTCTCCTCACTATCCAAGGCCCCAAACACTCCTTTCACGGGAAGCAGTGATTTACTTGTACTTCTTTCAATGTCGTATACTGTATTCGCTGCTCACAATGTGATCTCCTCTACGTTTGGAGACCAAACGCAGACTGGGTGACCGCTTTGTGGAACACCTCCGCTCAGTCCGCAAGCAGGACCCTGAGCTTCCGGTTGCTTGCCATTTCAACACTCCCCCCTGCTCTCATGCTCACATCTCTGTCCTGGGATTGCTGCAGTGTTCCAGTGAACATCAACGCAAGCTTGAGGAACAGCATCTCATTTACCGATTAGGCACACTACAGCCTGCCGGACTGAACATTGAGTTCAATAATTTCAGAGCATGACGGGTCCACCCTTTTTATAATAAAAACAAGAAATGCTGGAACCACTCAGCAGGTCTGGCAGCATCTGTGGAAAGAGAAGCAGAGTTAACGTTTCGGGTCAGTGACCCTTTTTATGTTTAGTTATTTTTCTTTTTTTCCTTTTTTCTTTTTCATTTGGTTATTTTATTTCAGTTTTTTTAGTTTGTTTCTACTGTGCCTACCCACTGTTTCTGTTTTAAAATGTTTAAAAAATGTTTCTGATTGGAATGCTTTGTGCTTTACAGTCTATTCACACCCTCTCTGTACTAACGCTTTGTCTTTCAGCACACCATTAACATACCGTTTGCCTTTGTTCCATGACCATCTGGTCAGTTATTCTCTGTGACCTTGTCCTATCAACACCTTCTCTTTTGTTATCTCTTGCCCCCCGCCACCCCCCCCCCCCCCCCCCCCCCCACTTTACTTGCTTAAAACCTTTCACATTTCTAATATTTGCTAGTTCTAAAGAAGGGTCACTGACCTGAAATGTTAACTCTGCTTCTCTCTCCACAGATGCTGCCAGACCTGCTGAGTATTTCCAGCATTTATTGTTTTTATTTGTTTTAAACTTGCTTTTTCTCTCCCATTTTCCTTTGAATATTTCTGTTTATTACTTATAAATATATTGGCGATGGTAATGAAGTGTGTTTGATTGACAGTCAAGCATCATCCAATTGGGTAATGAAGAGTTTTCTTGCTTTCCGATTGGCAGTGTCTGAGAGGACGCAGGTGTTGAGTGACCAATGGTGAATGTTTGGGGGACAGGTCATGTGATGCAACCTCCCAGAACACCCACAAGCAGAGTTGGAATCCCTATTCTTGATCCAGTTCCTAATCAGCACCAGCCTATTCACACAAAACCACCTCTAATTCCATTACAAATGACAATCTCATTCAGAGAAGTCTGTAGGATAGCTGGTTGGGAAAGGAGAGAAACATTCACACGTGCGCAGTGCCCTCAGGAGAGCCACGTTCTTCTGAGTGTGAAACTATGGCATGTTTGTTGGGATGGAATGAGAGATTTATCCTGTGTTTACCTGTACTGTGCCTGATCTCACCATGCATCATGCCGACACTGAGTGGCATGTATGAAGGAACTGTTCATTCCATAGCACTGTCAGATCTGTCATCTTTTTAATACTGCACCTATTTTTTTCAATGGCCAGTGACCTATCAGATTCTTCTAACTCCCAGAAAATGATATCTAGGTTTCTGGAAAGTTCTTTAGTCTTGGAATGTTAACTGTGTTGTATACAGAGTCAGCTGTCAAACGACTACAATAGCAGAGTTAATAATTAAAAAGATTTGCTCCTTTTAGACTTTGATTCAGTCGTGTCGGTTTCAAGTGTGCCTCACTCATTGAACTTGTGAAAATAACACTGGGGCAAAGGCACCCAAGATTAATTTTATTTAAACCTGGGATTTTTAGCCGTTCAGCTCAGTGACAAACTGCGAAGTAGCACTATCCCTGCCCCAACCCCCAATTCTTCTCATGAGGGAGATCTTACCATAGTAAAGTCTTTTCCTCCCAAAGTCATGGCTCGAATCCTGAGTGAAGGAAATTTTGGGGGATAATATTAAAGGAGAGGGTTAAGAGGAGATTTAATAGAAGTGTTCAAAATCATGAAGGGTTTTACTCGAGAAAATAAGGAGAAACTGTTGCCAGAGGGTCAATAACCAGAGGACACAGATTTAAGGGTAATTAGCAAAAGAGGAGGAGAATTTTTTTTAACACAGCGAGTCATCTGGATTGTATTACCTGCAAAGGAGGTAAAAGCAGATTTAATAGTAACTATCAAAAGGGAATTGGATAAACAGCTGAATGGGAAAAATGTGCAGGCCTATTGTGAAAGACGAATTGGATAGCTCTCTCAAAGATGGGCCAAATGGCCTCTTTCTGTGCTGTAACATTCTCTGATCCTATGATTCAATGATGTGACTTTTACTGGTTTCTCACATCTTCAACTGTCAGTTCAGGTGGATATAGCAGTTTTCGAAGAAGAGGAGAACAGAGAACAGAGTCTCTCGACCAACATTCCTCCCTCGACCCAACATTCCTCCCTCAAGCAATACCATCAAAACTATGGTCTGCCCACTCACTGTTTGTGGGACTTTCTATGCACAGATTGGCTGCTCTCTTTCCCTACACAATAGTGACTACATTTCAGAATTCCTTGGTTTTAAAAAAAAAACACCTTGGGACATCTTTGGAACATGATTTTATTTGGAACATGATTTGGCGCTATGCAAATGCAAGTCCTTCCTTTCTAATTTCTCCAATGAACCTTTATTTCCATCACACCTGTTATCAGCAGCACAATGACATCTGGCAGATGCGATTACTGCCAGTTAGAACTTGTAGAAAAGAATGTACTGTAACTCATGGTGAAGCCAATAATAAAAACATAATTGCTGTGGAGAGAGTACAGAAGAGATTTACAAGAATGTTGCCAGGGCTTGAAAGTTGCAACTATGAGGAGAGATTGG
The DNA here is from genome assembly GCF_036365525.1 of Heterodontus francisci. NCBI lineage: Eukaryota > Metazoa > Chordata > Chondrichthyes > Heterodontiformes > Heterodontidae > Heterodontus > Heterodontus francisci. Next base: position 73,441,873 of record NC_090392.1, on the reverse strand, counting down.
ATTGGCTAGGGTTGTTTTCCTTAGAACAGAGGAGGCTGAAGGGTGACTTAATTGTGATGTACAAAATTATGAGGGGCCTAGACAAAGTAGACAGGCAGGACCTGTTTCCCCTAGTGGAGAGGTCAATTACCAGGGGGCACAGATTTAAGGTGATTGGTAGAAGGATTAGAGGGGATATGAGGAAAAACATTTTCACTCAGAGGGTAGTGTGTGTCTGGAATTCACTGCCAGGAATGATGGTAGAGGCAGAAACCCTCAATTCTTTAAAATGGACATGCATCTGAAGTTCTGCAACCGGTAAGGCTATGGACCAGGCGCTGGAAGGTTTGATTAGATTGGGCGGCTCGTCTTTTCGGCTAACATGGACACGACAGGCTGAATGGCCTCCTTCTGTGCTGTAATTTTTCTATGGTTCTAATACTGACACACCTCCCAATGACCCCCCCAGATACTGACACTCCCCAATGACCCCCCCAGATACTGACACACTCCCAATGACCCCCCCCCAGATACTGACACACTCCCAATGACCCCCCCCATATACTGACACACTCCCAATGACCCCCCTCCAGATACCGACACACTCCCAATGATCCCCCCCCCCAGATACTGACACACTCCCACTGACCCCTCCCTCCAAATACTGACACACATCTACAGAACCCTGCACCCCCCCAACCATTCCAATCACTGACACCCCCAGCAACACCTGCCCAAGGTCCCCAAGACAATGACAGCTGTCTATCAATGCGTAAAACATTTAGGAGACAGCAACAGAAATAATATGATGATAAATCAAACACCGGGGCCTATATGATACAGATCTCGAGACCTTGTACTTGAAGTGCATGATGTAGCTCGTCTCAGACAGTCAGAAATTTAGTGGTGTGCTTTGCCCCTTTGGATCCTCAGCTGGCCTTGGAAGCCCACTATGAAGAACCTCACAGAGAAAAGCAGACTCTAATGGTTGGAAAGCTGGATAACTCGAGATCTGGCAAGCTGAAATGTGTCAGTATCTGGAGGCGGGGTCAGTGGGAGTGTGTCAGTATCTGGAGGCTGGCCCCCAACAAGAACATTGGAAATGAAGTGTAAAGCCATGTTGATGATAACATGGGCCATTCCTACTATGAGGGGCTCTGCATCAAACTCCAACTCTCAGTGATTACACTGGCACTGAACACTTGGGGCTCATCCCTTCACCTCATGCGGTAACAGTACACTCTGATGACGCTCTGAAAGTATCAGATTACCATCTGAGCGAGTAAGAGTAAAATAAGTGGATTGATTCCTTCTTGTGCAGATGGTTTGAAACTTAAGTAGCTCGTTGAAAAGCTAATATTTGATACAGAGATAAAAAACCTCTCTGGCATCCAACAACCAACCAGTAAGCAGTTTAATTTTTCCCTACAGCTGGAATTAGATGGGATTTCAAAGCTGCATTTTTCTCCCTCATTTAGTGAAAAATGCCTCATTGAACGGTGACAATCTCATGTGCAGCAGCATTTAGTCAGCTGAACTCACACTCCTGGCCGTTGGAAGTCTGCACTCCAGAACCTGAAATATCAACAATGAAATTGATTTTGAACTTGATGATAACATTCGATAATAATGACGGCGACTCAATATTGGAAGTCTCTTTTAACACTCTGATTGATGGAGTGAAACCTCTGTCCGTGGTGGAACTTAAAAGGCAAATATGTACTTGTGATTTTAAATAAGCATGCAATCCATGTTATAGCTTTTGTTAACTTTATTTTTTGAGGATTCATTTTTGGAAGATTGAAGAAATGTTAAACTTTGGGGTTTTCAAAGGGGGTCATGTAAAGGCTACTTGACTTGAAAAACAGTCCCTGGAAATGTTTTTTTAAAAGGGACACTGAGAGGTCTTGTGAGGAAAACTAGCCTTTCTGGGAAACCACCTGACTTCCAGCAACAACAACAAGCCTTTCTGGGAAACCACCTGACTTCCAGCAACAACAACAAGCCTTTCTGGGAAACCACCTGACTTCCAGCTCAATAAACAACAGAGAACTTTGGACACTGGGAGAAATTGTTTATAAAGAAGTGACAGGTCAAGATTGATGGAGGTCAAAAGGTTGACCTCCTGTTGTCAATTTCGCTTTTGAATTGTTTTGAATTGGGGTTCAACTGTATAAAAAGGGAGAGAATTCCCAAGGAAGAAGAGAAGAGAACTTCTAAGGAAAGATGAGAATTCCCAAGGAAGAAGACCACAACCCAGCTCAGCTTTCTAGTACCTCGCTAAAAGACCCCGAGAAGTCCACTGTGTCAACTCATCTCGTCTCCTGTCTTTGAAGTAAAGCCTGCTAAATTAATTCTCAATGCCGCCTGAAAAGAGCTGTTCTAAATGATCCCAGTGACCCGTCTACGTGTACTCAGAGGCCAGACTGTATGCCAGTTTTGGAAACAAAATATCTCATGTTTCTTTAAGAATGAGCAAGTATTCAGCCCAAGTGTTTTTTTCTCTGTAATAGAACTCTAAAAACAAAAATCCCTTCTATTTTCCCGGTTAACCATTATATGTGTGTGTGTGTGTGAGGGGCTAAGGTAAAAAGGGAACATTTACATTTCGATCTGTGTGTTTATGCTTTACTTCATTACTGGTTAAGAATTGTTTTATAATAAACTGATAATTTTGTTTTTTATTAAAGAAATCTGGTCGGTGTGTTTTATTCTGGGATTAAAAAATAGAGTCTATGATTGACCTTATCGGTAAGTGGGAAAAAATTTTAATATATGTTGCGACCCGTGGAGAAGTGGAAGTAGAATAAACAGTGCACTCCTCCTGCCTCACTCGTAACACTTTGTCAATTTTTTCTTAAAGGTAAAAGCTGATATATATGCTTTTGAAGAGTCAGCTTTGGGTAATTTAGGTGCTTGATTTTAATATTAAAATCAAAGCCTAATTTGTAGGTCTCACAATGGACCATACACAACTTAGCGCCTAGAGGTGGTCAGTGGTTTGTGGAGCAGCGCCTGGAGTGGCTATAAAGGACAATTCTTGAGTGACAGACTCTTCCACAGGCACTGCAGATAATCCATGTTGTTTTGGTGGCTGTGAGGCAACTGTGGAGAGACCTCTCCATGGCGCATGCCTGGGCAGAACATATGGAGGTTGTGAGTTGCCCAAGTGTCAAAACCCCCCATCTCAGCCTTCCCAGTGGGGTCCAAAGGAGTGCAGAGCACAACGTTTGGCACCGGTATGGCTGCAGGAACTGCTGGAAACATGCTAAAGGTGACACATGACTGCCTTAGGGGTTCCATTCCGGATTTTCTGTTGGGATTTACTCCCTTAGCCTTGGTCTCTCCCAAGACGCCTACACGGCAGTGGGGTTGTTAGCTCTTATCCCTGAGCAGGGGCCCTAACAGGTAATCTGTGCAATTTCATGGAGGGAGCGGGAAGGAGGGAGGGGGTGCAAGGAGGGAGGGGGTGTGAGGGGGGAGGGGGAAAGGGGATGCAAGGGGGGAGGGGGTGGGGGGGGAAGTGGGTAGAGGGTCAGTGCTATGGCCGGCCACAATGTGCAGCTTCTTCTCCCGGGATCCGATCAAGGATTTTCCGTACGAGACCAGCGGGGGGCCGAGGCCTCACTGGGCCTTTGGCATGATCTGATAATGACCATCTTATATTGATGTGCCCTTGTTCTGGACTTTCCCAGATGTAAACAAACATAATAACAATTTACTGATTGATGCCATTAGACCTGCACAGTTTACTGCATTTTCTTTATATAAACTAGCTAATCTCCTGTAGGTAGTTATAAAGGAAAGCAGTGACCGTTGAGTCTAAAAGGTGATCTGATCAAGGGGTTTAAAATGTTAAAAGGGTTTAATCGGATAGAAATGGAGAAACTACTTCCTTTGTTAGAGGAGTCAAGAACAAGGGGACATTTATAATCTTACAATCAGAGCTAAGCAATTCAGGAGTGAAATCAGGAAACACTTTTTCACACAAAGGGTTGGGGAAATGAGGAATTATCGCCCCCAAAAATCTATGGATGCTAGGACAAGTGGAGCTTTCACATGAGGTCAATAGATTTTTGTTGATCTAAAAGGGAGTCAAGGGTTATGAGGGGCAGGCAGGAAAGTGGAGTTAAGCTCACAATCAGATCCGTCAGAATCTTATTAAATGGCAGAGCAGGCTCAAGGGGCTGAATGGCCTCCTCCTGCTCACATTTCTTATGTTCTTATGCAAGTATATTAAGGAATTATGGAACCAAGGCGTGTAAATGGAAATGAGATGCAGAGCAGCCATCATTGAATTGTAACGTGGAACAGGCTTGAGAAGCTTAATGGCATGCTCCTGTTCCAATGACGGTACAAGTGACAGCATGGTGTGTACCCATAGCGCGCAGTGGGTACTTGCGATAATGCCGTTAAAGTCAAGTGCAGAATGGGCCTAACAAACACCAGCCGCTGGCACAGAAGACACAATATCTCTTTGGCCGCAGAGCCCTAGCTGATCTCTTGGCGCTGTCTGCATTCACCAGAAATCATGTCAAACCCACCGAGGCCTACACCGCAGCCTTGGCCTCAGTTTGTTCATACACAGCAACAGTGCCCTGGGTCAGAAATCTCTTGGGGGTAGGAGGAGGAAAAAAAATAGCTTTTTTTGGCTTTGTTAGCTTGTTAACCTTGTTTAACTGAACCAAAAAAACAAATGCCAAGTCTTTCTACTGGAAATGCCTGCGTCTTGGCTCTGTTTACAGAGACAGCATGCTGGCCCACGGAGAGAGCTCAGTCCCAGGAGGCTGGCTCCAATGTAGCTGGCATGCAGCTGGCTTAATTCCCAGTCAATCCCTCGGGTATAGCCAACAGCTTGATTTCTGCTAAATGCTTTCTGCACACGTGCATAAAAAAAATCAGCTGTGTTGCTTGTAAATTGATTGAACCAGAAGATTCTGCGCAGCATTAGGATGCAGCAGAGAAGGAAGGCCATTCAGCCCATTGTACTTGTGACGGCTCTTTGGAAGAGCTATTTAATTAGTCCCGCTCCCCTGCCCTTTCCCCATAGCCCTGCAAATTCAGTCATTATGCCCATGAATTGCCATGATCCCGTGGCACTTTTTGAAGAGCAGTAGGACATTCTTGTGCTACCCCAGTCAAAGTCCCTCTCAACAAGTATCAACAGCAACTTGCATCTTAGCATCTTAACGGGGTAAAAACCTCACAAGCCACTTCACAGGAGGATTACCAAATGAAATTTGCCACTGAACCCCATTAAGGCGATTTTAGGACAGGCGACAAGAAGCTCGGTCAAAGTGGAAGGTTTTAAGGAGCGTCTTTAAGGAATAGAGAGAGGTGGAGAGGTTTAGGGAAGTGTTGCCAGAGCTTTAAGAACCTACGCAGTTTTATCAATGAATATACAATCCTCAACACCTATAGCTGGCACTTTGGTGTTAACGTCTTTTTCCCATGATAACTGTGGACGGTGCAGATGGTGGTGACAGTACAGAGACGGGCTGTTGGGTGGGGACATGTTTGAGTTTAGCTGATACGTTGCCACCTGATGAAAATACAATACATACGTTCAATTTTAATGATGTGATAAGGTACTAGATAGGTTCTACAATGCTATAAAAACATACATATATATATATATATTACAATGGGGGAGGGGCAGCATACCAGCCGAGCCTGAATCTGCCCTGACCCACATATTTGGATTTACCAGGAGGACTGACTGTATAGTAATCAGGAGTGGAAACTCTAGCTAAGACTCCCCACTACAGAATGAGATCAGATAACTCAACACAGATGAGGGAAGTCGAATCCGAGATCTTCCTGCTCTGCAATAGGGTCATAGAATGATACATCACAGAAGGAGGCCATTCGGCCCATCGTGCCAGCTCTTTGAAAGAACTATCCAATTAATTCCACTCCCCTTTCTCTTTCCCCATGGCCAATGTTTCCTCTAAGCTGCACGGATGCCTAGCAACCCAGAAGCATCCTCTCTGAGATGCCGCGCACGTGCAGGCAATCAAAAAAAGTTTAAAGTGCCGCACACATAAATGAATAGGCTGCGCGTAACAAAAAAAATTTGAGGGGACATTGCCGAAAGCCCTACAAATTTTTCCTTTTCATGTCTCTATCCAATTCCCCACTGAATCTACTTCCAACACTCTTTCAGGCAGTGCGTTCCAGATCAAAGCAAAATTCTCATCTTCCCCTCCTCTGATTCTTTCGCCATTTATCTTAATAGCCCAAGAACGACACCTCCCCGTTTCTTTAGCCCTCATCAACTACTTGGACAAACACAATTAAAGTCGGACCAGCCATGTTCCACAGATAACTATCGAGAAACCATGGCCAATATTTTACGTCCCCTCACAGGAGTGGGCTGGTGGTGGTGGGGGGTTGTAAAATTGAGTGGGAGGTGGGGGGAGGGGCCATTCCTGTTGCCTTCCTGCCCCGATGCAATTTTCCAAGGGGCAGAGGTGAGGAACAGCCCACCCGCCAAAGACCAATTATGGCCCTTAAATGGCCAATTAACTGGCACTGCCATTGGTATATTACCAGCAGCATCAGGTGGCTCAGGCCCTCCAAGAGGCTGCCTAGTAAAACTTAGTGGCCTCCTTGCAGGCTGGAAGGGGGGGGATGCCCTCCTGATCGGGCACCCTGTGCCCCACGGAGAGCCCTACCCCAAATAAACTACATTCCCCCTCCCAATCCCAACCAACCCCCCTTGCCTCACCGGGGCCCAGCCGATTGTCCCCGGCGAGGCCCCACAAACTTATCTTTTTTCCCAGGCCGGCGTCCCTCTTGCTTCTTTCCCTGGCTGCAGTTCCAACAGTGGCCACCACTCCTAGTGACACGGCTAGGATTGAGAGCTTCCAGTCCGTTGATTGGCTGGCAGCTCTTGGAGGCGGGAATTTCTGCCTCAGAGTGTGGAAGTCCCACCCGAGACCAATTAAGGGCCTGGGCCACGTAAAATTACAGCTTGGCTCCCAGGCCCGGCAGAGGCGGGCTCGCCCCTGACATTTTGGCTGGTGGGCGGGGCCTCCCACCCAAGGTAAAATTCCACCCAGTATCATTTATTGGAGGGGTGCCTGTCCCTTTAAACAAGCATTGATATTTATGTCAGTTCTAATCCCTCATTAAATTACTTGCGGTAAGATTACTCTTCCCTAAAGCAGCTTAAGTTGTATGTTTGGTACAAAGCAATTCTACCTAATCCTGTGGCCTGGGTCAGCAGCCTTCTACAAGGGCCTTCATACCTACTCTGATGTCCCAATGATCAAAACTGATCATCAATCATGAGCCTAAAAATTATTCTGGTGATGGCAGCAAGTGAGAGGTTAATAATTTATGTGCCAGTCCGCTCTTCTAAATTTCTTTTAAGTAGGTTAAGGGCTTCACAGAACAATATCACATGAAGGCTGTCTGCTAGTGTTCCCAATGGTAATCTTGAGCCTCTCATTTTTAGTAAGCATTGGGTTCCGAAAATAATAACAGATCCTCTGCCTATCTCGGTAACCCTCCTCCAAGTCTACAACCCTTTGAGATCTTTGTGCTCCTCCCATTCTGACCTTGGTATCCCCAATTTTCTTCATGCTATAACTGGCGGCTGTGCATTGAGTCGCCTGGGCCCTAAGCTTTGGAATTCCTTTAAGTTGCTCCTTAAAACCTACCTCTTTGATCACCTGTCCTAACGTCTATTTGTCTCAGTGTCAAATTTTGCCTGATTGTGCTCCTGTGAAACACCTTGGGATGTTTTATACATGCAGGTTGTTGTTGTAGTACAGTGTGATGAAACATCAAAGAGCACTACAGATCAACAGACAATCGCCCACGGAAAGTCTTAAATCGCAATCTTCCAGGGGTACAGTTCCAAAAGTGCCAGATGCCTCTCGCAAGCGGCCATTCCTCACACAGGTGGCTGACCAGTGATTGTTGGCAGGCTATTCAACTACGACAAGCATCACAGGCCAGCCCAATCCAACAACTGGGAGTGAAATTGGAAAGCGCTTTTCCACTCAAAGGCGACTGGAAATCTGGAACTCTCACCTCCAAGAGGTTTTGGATGCTGGGGTCAATTGAAATTTCAAGATAGAGATCGGTAGATTTTTGTGAGGTAAAGGTATCAAGTGATATGGAGCCAAGGCGGGTAAATGGAGTTGCGGTACAGATCAGCCATGATCTAACTGAATAGCGGAATGGGCTTGAGGGGCTGAATATTCACCTCCTGTTTGTATGTGGGGAGCTGCTGAATGAGATTGATGTAGCATTGCACCGTCTTTGTCCTCAATCTGCTGATCTCCACAAATCTCCAGAGCACTGTCATTAATGGCAGTAAGCAAATAAATCTTGTGTTAGTGATACCAATCCATCTTGTTCTGTTAACTTAAACAGCAGCTTTTGCATTTTAGCAGCACATTACCACAAACATAATTGTGCCAAATGACTTGAGATGTTTTAAAGAGTGGTTATGTAAGGCAATACAGCTGACATTTTCACCCAGCAACAGCATGAAATAAACATTCATTTGTTTTTAGATGCTATTGGTTGAAGGATGAATGTTGGCCAGGACTCCTACTTTGCCTCAAATAGTGTCATTGGGCATGTAACATCCACCTGAACAGACTGGTGGGCTTTGGGTTTTAATCTCTTATCTAAAGGCCCTCAGACAGTGCAGCATTCCCTCAGTACAACAATCAACTGTTCAGTCTAGATTAAGAGCTCAAAACCTGGGGAAATGCTCGAACCCACAAATGCCCGACCCAATTGTGAGATCACTACCAACTGAGCCAAGCTGGCACACCTGCATTGTCCTTGGTGGCTATGTTAAAAAAATGACTTTAAAGTGCCACTAAGACTGGCACGGGGGGCAGCACCCAGTCACTCCGGGAGTGATGAGGGAAAATCAACAGAGAGGGGACAAAAATAGACTTATGTCACTTAATGAGTGAAAGGAGAAAGACAGCTGATGAAAGGAGTGAAGAAAACATCCAATAAACTGCCTGCACTGCTGAATAACAGTTTGGTGAGAATACGGACTGTAAATTAAAAATTACATCATAGCACTCTATCTACCTCTATCAACAATTAATACATATATCGATATCTAATAAGTATATCAATATGCATCAACATATATCTAAATCTATATGCTGTATATACACACATCTTTAACAAAAGTGCTGGAACTGTTCAGCATTTGGAGTATCTGTCGAGAGAGAAACACAGAGATATTGTTCCAGCTCAAATGATCTTTCATCAGAACCTCTCACTGACCTGAAATATTAACTGTTTCTCTTGCCACAGATGCTGTCTGACCTGCTGAGTATTTCCAGCATTTTCTGTTTACGCTTCAGATTGCCAGCATCTATAGTATTTTGCTTTTGTATATATCTGTCACCTTCTGGATTAGAGGTTAAACTAAGGTCCAGCTAACCTTGGAGGTGAATGTAAAAGATCCCACTGAACTATTTGGAAGAGCAGGGGCATTCTTCCCAGTGTCCTAGCCAATATTTATATCTCAACCAACATTACTACAACATATTAAATGATCATTTATTACATTGCTGTTAGTGGGAGCTTGCTGTGTGCAAATTGGTAGCCATATTTCCTGCATTACTACAGTGACTGTACTCCATTGGCTGCAAGATGTCCTAAGGTTATGAAAAGTGCTCTATAAATGCAAGTTTTTCTTTCTTTCTATATGTAATAAATATTATGTAACGATCCCTATTTTTAAAAATCTGTTCATGGGATGTGAGTGTCGCTGGCTAGGCCAGTATTTATTGTCCATTCCTAATTGCCCTCGTGAAGGTGGTGGTGAACCGCCTTCTTGAATCATTGCCGTCCTTTTGGTGTAGGTACACTCACCGTGCTGTTAAGGAGGGAGTTCCAAGATTTTGAACCAGCGACAGTGAAGGAACGCCAATATATTTCCAAGCCAGGATGGTGTGTGGCTTGGAGGGGATCTTGCAGATGTTTTCATGCGTCTTGTCCTTCTAGGTGGAAGATACTGCAGTTTTGGAAGGTGCTGTCGAAAGAGCCTTAGTGAGTTGCTGCAGTGCATCTTGTAGATGGTACACACTGCTGCCACTGTGCGTCGGGGTGAAGGGAGTGAATGTTGAAGGTGGTGAGTGGGGTGCCAATCAATCGGGCTGCTTTGTCCTGGATGGTGTTGAGCTTCTTGGGTGTTGTTGGAGCTGCACTCATCCAGGCAAGTAGAGAGTATTCCATTACCACATATATTTCTATATTATATATATATATATATATATATATATATATAGATAAATAGATAGATTATACACCCAGCTGTGTATATGGTTGGAAATCTGATGCTCTCCTTGTGCTAATCATGACCACTTGTTATGATATCATTTTTCAACAACAACTTATATTTATATAGCACCTTTAATGAAATAAAACATCCTAAGGTGCTTCGCAGGAGCGTTATAAAACAAAATCTGACACCGAGTCACATAAAGAGATATTAGGTCAGATGACCAAAAGCTTGGTCAAAGGTAAATTTCAAGGAGTGTCTTGAAGGAGGAAAATAAGGTAGAGAGGTGGAAAGATATAGGGAGGGTATTCCAGAGCTTCGGGCCTAGGTAATCTTTCCTGGTAATTTTATAGCACACAGAAACAATCACCCTGCCATCACCGCCTGGTTAACACAGCTTAATCACTGGGCAGTGACAAGCATAATAAGGGTTACAATTGAGCCTGGAGATAATTCTGTCCTTCTGACTGTGCCAGATAAGACAGCAGGATAGTAGGATTTATGCCAACCTTCACTCCAGGGAATCCAGGGGAAGGCAAGTGGAGGCGGAGGGAGGAAATGTTCACTACTATTTTTACATCTCTGCTGCCAGATGGAACTTTATTAATTTCACGCCAAATGGCCAGAAATAAAAGACTTCTGCATTCAAAGAAAGATAGAACTTGCATTTACGTAGCGTCTCAGCACATCCTCAAATATATCCCAAATCACATAGCAGCCCAGGAACTAATGTTTGAAGCGTAGTCACTGTTAGTATGTAGGTAAACACAGCAGCACAGTAAGATTTTACAAACAGCAAGTCGATGGCCAGTTTAACTATTGTTGGTGCTGCTCAGAAACAGAGCAGATGGAGAAGCCCAAACTAACAGCTGAACATGAATCTAATGTAATTTTCCTCATCACTGAAGACATGTGTTTAAATAATCCTCTGACAGTGTGTGTCTGTGTGTTTAAATACACCTCTGACTCTGTGTGTGTGTGTATGTATTTAAATACACTGAGAGTGTGTGTGTTAAAATACATTGTGTGTGTTTAAATATCCCTCTGACTGGGTGCGTGCATGTTTAAATACCCCTCTGACTGTGTGTGTGTGTGTGTTTAAATACCCCTGACTGTATGTGTGTGTGTGTGTGTGAGTGACAGAGGGGTATTTAAACACACACACTGACAGAAGGGTATTTAAACACACACACACACACTGACAGAGGGGTATTGTAACACACAATGTATTTTAACACACACACACGCACTGTCAGTGTATTTAAATACACACACATACATACACACACAGAGTCAGAGGTGTATTTAAACACACAGACACACACTGTCAGAGGGTTATTTAAACACATGTCTTCAGTGATGAGGAAAATTACATTAGATTCATGTTCAGCTGTTAGTTTGGGCTTCTCCATCTGCTCTGTTTCTGAGCAGCACCAACAATAGTTAAACTGGCCATCGACTTGCTGTTTGTAAAATCTTACTGTGCTGCTGTGTTTACCTACATACTAACAGTGACTACGCTTCAAAAATTAGTTCCTGGGCTGCTATGTGATTTGGGATGTATTTGAGGATGTGCTGAGACGCTACGTAAATGCAAGTTCTACCCCTCTGACTGTTTGTGTGTGTGTTTAAATACCCCTATGACTCTGTGTGTGTGTGTATGTGTGTTAAAATACCCCTATGACTGTGTGTGTGTGTTTAAATAAACTGAGTGTGTATGTGTGTGTGTGTTCAAATACCCCTCCGTGTGTGTGTTTAAATACCACTCTGACTACATGTATGTTTAAATACAGTGTGTGTATGTTAAAATAACCTTCTGACTGTTTGTGTGTGTTTAAATACACTGAGTGTGTGTGTGTGCTAAAATACCCCTCTGACTGTGTGTGTGTGTGTGTTTAAATATCCTACTGTGTGTCTGTTTAAATACCCGACTGTTTGTGCATGTGTCTGTTTAAATACCCCTCTGTGTGTGTGTGTTTAAATACCCTCTGACTGTGTGTGTGTGTTTAAATATCCTACTGTGTGTCTGTTTAAATACCCGACTGTTTGTGCATGTGTCTGTTTAAATACCCCTCTGACTGTGTATGTGTTTAAATACTCCTCTGAGAGAGAGTGTGTGTGTTTAAATAAATTGAGTGTGTGTGTGTGTTAAAATACTCCTCTGACTGTGTGTGTTTAAATACCCTTCTGACTGCGTGTATGTTTAAATACAGAGTGTGTGTGTGTTAGAAAACCCTCTGACAGTGTGTGTGTGTTTAAATACACCTCTGACTGTGTATGTGTGTGTGTTAAAATACCCCTCCGTGTGTGTGTGTGTTTAAATACCCCTCTGACTGCGTGTGTGTTTAAATAATCTTCTGACAGTGTGTGTGTCTGTTTAAATACCCCTGACTGTGCGTGTGTTTAAATACCCCTCTGACTGTTTCTGTGTCTGTTTAAATACCCCTGACTGTTTATGCGTGTGTGTGTTTAAATACACGGAGTGTGTGTGTGTTAAAATACACGGCTGACAGTGTTAAAACACCCCTTTGACAATGCGTGTGTTTGAATACACCTCTGTCAGTGTGTGTGTGTTTAAATACCCCTCTGACAGTGTGTCTGTGTTTAAATACCCCTCTGACAGTGTGTCTGTGTTTAAATACCCCTCTGACAGTGTGTCTGTGTTTAAATACCCCTCTGACAGTGTGCCTGTGTTTAAATACCCCTCTGACAGTGTGTCTGTAATTAAACACCCCTCTGCCAGTGTACCTGTGTTTAAATACCCCTCTGACAGTGTGCCTTTGTTTAAATACCCCTGACAGTGTGTCTGTGTTTAAATACCCCTCTGACAGTGTGTCTGTGTTTAAATACCCCTCTGACAGTGTGTCTGTGTTTAAATACCCCGCTGACAGTGTGTCTGTGTTTAAATACCCCTGACAGTATGTCTGTGTTTAAATACCCCTCTGACAGTGGGTCGGTCTTTAAATACCCCTCTGACAGTGTGTCTGTGTTTAAATACCCTGCTGACAGTGTGCCTGTGTTTAAATACCCCTCTGACAGTGTGCCTGTGTTTAAATACCCCCTTGACAGTGTGTCTGTGTTTAAATACTCCTCTGACAGTGTGTCTGTGTTTAAATACTCCTCTGACAGTGGGTCTGTGTTTAAATACCCCTCTGACAGTGTGTCTGTGTTTAAATACCCTGCTGACAGTGTGCCTGTGTTTAAATACCCCTCTGAGTGTGTCTGTGTTTAAATACCCCTCTGACAGTGTGTCTGTGTTTAAATACCCCTCTGACAGTGTGTCTGTTTAAATACCCCTCTGACAGTGTGTCTGTGTTTAAATACCCCTCTGCCAGTGTGTCTGTGTTTAAATACCCCTCTGACAGTGTGTCTGTTTAAATACCCCTCTGACAGTGTGCCTGTGTTTAAATACCCCTCTGACAGTGTGCCTGTGTTTAAATACCCCTCTGACAGTGTGTCTGTGTTTAAATACCCCTCTGACAGTGTGTCTGTGTTTAAATACCCCTCTGACAGTGTGTCTGTGTTTAAATACCCCTCTGACAGTGTGTCTGTGTTTAAATACCCCTCTGACAGTGTGTCTGTTTAAATACCCCTCTGACAGTGTGCCTGTGTTTAAATACCCCTCTGACAGTGTGCCTGTGTTTAAATACCCCTCTGACAGTGTGTCTGTGTTTAAATACCCCTCTGACAGTGTGTCTGTGTTTAAATACCCCTCTGACAGTGTGTCTGTGTTTAAATACCCCTCTGACAGTGTGTCTGTGTTTAAATACCCCTCTGACAGTGTGTCTGTGTTTAAATACCCCTCTGACAGTGTGTCTGTGTTTAAATATGCCCACAGGTTGCTGGCATTCCTTGCAAACTGACACATCAGTCACCTTTCTTTGAAGAGTTTTGTCAGTCGGGACATGAAGCTGAGAAGAGACAAACTGATGAAAGTTTAACTCTGTTTCTCTCTCCACTGATGCTGCCAGACCTGATGAGTATTTCCAGCACTTTCCGTTTTTATTTTATATCAGATAAGAGACAAACTCATTGCACTGCGGAAAATCAGCAGCAGTCAGAGAGGGTAACTGCTTGTCTTATCCACTTGATCCGGACTGCAGGTGATCCCAGTGCCTCGAGACTGCTGAAGAGTCTGAGGCAATCAATCCATAAATCATTCAGCCCGTCACTCAGTTCATTGTCTGTCAGTCAGTAAAACCAATTTGCTGCAGTTATCCCAGAAGCTGCTGTTGGCTGGCAGGGAAGTAACTGCAAACTCATTTGTAAAGTGCGAGTGAATGAGCTCTCTTGTGTGAATCAGATATTGTGATTGGCAGAGTGTAGGCAGGCTAAGTGGTTCTGCGCACAGAGATATAATTACTAGTTACCGCCCTTGCGTTTTTGTTCATACAAGTGAAGTGGTTTTACTAGTCGAAAATTATTTTTGTTAATTACACGAGGCATCAGCCTTGGCTCGGTTGGTTGCACTTTCTCGTTCTGAGTCAGCAAATCATGGGTTCAAGTTCCATTCCAGAGACTTGAGCACGTAACCTAGGCTGATACTCCTCGTGCAGTACTGAGGGAGCACGTCACTGCCAGAGGTGCTGTCTTTCAGATGAGATATTAAGCCACGGCCCCATCTCAAGGAGGATGCAAAAGATACCACTAAACCATTTTGAAGAGGAGCAGGTGAGTTAACTCATGGTGTCCTGGCCAATACTTGGACTTTAGGCAACACCTGAAAAAGATGATCTTGTTGTTTACTCCACTGCTGCTTGTGGGAGCTTGCTGTGCACAATTTGCCTGTTGCGCTTCCCATATTACAACAGTGCCTACATTTCAAAAGTACTTAATTGGCTGTAGAGCACTCTGGGACCCCCTGAGGGTATGAAAGACGCTATATAAATGTAAATCTTTCTTCCTTTAGGGAATTTGGAGGTCCTTTCCAATTCTCTGGGGAGTTAGTTACTTCCCAAATCACAAACACTGTGAAACAATAACAGGGAAAAAGTACCACATCTTCCTCTGTGCATCATTGTGTGACTTAGTCAGAAACTAACTTATAAAGAACTTGCTTTTGATTTTGCTAAAGAGCCAGAAGGGGTTGGATAGCTCAGTTGGCTAGAGTGTGGTGCTGAATAAAGTCAACAGTCAGGGGTTCAATCCCCATACCGGTTGAGAGAGTGAGTGAGATATATATATATATATATATATATATGCCAGGGGGGAGATGAGCAGAACCTCTGCTTATGCAGCAAGTTATGATGATCTGGAATGCAATACCTGAAAGGAAGCAGATTCAACAATAACATTCAAAAGAGAATTGGACAAATAGTTGAAAAGAAAAACTTTGCAGGGTGATGGAGAGTGGGACTAATTGGATAGCTCTTTCAAAGCGCTGGCACAGACATGATGGGATGAACAGTCTCTTTCTGTGCTCTGAGATTCTACAACTCTCCCTTGCAGCAGAAGCCCTCATTCTGTACACCAAATGAAGCTGTTTATATTCAGGACGGACTCCAAATCATATCAACTATGTACGTAATGGAGCCTGATATGTCACACACCCACTGAAAAATAATAACAGCACTGACTTGCCCTGTTGCATTCCTAGTGGGCGGATCCCAACGGGGAGAAAGAAAGGACACACCTAAGAAGGGCACAAATTCAATGGAGTGGCGGCTATGCCAAACCTGGCTTTGGACCTCAGTTAAATGCCATCAGCACCAAACTGGCTGCCCTGCTACAGCTCACCGGTTAGGGAGGGGCAGGAGTTTGGTCAACTGGCATTTGGGATGGGAGGTGAGAGAGGGAAGAGGGCGGGAGAGATAATCTCGGGAAGGGGTGGGGAGGCGGGTATAGGGGTTCATTGTAGTGGTGGCAGCCTGTTGCTCCTGGGCTCGTGTCAATAAAAACAAACTTTCTTGGACTATTTTATCAGTAGCCTCCAGTGGTCCCTTTAAGGATCGCTGGCTAAGCTGCTCGACATCTGGTAGAACCAGACGGAACGTGCACAGCACAGGCCCCACTCCCTTGACCCTGAATTTCGCCTTCAGGGTCCTATAGCCCGCTTATGACCCCAAATATTATATTTAAAGGACCCTCTCACCTGAGCAATGGGTGGCCATTTTAAGTGAGGTGGCGGAGAACTGCTGGGGCCAGTGGAAATCTGCGCTCTCAAGAAAGGGAGGGAGGGACGGATTAAAAACAAGCAAGGCAGAATCATTCATCTGTGAGGAGCAGATTGAAATATCACAGAAACACTAGGGCTGCAGCAAAGTCAAAACCAAGACCTCAGGGACGGTATCAAAGAGGGAAGGACATTGACGGTAAAGTCAACATGGATAGGCAAAGATCTATTAAATGGATTAAGAATTTTAATTACCATCAGAGGTGATGGTAAGTCATCGGTCTGGCAGTGCTAGTAATGGTAAGTCACCAGTCTGGGAGTGTGTGGTTGAATTGGTAAATCACTGGTCTGGGAATAAGTGGCTTTGACTCAGAGAATCAGGATTGAAACTCATGCAAAAGTCTTTTCCAAATCTCGTGAGATCCAATGACCAATGAAAAGAATGTCAACTTTGGAAATCTGAGAAGATTAAAATCCCCCAATAGAGGTATCTCGGGAGACAAGACTTGAAACATATAAAATTCTGCGGGGGCTTGACAGGGTAGACGCTGAGAGAATGTTTCCCCTCATGGGGGAATCTAGAACTAGGGGGCACAGTTTCAAAATAAGAGGCAGCCAATTTAAGACAGAGATGAGAACGAATTTCTTCTCTCAGAGGGTAGATAATCTTTGGAATTCTCTTCCCCAGAGAGCAGTGAAGGCTGGGTCATTGAATACATTCAAGGCTGAGTTAGACAGATTTTTGATCGACAAGGCAGTTTAGGGTTATGGGGGCAGGCAGGAAAGCGGAGTTAAGGTCACAATCAGATCAGCCATGATTTTATTGAATGGTGGAGCAGGCTCAAGGGGCCGAATGGCCTACTCCTGCTCCTATTTCTTACGATCTTATGAAATGTTAACTGGCTCGGATTGGATCTCCTTAATCATTTTTGCTTCACGATACAAAAGAGATCAGAGCACGCAGGATGGACTTATTCATTAGAACCAGCCTGCACCCATCCCATAACTGACAGCTGCCATGACGGAACTCACTGTAAATAATCTTTTGTTGATATAACTGAGTTCTTCTAAAATCATTGATATAAACTGTATTTTATGCAGGAAATATTCCTTAGATCTTGTTAGAGGCCTGGTTGTAACAGGAGTGCATCACATAGAGATGGCTTGCCCACATTATCAGCAACAGCTGTCAGGGGTTTAAAAAGCTTCTTTGAAAAGGCAAATGGTTTCAGCTTCAAATCCTGCACTCCAACACTTTCGGCTCAGGCCTATTCCTTCAGGCAAACCACCTTTTGTGTCGACCAACGATTTCAAAAGATCACACTTTCTCACAGGCTTGGGAACCACTCAGTTTGGTTTCCAGATGCAACAACAGACACTGTCATAGATATAAAATGGCAGGCAGGAAAATATCAGTTGGTCTTATCGAGCCTGCACCGTACACATGATGCCTGGAGCATCGTGACTAGACACTTCCCAGTCCACAAAATCTCCTAGGAGAGGCAGAAAACTGGAGAAATCCCAGAGAGCTCTATATGTAGAAGTGAATTGGAAATCTGGCTCACCGTTTCCATCTTAAATTTATCTCCTTGCATTTCCCCGATGCCGACAGAGAACAATGGAAGTGTACAGCAGATCCATCAGCACCTCTGACTGAGGTGCTGCACCTGAAAGGTTAGCGTGGCTTTACTCAGATGCTGACTGATCTGCTGTGTCTTTCCAGCATTTTCCACATGGATTCTGGATTTCCAGCATTCGCAGTCTTTTCTTCCCATCTCCCCACTGCTGCAAATGGAGACGAGGTGCTTGAGATATTGAATGAATGACAGAAATTAAAGCTTTCCGACAGCAGAGGTTTAACTATCATGAAAAAGAGCTGAAACAGATAGTCACTGTGTAGATATGTGCACATTGCCAGTCTGGACCCAGTCACCATGACTGGTTGCGAACAAGACTAATTATCTGGTGTGATAATTGCACCACTGAGTTGCCAGTCAGGTCAAGTTTTCTCTCCCTATTGTGCGATGCGGGAGTATCAATGCCACCAGGACTCCATGCTCTGCTATGTGGCTGTTCTTCATATCTAGATTAGTGCTGGAAGACTATTGAAATGTGTGGGGGAGGAGGCACCACAGCCAATCCTCATCCTGTTTCCCCTCTCTCTCTCACACCAACCCCCCCCCCCCCCCCCCCCCCACCACACGCTCATCCATCCATACATACACACGCGGCACACAGACACAAACACCTGTTCCATTGCGCAGCACTAAAGAGGAAGATCCCAGGCTGATTTTATCCCCTCCCTAACCCAGGGTTCTGAGCACAATTGTAGTGATAAAGACTGCAAAATGAAGGACTTCAGAGCGGGGAGCATTGCTTTATTTTGAAGAGAATCTGTTTGGAAAATTCTAAAGTCATAAAACCCAAGAGTTCAGAAATCTTGCAAATTAAGTGACTGATACTGAGAAAGGCAGTTAAACATTGCAAAGTTGTTGCCAGCGGACGTGGTAGGCGCGGGCACGATAGCGTCTTTTAAGATGTATCCAGATGTATCTAGACAGATACATGAATGGGCAGGAAGTAAAGAGATACAGACCCTTAGAAAATAGGCGTCATGTTTAGATAGAGGATCTGGATCGGCGCAGGCTTGGAGGGCCGAAGGGCCTGTTCCTGTGCTGTAATTTTCTTTGTTCTTTGTTCTTAATATTACTGTTTCTGTGTAAGGCAGTGATGAGATAAGTCACCTCTTGTGCTCTCTCATTATTCGAGTCTGGTTGAATGCTAAAGCGAGCACTACACATTGGGCAGCTTTCAACTTCTGGCCTCTCCTCTGTGCAACCTACGGTCTCCATGCAGACAGCCAACCTCCTAGGGAATGTAACAGAATTCCAGCCAATAGTATTCGATGACCCAGTACAGCTGCAGTAGGTTTTGGCCGCTTAGAGTTTCAGGTTAATCAGCTTTCACTGAATGTGACTCTTGGCTAACCCCTGTGAAAGAACGAATTCTTCTGCCATTTCCCACCTCATTTTTATTCTCAAAATGATCCCGCTTAGCACAGATGAACAAAGCTATTGGGTAGAAATAGAGCATTAAAATTGTACTTGCATAGCACCTTGGAGCAGACCAGACGGACTGTCCTGCTCCTATTTCTTATGTTTTCATGTGGAAAACTTTAAAAAAATTTCATACAAAGAATTAATTTGACCTGCCAAATAGGACTGCTCGCTTTCCAATTGATCATAGGAAGGCGGTGTACTATGGATATTGGGCAGTCAATGGTGGAGCAGTAGGTCATGCGATAAAATCTGCAGGAAGCTATCTAGAGTTGGTAATCCTACACTGACAGTACACCACTCCCTCAGTAACACACTGGAACATTAGCCTAGATTATGTGCTTAAGCCTGGATACTGGGTTTGAGCGCAAAACTTTCTAACCCAGAGACAAGCATGCTACGATTTATACAAAGCTAATATTTAGCTGTTGAACCCTATATCTGTATAGTACAGAACATCAACGAGCATCAACGTAAGCTCGAGGAACAGCATCTCATTTACCGATTAGGCACGCTACAGCCTGCCGGACTGAACACTGAATTCAATAATTTCAGAGCATGACGGGCCTCCCCTTTTTATGTTTAGTTATTTTTTCTTTGGTTATTTTATTTTAGGTTTTTCTAGTGTGTTCAGTTTGTTTCTACTGTGCCTACCCATGGTTTCTGTTTTAAATTTTTTTTTAATGTTTGTGCTGGAGTGCTTTGTGCTTTACAGTCAATTCACACCCTCTCTGTACTAACGCTTTGTCTTTCAGCACACCATTAACATACTGTTTGCCTTTGTTCCATGACCTTCTGGTCAGTTATTCTCTGTGACCTTGTCCTATCAACACCTTCTCATTTGTTATCTCTTGCCCCACCCCCCCAAATTACTTGCTTAAAATGTTTTACATTTCTAATATTTGTCAGTTCTGATGAAGGGTCACTGACCTGAAACGTTAACTCTGCTTCTCTCTCCACAGACGCTGCCAGACCTGCCGAGTATCTCCAGCATTTCTTGTTTTTATTTCAGATTTCCCGCATCTGCAGTATTTTGCTTTTATCTGTCTGGTACAACACTGACATACAAACATGCAGGGCCTGCTTAAATGAAGCTGAAAATGTCATCAACCAAATCTGCCTGATAAACAGAATAGATAATTAAGCTCGCTATTTACTGTTAAATTCTTCCTTAGAATTTCTCTCCTCCTCTTTTGAATATCACCACAGGACCACCAGCACTAACTGTCCTTCATATAAGGTTGCCAGCTCCCAGTGGACATATTCCTAGAGGTTTCATCACATGATCCCTCACTTCTAACTGCCACTGCCTTTTTCTCCATCTCCAGTATTTCTATAACTAATAATTAAAATGGGTTGATTGACAGGATCATCTTCTGGATATTATGATGATCTGGAATGTGCTGCTCAAAAGGAAGCAGATTGGTCACTTTTGAAATGGGAATTGGATTATATATTTGAAAAAGAAAAAGATTTGCTGGAGCAAAAAGATACAAGGACCAATTTTCTAAATGTGGTTTGTTGGGCCAGTTACAGAGACTTTCCAAAATGCAATTCTGAGGACTTCACCTTCGAAAATCAGCACAATGAAGTCCTCACCGTCGGAAGAAGGCAAAAGATCAAGGGTTGGTTCTAAATATAGCTTGCAAGCACGAGCCAATTAAAGTTACCAGAGCAGTTAATCTGTTGGATTAAACTCAGCTGTCTATCAGACTAAAATAAATAGAGAACTGTCTGCTCAGGAACTATTTACTTCAAAACCTCACTGAACAATATCAACAAAGGCGTTCAAAATCATGAAGGGTTTTGATAGAGTAATTAAGGAGAAACTGTTTCCACTGTCAGGAGAGTCAGAAATTATAGGACACAGTTTTAAAGTAACTGGCAAAAGAACCAGAGAGGAGATGAGGAGCATTATTTTTGCTTTACACAGCAAGTCATTCTGATCTGGAATGCACTGCCAGAGGGGACGGTGGAAGCAGATTCAATAGTAACTTTCAAAAGGAAATTGGGTAAATACTTGAACAGGAGAAAATTTCAGGGAACTGGGGAGAGAATAGACAAATGGAACTAATCTTTAAAAGAGCCAGCACATGCAGGAGGTGCTGAATGGCCTCCTTCTGTGCTGTATCAGTGATTATTTATGTGTTGCTATCAGGGGCTATTGGGGTAAGTTAATAACTGAGTGATTTACGCTCCTTTTGTCTAAGTCTGGGAATCGCAAACTAATTTTCCAGGCATGAATGGTTTCCCATGTGCTCGTCCTATCATTCTACACATTGGCAGTCATGATCACTCTTGACACTAACCTAGTCCCATGTGACAAAGCATTTACATCATGATGTTATTTTCCCATCAAAGCACAAGGCCATGAAAAGTGGCTCAGTGCATGTAGAGGCCAAACAGGGAGGTCAAAGTTCGTCCATAGCTTGAAAGGTCTGCGCCTCTGTTAGCATCAATTATGTGAAGCCAGGAATGTTAAGAAAGAACTGGCATTTATAATACACTTTTCATGATTCAGGACATCCCAAAGTGCTTTGCAGCCAATGAAGAGTAGTCACTATTGTAACGTAAGGAAATGCAGCAGCCAATTTGTGCACAGCAAGCTCCCACAAACAGAAACGTGATCACAACCAGATTAATGTTTTTAGATTTTGCTTGAGGGATAAATATTGGTCAGGATACCAGGATACTCCTGCTTTTATAGAGTTATACAGCACAGAAACAGGCCCTTTGGCCCATCATGTCTGTGCCGGCCATCAAGCACCTATCTGTTCTAATCCCATTTTCCAGCGCTTGGCCCGTAGCCTTGTAGGTTATGGCGTTTCAAGCGCTCATCTAAATACTTCTTCAACGTTGTGAGGGTTCCTACCTCTACCACCCCTTCAGGCAGTGTGTTCCAAATTCCAACCACCCTCTGGGTGAAAAAATTCTTCCTCAAATCCCCTCTAAACCTCCTGCCCCTTACCTTAAATCTATGCCTCCTGGGATCTTTTACGTCCATCTGAAAGGGCAGATGGGGCCTTGGTTTAACGTCCCACCCAAAAGAGGGAACTTCCGACAGTGCAGCACTTCCTCAGTATAGCACTAGAGTGTCAGCCCAGATTTTTGTACTTAAATCCCTGGAATGGGACTTGAACCCATGACTTCTGATTTAGAGGCGAGAGTGCTACCAACTGAGCCATGGCTGACACAAATTGTACTTTGTCAGTAGCTGCTCACTCCACAAGACCCACACCAAAGCGAGCACACTGAAGTAAGGTTAAAGCCTCCTGAACGATCAGTACTCTGGCCACAGGATCATACAGCACAGGAAGAAGCCGTTTGGCCCATTGTATCTGTGTTAGCTCTTTGAAAGGGCTCAATTAGTTCCACTCTCCCATTCTTTCTCCCATAACCCTGCAAATCTTTCCTTTTCAAGTATTTATCCAATTCCCTCTTGAAAGTTACAATTGAATCTGCCTCCACCACTCCTTCAAGCAGTGCAGTCCAGCTGCAGGAAAGCTCATATAAGCCTTCATAATTCATTAAAGCGAGTAGTGTGATATTGATGAAGCTCACACATGAGGATATGTATGTGGCTCAGCTGCCAGAGGGCTTCTTGATTTGTAACGCAACATGTCAGCACCTTTGGGAGAGACTGAACTAAAGAAATTTTACTGCTGATACACTGGTATCCTGGCCAATATTTATCCCTCAACCAAAACCTAAAAACAGATTAATCTGGTCATGATCACGTTTCTGTTTGTGGGAGCTTGCTGTGCACAAACTGGCTGCCGTATTTCCTTACGTTACAATAGTGACTACTCTTCATTGGCTGCAAAGCGCTTTAGGATGTCCTGAATTATGAAAAGTGTATTATAAATGCCCGTTCTTTCTTAAAATTCCTGGCTTCACATAATTGATGCTAACAGAGGTGCAGAATTTGAGGTGTAGACGAACTTTGACCTCCCCATTTGCCCTGTACATGCACTGAGCAATAGTAATAACTGCATTGTACAAGAGACATAATAATACGTCAGCTTGGCTCAGTTGGTAGGACTCTTATCTCTGAGTCAGCAGGTTTGGCTTCAAGCTCCGTGCCAGGATGTAAGCACATAATCTAGTCTAACACTCCACAGCAGTACTGAGGGAGTGCAGCACTGCCAGGGGTGCTGAATGTTAAACTGAGGCCCTGTCACAATGGCTCAGGTGGATGTTTAAAAAAAAATGCTATTTAAAGATCGGGGAATTCTCCTGGCTAAGATTCCCCTGTCCCATCAAAAAAAATGAACCAGCCTTTGCTGTTTTGTGCTGTGTACCCACTGGCTGCTGTGTTTCTCTTCAACAGTGACTACACTCCAAAACCAATTCATTGGGCATGAAGCACTTCAAGATGTCCTGAGAGAATTAATACTGTGCTATGCAAATGCAGGTCTTTACAAGCTCTTTAGTTTCGGTGAACGCACATTGTTGGTTGAGTAGACATAAAGCATTAGTGCAGCTTGGCTTGTTTATGGTCCACTACACACTGAAAAAGTGTCTGTCTGCAGAGGTCAGATGAGATGATCGAATTCTAGATGGCAGGCTATTTATTATCAAATGAGCAAGTCAGGAACATAATGGCAATTGCTGTGTAACCCCACGTGCAGTCCCATTGGCTGTGAGCTTTTTGACTGAACAACCCATTCATTGAGTTTTCAAAGCCAATGGTTATTTGGCATCTTGAAGGTCAATACTTTGCTGGGGCCAATGTACTTCAGCTAAGAGCTTTGGGGCTATATTAAAATATAACTAAAGGGAGTGAAGAGGCTGGAATGGTGCTGTGAGTCATAGGAACAAGCGGTCATTCAGTCCCTCGAGCCTGATCCGCCATTCAATTAGATCACGGCTGATCTGTAGCTTAACTCCAACTACATGCCTGGTTTTGTAACCCTTAATAGCCTTGCGTAACAGAAATCTATCAATCTCAGTTTTGAAACTTTCAATTGACTCCCAGCTTCAATACCTTTTTAAGGAGAGTGTTCCAGGTTTCCACTACCCTGTGCATGTGGAATTATTTCCTGACATCACCCTGAACATCCTAGCTCTAACTTTAAGGTTATGCTCCCCTGTTCTGCACTCTCCCCACCAGAGGAAATAGTTTTTCTCTATCTGCCCTATCAACTCCTTTACTCATCTTAAACAGCTCAATTAAATCACCTCTTAATCTTCTAGACGCAAAGCACGAGGTTACGGAAATACACAGATTGGCAAATTTTTATTTTCTTTCCCACACCACCTCCATCCAACCTTACAAACACAATGCAAAGTCATCGAACTGCAAACCCTGGGATGGGTGTACCAGTTCTGGTCTTCATATTACAAAGAAGGATATAAGAGGCACTGAAGAAGATGCAAAAGAGATTTACAAGGATGATAACACAACTGAGAGGTTATACTTATCAGGAAAGACCGAACAAGCTGAAGCTCTTTTCTTTAAAATTATGAAGGAATTTGATAGAATAGAGAAAACGTTTCCACTTGTGGGGGTGGATCTAAAACTAACATAAATATAAGATAGTCACTAATAAATCCAATAGGGAATTCAGGAGAAACTGCTTAATCCAGAGTGTGGTTAGAATGTGGAACTCGCTACCATATGGGGTAGTTAAGGTGCATTCACAAGGACGCTAGATAAACACGAGGGAGAAAGGAACAGAAGGATATGTTGATGGGGTTAGATGACGAAGGGTAGGAGGAGGCTCATGGGGAGCACAAATACCAGCATGGATGGGTTGGACCGAATGGCCTGTTTTTGTGCTGTAAATTCTATGTACTTCATCACCTCACATGCACCAATCATACATCTCCCTTCATAAATCAAACAGCCTTTAATGAACATGATTTCACCCACGGCCTCTCTTAATTAAAACATAAGGAAATCAGATGGAAAGAAATGTGAAATGTTTTATTTCTTGTTTTCTCTGGCCTGTCATCCTAGTCATGAATCTGAAAGTCTACCAGATGTTTTGCTTCCTCTAGTTCCTTCTGATTAAATAATGCTTATCTCAACCCAATAGCAATCTTTATATAGTCAAAAAATAATTTTTGAGGAGAGGCCCTGGGGATGATTCATTTGTCAAAACTAGTGCAACTCCAGCAGTTTTTATTCCCCAGTGTTGCTGAACTGAGTCATGCAGAGGCAGCAAGTATATCAAGTTCCTTCAGAAACTGTCAGCCCCCCCTAATGGGCTCCGCTCTGTGTACAAAAATACACAAAGCTTTCCACAGTTTTCTTATTCATAGCAAAATCAAGTTCAAATTATTTGTCTATTTACAATGCACTTACATTTCTTCATGATTTCACTGTCAATATTGCAGAGGAATCTTTTGCAAGGTAGCGTCCATCTCATTTTTCTAATTCAATTTCTATTCAATCTCTGTGCAGATCCTTGATTCCTTTGATGCTCTCACCTGTTGTGAGGCTAATGAGGCAACCCTTGATGGCTGAGTGGGTAGATGTACCACCCACTGTGCTACACAACCCTACGAACAATAATATTCCCATGTCCAATTTCCAGCTTGTGCTGAGCTCAGTCTGGGTGATTGTAGGTGTGTTTGTAATTGGTCACAGTGGCCCTCGACTATTCTCTGGAAAAGAAGCCCCACCTAGCATCCTACAAAGAAAAAGAGCTCAGCCAGGACTTCTGCTCCTGATCGCTATCCAGTGCGTGTAGATTTCAGGTAAGGACCAGAATCAGCTTAAATGTGGTGCCAACCATAGTCACATAGCCTGTCTAGGGGTCACAGGTTCAGAATGGTGAGAGGCTGGTAGGTGTCCGGGTCTGATGGAACTGTAGCACGAAGCAATGCCTTTAGGAGAGAAGGCAAGAAAACTGGAGATACCACAAAGAACAAAGAACAGTACAGCACAGGAACAGGCCATTCGGCCCGCCAAGCCATCGCCGATCATAATGCCTGTCTAAACTAAAGCCTTCTGCACCTCCGGGGTCCGTATCCCTCTATTCCCATCCTATTCATGTATTTGTCAAGATGCCTCTTAAACGTCGCTATCGTACCTGCTTCCACCACCTCCCCCGGCAGCAAGTTCCAGGCACTCACCACCCTCAGTGTAAAAAACTTGCCTCGCACATCCCCTCTAAACTTTGCCCCTCGCACTTTAAACATATGTCCCCTAGTAACTGACTCTTCCACCCTGGGAAAAAGCTTCTGACTATCCACTCTGTCCATGCCACTCATAACTTTGTAAACCTCTATCATGTCGCCCCTCCACCTCCGATGTTCCAGTGAAAACAATCCAAGTTTATCCAACCTCTCCTCATAGCTAATGCCCTCCAGACCAGGCAACATCCTGGTAAACCTCTTCTGTACCCTCTCCAAAGCCTCCACGTCCTTCTGGTAGTGTGGCGACCGGAATTGTACGACATATTCCAAGTGTGGCCTAACTAAGGTTCTGTACAGCTGCAGCATGACTTGCCAATTTTTATACTCAATGCCCCGATTACTGAAGGCAAGCATGCCGTATGCATTCTTGACTACCTTATCCACCTGCGTTGCCACTTTCAGTGACCTGTGGACCTGTACGCCCACATCTCTCTGCCTGTCAATACTCCTAAGGGTTCTGCCATTTACTGTATACTTCCCACCTGTATTAGACCTTCCAAAATGCATTACCTCACATTTGTCCATTTAAACTCCATCTACCATTTCTCCGCCCAAGTCTCCAACCGATCTATTCCTGCTGTATCCTCTGATAATCCTCATCACTATCTGCAACACCACCAACCTTTGTGTCATCCACAAACTTACTAATCAGACCAGCTACATTTTCCTCCAAATCATTTATATATACTACAAACTGCAAAGGTCCCAGCACTGATCCCTGCGGAACACCACTAGTCACATCCCTCCATTCATAAAAGCACCCTTCCACTGCTACCCTCTGTCTTCTATGACCCATCTTGCCAGCTCACCTCTGATCCCATGTGACTTCACCTTTTGTACCAGTCTGTCATGAGGGACCTTGTCAAAGGCTTTACTGAAGTCCATGTAGACAACATCCACTGCCTTTCCTTCATCAATCATCTTCGTCACTTCCTCAAAAACTCAATCAAGTTAGTGAGACACGACCTCACCTTCACAAAACCATGCTGCCTCTCGGTAATAAGTCCATTTGTTTCCAAATGGGAGTAAATCCTGTCCCGAAGAATTCTCTCCAATAATTTCCCTACCACTGACATAAGGCTCACCGGTCTGTAATTTCCTGGATTATCCTTGCTACCCTTCTTAAACAAAGAAACAACATTGGCTATTCTCCAGTCATCTGGGACCTCACCTGTAGCCAATGAGGATACAAAGATTTCTGTCAAGGCCACAGCAATTTCCTCTCTTGCCTCCCTCAGTATTCTGGGGTAGATCCCATCAGGCCCTGGGGACTTATCTACCTTAATGTTTTTCAAGACGCCCAACACCTCCTCCTTTTTGATATCGACATGACCCAGACTATCTACACACCCTTCCCTAGACTCATCATCCACCAAGTCCTTCCCTTTGGTGAATACTGATGCAATGGAAAGATGCCCCATGTCTAGATTATCTTTATAAAAAAAAAGCAAAACAGTTTTAAAGGAGAAGTGTACCCTGCTAAATGATGATGTGACAGGATGGGATTCAGCCCATTTGATTTCATCCCTCTGACACACAAATCCTCCCATCCTCTCTTTGCACCTTTTAACATCCACCAGGACTTCCAGTTTAACACCTAATCTGAAGGATACAATTTTGTACAACATTGAATTCTCACAGCACTCTTCCAGCTCCTCTGAATCCATTTTCCCTCTATACTTCTGATGAAAGTTTATCGATCTGAAACATTAACTTTGCTTCAGTCTCCATAGATTCTGCTTGATCTGAGGGTGGCACAGTGGCACAGTGGTTAGCACCGCAGCCTCACAGCTCCAGCGACCCGGGTTCTGGGTACTGCCTGTGCGGAGTTTGCAAGTTCTCCCTGTGACTGCGTGGTTTCCATCAGGTGCTCTGGTTTCCTCCCACAGCCAAAGACTTGCAGGTTGATAGGTAAATTGGCCATTGTAAATTGCCCCTAGTGTAGGTAGGTGGTAGGAGAATTGAGGGAAGGTGGGGATGTGGTAGGGAATATGGGGTTAATGTAGGATTAGTATAAATGGGTGGTTGTCGGTCGGCACAGACTCGGAGGGCCGAAGGGCCTGTTTCAGTGCTGTATCTCTCTATGACTCTATGAGTGTTTTATCTATGCTTGTTCCATTAACTGTTCATTCTACATTATACCATCATTCCTCTTGTCAGTTAATCACTCCAGCATTATTTCTTCTTTTGGTCTTTTCCTTCCTCCCTTTTCCCTGGCTCTGTACTTGCTTAAAAGCTGCTTACCTCCAACATCTTTCAGTTTTGATGAAAGGTCATTGACCTGAAACATTAACTCTGTTTCTCTCTCCACAGATGCTGCTGAGTATTTCCAGTGTCTTCTGTTTTTTTTTTTCTGTACAGCAATTGGAGTGTCTAGCCCAGAGGTGAGAGGGCTCCCAACTGAGTTAAAGGAGCAACTTAAATGAGTTCAGATGTTATGAAGGGTGATACCTCAGTGTTTACTAGTGTCTCTCATGATATATTCATGGCCCCCAATACAGTAGATCGTGGTATCTGCCCTGGAAGAGGACAGCACTATTGGGAGTACCTTGTGCCCTGTGGGGCAGAGTCCACAACAGCAGCAACACTTGTACAAACTTCCCCTGTGCAGTTGTTTCCAAGTTGTGGTTGGTAACTTTGGTTCTGGCCACCGTTTGGGGAACGACCGAGTGTTATCAATAAAGACCTCCTATTATGATGCAATTTCTGCCCCGATCAAGAACCAAGAACTGGTTCCACTTCATCTGGAAGGCAGAAAGTCAGCAGCCATCACACCAATGTGCAATTAAGTGGTCATTGGATAGACATATGGATGAAAATGGAATAGTGTAGGTCAGATGGTGTCACAGGTCGGCGCAACATCGAGGGCCGAAGGGCCTGTACTGCGCTGTAATGTTCTATGTTCTAATGGATAATGTATTCCAGAGGCTCACTACTCTCTGGGATATGAAGAACCCCCACCAACATCCAGCCTATTCCTTCCCTTAAATCACTTAAACATGTGTCCCCAAGTCCTCCCCAATCTGTTAAACTGGAATAATCCATAAATAGGCACTATGCAGCTCTTCAATCCTTGAATGGAGCTCCAGCAGGTCACCTCTAGGTCTTTGCTGCTCTAAAGTAAACAGACTGAGGTCTTTGAGGTTATCTGAGAAGATGAGGTTCTTTCAGCTAGTTACTTTACAAAACAGTAGATGGACAACCTCTTCACTGAGCTGTGTGGGAGGCTCAGTTGCAGAATATATTAACAGCCCGAGAAAGATTACATATTCCTGTCCATGCACTAACCACCCCACCCCACCCCCTAAAATAACTTCAATGGATACAGGAAAGTCTTGCCTTTATAGAACATCTCTGTGAAACGCCTTCAATTACGTCTGAAGCGTAGACTTTTGTTTTGTGGGCAAACATTTCTGCACCGCAAAAACTGAGACAGCGATTGAGATGAATCGCCAGCCTATGACACAGCCACAACCTCTCCTGCTGAGAAGGACAAAGGCAGCAGGCGCATGGGAACACCATCACTTCCAAGTTTCTCTGCAAGTCACACAACCCAACTTGACTTGGACATTTATTACTGTTCCTTATCTGTCGCTGGGTCAAAATCTTGGAACTTCCCCCCACCCCACCTCCCAACAGCACTGTGGGTGTATCTACAGCACATGGACTGGAGTGGTTTTAAGACGGCTCACCACCACCTTCTCCAGGAATGGGTGAAAATGTCAGCCTTGCTAACTTGCTAACTTATCCCAAAATTTAAAAAAAAAAATTTTTTGGTGGTGCTCGTTGAGGGTTTAATCTGAAAAAGACTTGCATTTATATAGCAACTTTCATGACCACCAGACGTCTCTAAGTGCTTTACAGCCAATGAAGTACTTTTGAAGTGTAGTCACTGTTGTAATGTAAGAAACATGGCAGCCAATTTGTGCACAGCAAGCTCCCAAAAATAGCAATGAAACAATAACCAGATAATCTGTTTTTGCGATGCTGTTTGAGAGATAAATATTGGCCAGGACACTGGGGAGAACTCCACTGCTCTTCTTTGAAATAGGGCCATGGGATCTTTTACATCCTCCTGAGAGGGCAGTTGGGGCCTTAGTTTAATGTCTAGCCCGAGAAATGGCACCTCTGCACTGGAGTATCAGCCTAACTTGTTGTGCTCAGGTCCTGGAATGGGACTTAAACCACAATATTCTGACTGTCAGGATACCGAGAGAAACTCACTGCTCTTCTTTGAGTAGTTTTTGCGTGATTGTTTACATCCACATAATTGCTAGGGACAGAAATAAAGAACCGATAGCAAATATAATCCAGTGCACACCTGAACCGAACACAGATTTTATGCGTGGTGCACCATATCTGCTGAAACTGGAATTCAGCATGAAAATCCTGTCATCTCTTGTTTTTAATGTTTGGCCCACAACATACAGCTGCTAAATCTCACCTAGCAATGGCAACAAGTTATAACCTTATTTGCTTTTACTTAAAATATATGCTTTTGTTTGGACTGAATCAATGACTGTTGGACACGGATCTGCAAATTGGTTGTGTACGCTGGTGGTTTAACAGAGGTCTAATTGGAGCAGGAACCTTGGTGAAATGATTGTGCATTCATCAGGATTCAGCCAGGGAGTGAGTCAGTTACTGTGACACATTTGGTGCTTGCCACTGTGTTCCAATTCTTGCATTTGTACAGACCTTATCACATCTCAACAGGTCATTGTGCTTTAGATGACCTGCTTTTGGAGTGCAGTGAGTGTTGTTATACAGGCAAACACAGCAGTCACGAGCCAACAATGTCCAATAAACAGCCGTGAGATGAATAAATCAAAATGAGAAAATGTTGGATGTCCGCATTGGTTATAAGACTCATTCCAGAATTCTGTGTGCGTTTCATCAGATGGTTCCCAGCAATTTAAAAAAA
The DNA here is from genome assembly GCF_036365525.1 of Heterodontus francisci. Taxonomy (NCBI): domain Eukaryota; kingdom Metazoa; phylum Chordata; class Chondrichthyes; order Heterodontiformes; family Heterodontidae; genus Heterodontus; species Heterodontus francisci. The sequence continues at coordinate 73,410,383 of NC_090392.1, read as the reverse complement.
TCATGGGATGTGGGCATTGCTGGTAAAGCTGGGGTTAATTGTCCATCCTTAGTTGCCCTCGAGAAGGTGGTGGTGGGTCACCTTCTTGAATCGCAGCAGTCCATGTGGTGAAGGGGTTCCCAACAGCACTGTTAAGTAGGGAGTTCCAGGATTTTGAGTCAGCAACAAATGGCCAGTATATGTCAAATTGTTCCTTTTTACTTACTGCCTAGAGATGAATGAGCAGCTAATCTGTTTAGTGGCACTGGTTGCAAACTGCATGTTGATCCTGCCAGCACCTGGATCCATGCGATCAAAACAGTTGTAACTTATAACCACTTCTAACACAGATCCACTTACAAAGCAAACAAGCCAATCGATTCGGAACAGTGCCAAACTGGGAAGAGGCAAGCCAATCTTCTTGATCAATCACCTTAACCCAGCTGGCAGGCTGAAAATTATCTCGTTTCAGACGCTGACAAATTTCAAACCATGAATCCTTGATGTTTTAGACTAGGTGCTGCAACATAGGTTGAAGTCATCCGTTAATCCTAAACCAATCCTAATTAGAGTTTTCAAACAGATTCCTCATTCGCTGATGGGCCTAGGCAGTGACTACACTTGCATTTAAACATAGTCCACCAAAAAAAAAGTCATCCCAAACTTGGAGTTGTAATTCCTTGGTACAACATCATTAAATTTCTGAGTGGATTTTGATTCAATTAATTTAAGATGGGCTATTGATGTCAGTAAAATGCTACGAATAAGAATTTGACTCTAACATGTTAATCAGGGTGCTGAAATCTCAAGAGGAATTTCAACCTACTTGATGCTTCTGATTACCTTTTTATGTCTGGGGGTAACAATTTTCCAATTTTCAGTATTGGTACTTCTTGCCTCCCTCGATCTTCCCTTCAATCTACTGGCTTTTAAACCTCAAACTTGGCATCACCTATAAACACACAGGCCGGGATTTTGCCACCATGAGGTAAATCCCGATGTCGCGACCCAATGCGGGTCCTGAGCCTGCGTGGGAGGGCAGTGGGACTGCGGTACCAATCTTCCTGGCAGCAGCCAATTCAGAGACTGCCAGGAATATTGCCGCCACGGTCCCCCTCTGGACAGTGGGCAGCTGAGCCGCTGCCATTCCCACGGCTGGGAATATCCCCTGGTGGGGTAAACACTTAAGGTTTCCCTCCCGGCACCTTTCACTACCGTTTTTCTACCCATCATGTCTCCAATGGGCTGGTAAAATCCCGGCCACCGTCTTTGTTTATCTAGATTTCTTGTTTGTACATTAAGCACTTGTTCTTTCACCTTTCACAAATGAATAACATTTCCCTACAGAAAGAACCCAGGGCCCACCACACTGCAAACACTGTCCTAAGTTTAGCAAGAGCAACAAAACTGCATGTAATAAGACAAAAGCATCAGTTCTGGATGACACCACAGCAACCAGAACAGAATGGCATGCACAGCACTTTTGAACTAAATCAGTGTGTATCCTGCAACAATTAGTTTCTTGTACTTCCGGTCCTCCAAGTACTGACAATGAGACTCTCAGTGGACACCCTCACACTCATGCTAATGACATGGCCTCATGCCCAAGAATCCAAATTGTGATCCAATGATACATGAGGTACATGAAGAAGGAATTTTCCTCCACACAAGATCACCTTGTTCAACCTTGCCCGTCTAAGAGCAAAGACCAAAGTACAGAAAGTCCTCACCAGGGAACTCCTCTTTGCTGACGATGCTGCATTAACATCCCACACAGAAGAGTGTCTGCAGAGACTCATTGACAGGATTGCGGCTGCCTGCAACGGATTTGGCCTAACCATCAGCCTCAAGAAAACAAACATCATGGGGACAGGACGTCAGAAATGCTCCATCTATCAATATCGGTGACCACGCTCTGGAAGTGGTTCAAGAGCTCACCTACCAAAGCTCAACTATCACCAGTAACCTGTCTCTCGATGCAGAAATCAACAAGCACATGGGAAAGGCTTCCACTGCTATGTCTAGACTGGTCAAGAGAGTGTGGGAAAATGGCGCACTGACACGGAACACAAAAGTCCGAGTGTATCAAGCCTGTGTCCTCAGTACCTTGCTCTACGGCAGTGAGGCCTGGACAACGTATGTCAGCCAAGAGCAATGTCTCAATTCATTCCATCTTCGGTGCCTCCGGAGAATCCTTGGCATCAGGTGGCAGGACCGTATCTCCAACACAGAAGTCCTCGAGGTGGCCAACATCCCCAGCGGCGCTTGAGATGGCTTGGCCATGTGAGCCGCATGGAAGATGGCAGGATCCCCAAGGACACATTGTACAGCGAGCTCATCACTAGTGTCAGACCCATTGGCCGTCCATGTCTCCGCTTTAAAGACGTCTGCAAATGCGACATGAAGTCCTGTGACATTGATCACAAGTCGTGGGAGTCAGTTGCCAGCGATCGCCAGAGCTGGCGGACAGCCATAAAAAGCGGGGCTAAAGTGTGGCGAGTCGAAGAGACTTAGCAGTTGGCAGGAAAAAAGACAGAAGCGCAAGGAGAGAGCCAACTGCAAAACAGCACTGACAACCAATTTTATCTACAGCACCTGTGGAAGAGTCTGTCACTGTAGAATTGGCCTTTATAGCCACTCCAGGTGCTGCTTCACAAACCACTGACCACCTCCAGACGCTTACCCATTGTCTCTCGAGACAAGGAGGCCAAAGAAGAAGAAGAAGAAGATACATGAGGTGCTGTCAACAAGTTTTTGACATCTTATCGCCATCCAGAAAGGAACAAGTCTTGATGGGGTTATTACCAGCGTGGATCTGGTTGAGCTGAATGACCTGTTTCTATGCTGTAGTGACATCAGTAGCCTTTCAATGGTCAATAACCCTTGCGTTAGTGATAATTCTCCGTGCATGACTCTGCAAATGGGTTAGCACAGTTGAGCTCACTGTCATTTCTCATGCCAAACCCTGTTTCCCAAAACCTCAAATTGAAATTCTCATCTATAATAATAAAAATAAAAACAAGAAATGCTGGAAAATACTCAGCAGGTCTGGCAGCATCTGTGGAGAGAGAAGCAGAGTTAACGTTTCAGGTCAGTGACCCTTCTTCAGAATTAGCAAATATTAGAAATGTAAAAGGTTATAAGCAAGTAAAGCGGGGGTGGGGCAAGAGATAACAAAGGAGAAGGTGTAGATAGGACAAGGTCACAGAATAGCTGAGCAGAAGGTCGTGGAGCAAAGGCAAAAAATATGTTAATGTGTGTTGAAAGACAAAGCATTAGTACAGGTAGGGTGTTAATGGACTGAAAACCGAAGAGCCACAAGCACAAACACTAAAAAAAAAAGTGGGTAAGCAAACTGAACAAACTAAGATGAAATAAAATAAAATAAACACAAAAAATATATTAAAAAAGGAAAAAATAAAAAAATAACTGAAAATAAAAGTAAAATGGAGGGCCCGTCATGCTCTGAAATTATTGACCTCAATGTTCAGTCCGGCAGGCTGTAATGTGCCTAATCGGTAAATGAGATGCGTTGATGTTCACTGGAACACTGCAGCAATCCCAGGACAGAGATGTGAGCAGGAGAGCGGGGGGGTGGTGGGGGAAGGGGGAAGAGTGCTGAACTGGCAAGCAACCGGAAGGGTCCTGCTTGCGGACTGAGCGGAGGTGTTCCACAAAGCGGTCACCCAGTCTGCGTTTGGTCTCCCCGATGTAGAGGAGATCACATTGTGAGCAGCGAATACAGTATACTACATTGAAAGAAGTACAAGTAAATCGCTGCTTCACCTGAAAGCAGTGTTTGGGCCTGGGCTAGTGAGGACAGAGGAGGTAAATGGGCAGGTATTACACCTCCTGCGATTACAGGGGAAGGCGCCATGGGAAGAGGATGTGGTGGTGAGGGTAATGGAGGAGTGGACCAGGGTGTCCCGGAGGGAACGATCCCTTCGGAATGCTGACAGGGGAAGGGAGGAGAAGATGCGTTTGGTAGTGGCATCACGCTGGAGGTGACGGAAATGGCGGAGGATGATCCTTTGGATATGGAGGCTGATGGGGTGGAAAGTGAGGACAAGGGGAACCCTGTTGTGGTTCTGGGAGGGAGGGGAAGGGGTGAGTGTAGAGGTGCAGGAAATGGGCCGGACACGGTTGAGGGCCCTGTCCACCACAGTATGGGGAAATCCTCGGCTGAGGAAAAAGGAAGGCATATCAGAAGCACTGTCATGGAAGGTAGCATCATCAGAGCAGATGCGTCGGAGACGGAGAAACTGGGAGAATGGAATGGAGTCCTTACAGGAGGCAGGGTGTGAAGAAGTGTAGTCGAGGTAGCTGTGGGAGTCAGTGGGCTTATAATGGATATCAGTAGACAGTCTATCACCAGAGATGGAGATAGAGCAGGCGAGGAAGGGAAGGGAAGTGTCGGAGATGGACCATGTAAAGGTGAGAGAAGGGTGGAAATTAGAAGCAAAGTTGATAAAGTTTTCCAGTTCGGGGCGGGAGCAGGAAACGGCACTGATACAGTCATCAATGTACCGGAAAAAGAGTAGGGGGAGGGGGGCTGAGTAGGACTGGAACGAGGACTATTTGACATATCCCACAAAAAGGCATAACTAGGACCCATGCGGGTACCCATTGCAAAGCCTTTTACTTGAAGGAAGTGAGTGGAGTTGAAGGAGAAGTTGTTCAATGTGAGAACAAGTTCAGCCAGGCGGAGGAGGGTGGTGGTGGATGGGGACTGGTTGGTCCTCTGTTCAAGGAAGAAGCAGAGAGCCCTCAAACCGTCCTGGTGGGGGATGGAGTTGTAGAGAGATTGGACGTCCATAGTGAAGAGGAGCCGGTTGGGGCCAAGAAACTGGAAATTGTCAAAATGACGTAAGGCGTCAGAAGAGTCACGGATGTAGGTGGGAAGAGACTGGACCAGGGGAGAAAAGATAGAGTCAAGATAGGAAGAAATAAGTTCAGTGGGGCAGGAGCAGGCTGACACAATGGGTCTGCCGGGACAGTCCTGTTTGTGGTTTTGGGACGGAGGTAGAAGCGGGCTGTCCGAGATTGTGTGACTATGAGGTTGGAAGCTGTAGAGTGAAGATCTCCAGAGGAGATGAGGTCAGTGACAGTCCTGTGGACAGTAGCTTGATGTTCGGTGATGGGGTCATGGTCCAAAGGGAGGTGGGAAGAAGTGTCTGAGAGTTGGCGATGAGCCTCTGCAAGGTAGAGGTCGGTACGCCATACAACAACAGCACCACCCTTGTCTGCAGGTTTGATGACCATGTCGGGGTTAGACCTGAGAGAACGGAGTGCCTCAAGTTCAGAGGGGGACAGGTTAGAGTGAGTGAGGGGGGCAGAGAAATTGAGATGACCAATGTCACGCCAACAGTTTTCAATGAAAAGATCAAGAGCGGGTAAGAGGCCAGGGGGAGGGGTCCAGGTAGAAGGAGAATGCTGGAGGCCAATGAATGGGTCTGCTGATCGGGGGAAGGTCAAAGAGGTGAGCCTGGAGGCGGAGGCGACAGAAGACAAGCTCAACATCATGCCGAGTGAAATTCTCATCCTTGTGTTTAAATCTGTCCATAGCCTCACCTCTTCCTTTCGCTGTAACCTCCTCCAGCCCCACAAACCCAACACCTCTGCAACCCCCAAACTTTCCATTCCTCTGATTCCAGCCTCTTGAGCACTTCCCCTCTCCCTTCAATCCACCACTAATGGCTGTGCCTTCAGCTGCCTAGGTTATATGCTCTTCAATTCCCTCCCTAAGCTCCTCCTCCTCTTCCTCTCTCATCCTTTAAGACCCTCCACAAAATTCACCTCATGGAGCTAGCTTACCCCTCCTCGTCTCTCCTCCTTTGTCTCAATGTCTATTTTTGTCTTTTGAGAAGGGCCATTGGATGCTTGCTACGTTAAAAGGCGCTAGATGAAATCCAAGTTGTTGTTATTCTGCCAACAGTAAAAGGAGCATCACAAGAGCACAAGAAATATACTCTCACGTGAAAAGAATGAGTTTGCAAAGGCTGAAATTAATAGAACTATCAAATTACCTCCCCACCCCCGGTACTCACATTTCAAGGCTGCAGCTGTATTATCTTTCAACGGCTGCTCTCAACATGGGAGAAGCATAGAATGTCGCCTAACCTTACCAACTACAGCACAGTGGCGCAGTGGTTAGCACCGCAGCCTCACAGCTCCAGCGACCCGGGTTCTGGGTACTGCCTGTGCGGAGTTTGCAAGTTCTCCCTGTGACCGCGTGGTTTCCATCAGGTGCTCTGGTTTCTTCCCACAGCCAAAGACTTGCAGGTTGATAGGTAAATTGGCCATTGTAAATTGCCCCGAGTGTAGGTAGGTGGTAGGAGAATTGAGGGAAGGTGGATATGTGGTAGGGAATATGGGGTTAATGTCCTTTCCTTTCCTTTTGGGCCTCCTTATCTCGAGAGACAATGGATACGCGCCTGGAGGTGGTCAGTGATTATGGAGTGACCTCTCCATGGCGCATGCCTGGGCAAATTTTGTAGGATTAGTATAAATGGGTGGTTGTCGGTTGGCACAGACTTGGTGGGCCAAAGGGCCTGTTTCAGTGCTGTATGTCTAAATAAAATAAAATAATAAAACTGCCCCTCCCCACCCGCCCTATGGCCAGTTTGGCCTCCAAACCCATGCCAGTGTGCAAGAACTCTTCTTGCAAAGGACTCTTGGTATCACTATGACTCAAGCCACAGTACTTACGAAATGCAGTTCTTTCTGAATGCTGCAAATAGCAGTAAAAGTGAATTTTTGGACATTCCCCCATGAGACAACGGAAGTGGTGTACATTGAAGCTAGATATAGGATCTTGTGTTGTCACATAGCAGAGTGCTTTACTAGGGTTGCCAACTGTGGTTGGATGCATTCCTGGGGGTGTCATCAGTCTCTTTTGCCACCTTCAATTTTTTATTTTAACCACTAATGAGCATTCAAAGAAAAAAAAATATATACTTTTTTAAAACTTCCCTAATGATTTTTTTCCTGGGTTGCTTGCAATTGCTGGAGACTCCAAGACAATCTTGGAGGGTTGGCAACCGTACTGCTTACAAATGGATTTTCAGTATCTGCCTCCTCTATCCTTCTGCATCTACATGATTTAATTTCCAGAAGGTTTTCCCACTGTCGCCTCCTGCCATCAAGTAACCTCATTATCCCAGAGCAAAGGAATGCTGAGTTGAGCTGCAAGAACTGAGTGGTACGATGCAGGCCTACACCTACCAACCATGGTTGACTCTGTGTTGTCATGGGGTGGTGTCAGTGAGGACAGGAGTTTCCAGTTTTGGTCAGGCAGGCCGAATTTTAGGGACACTTACCCTAGACTGTTGTTGTACAAGGAGGAACAGCAGAACAAGATGATGATGATAAAGATGAAAGAAAACCAAAAGACAAATATGCCACAAGCTGAAGGTAAACAATTACATAGAATCTGCAGCACAGAAACATTCGGCCCTAAGGCCTTTGTGGTGTTTACACCCCACTTCAACAAGCTCAATCAGCCTAACCTGATGGGCAGTGTAGACAGACAGAGGGGAACGGAAGAATTGGTTCAGATTTTGTGTTGGTTCTGTCCGTCAGGCAGCAGATAGAATCACAGCATCATACAGCACAGAAAGAGGCCATTCAGCCCATCATGCCTGTGCCGGTTCTTTGAAAGAGCTATCCAATTAGTCCCACTCCCCTGCTCTTTCCCCTTAGCCCTGTAAACTTTTCCCCTTCAGGTACTTAACCAATTCCCTTTTGAAAGATATTGTTGAATCTGCTTCCATAACCCTCATAGGCACTGCATTCCGGATCATCATAACCCCTTTGCCAATTACCTGAAATCTGTGTCCTCTGGTTACCTGCTGTCACTGGGAGCAGTTTCTCTTTATTTCCTCCAACAAATCCCTTCATGATTTTGAGCACATCGATCAAATCTCCCCGTAGCTTTCTGTGCTCCGGGGAGAACAACCCCAGCTTCTCCAGTCCCTCCACATCCTGCATCCCTGGTAACAGGAGTAATTTGCTGCATTTTCCTAGCATTGAACATGGTGAAGTAATTTCAATGACAAAAGAAAACTAACAGCATAAAAATGTTTACAATTCATAATATGTTTGGAATACATTAAGAAAATTGTAGCCTTGCTTTCGTGTTGGTTTGCATTGTAGAGCAAGGAGTTAATGCTGCCACAGGCTGTGGAAGTTGCGGTGGGTGTGAACACTATACCATCGTGCAGGCAGATGATTAACACCGACATCTTTTTAGAATTCATTACAGAAGCACTGCCTTTGTCCACACCAAGAGGCAACACTCCCCATAACTTACACTGCACTGGTGATTTGACTAGATAATGACCTACTTTTATATAAACCCTGCCATCCTGCTATATTTGGTGAACATAGAAAGAGAGAGATCTTATATAACAATTGCTGGAAATACACAGCAGGTCTAGTAGCATCCGTGGCAACAGAAACAGAGTTAACATTTCAGGTCAATGACCTTACATCACAACTCATGAAAGGTCATTGACCAGAAGCGTTTCAGCGTTTCTCTCTCCACGGATCCCACTCGACCTACTGAACATTTCCAGCATTTTCTGTTTTTATTTCAGATTTCCAGCATGTACAGTATTTAGTTTTTAATTTAGTCTCTTTATGGGGTGTGGCCGATATCAGAGTTCAGCAGCTCTCCTTCCAGAAGCAAATTCCCCCCCACCGCTTGGTGTTGCCTCCACAATGTGTGCAGGACTCCTGAAAAGGAGTTTGATAGCCTTCTACCCCCTCACCTGTCCCTACTTCAGTTACAGAGCCATGGCTCATTAGGTAGCCCTCTGACCTCTGAGTCAGAAGGTTAGAGACTTAAACACAAAATTCTATCCTGATGCTGCAGTGCTGTACTAAGGGAGGGTAGCTCCATTGGAGGTGCTGTCTCTCAGATGAGACGGAAAACATCCCACAGCAATATTTTGAAGAGGAGCAAGAGAGTTATCCGAGGTGTTCTGGTTAATATTTATCCCTCAATCGTCATCATCACCGTGAGCTATTTTGTGTGCAAATTGGTTGCTGTGTTTCCTACAACAGTTCAACACGTCAAAAAGTACTTAATTGGTTTTGGGATGTCCTATGGTTGTGAAATACAAGTCTTTATTTTCTTTATAAATTGTACAACCCAGCATTAAGCTGGGTTGGTCACATGGGCACACAGAAACGCCAGTGATGTTAAGATAGCTGCCTTCTCTTTATTCTGTTTTTTGTTCTTACATTTTCTCTCTCTTCATACTTCAATAACTACCAGGAGTTAGAAATAACAGATTTCTCACTGGGTTGCCAAACTGCCTCACGATTATTGTCGAACAGTCTCCCTGACTGACGGACAGTTTGTACGGGTCAGTTTGTGGACTTAACCAAATCTGAAAACAGGAGCTGTAATCTCAGTCCTCAAATTGAAAGATGATGGTTTGATTTCTGACCTTCAGTCCAGTCCAACATTAGAATTACTTTCTTTTTTAAAATACTGAGCAACCTTATTCAAGCTCTGGGTTTTAACATATAGAGTCAAAGAGTAATTTATGGCATAGAAGGAGGCCATTCAGCGCATCGAGTCCATGCCGGCTCTCCACAGCACATAGATAGGCTAGCAGAATATGTAGATAAGTGGCAGATGGATTTTAATACAGACAAGTGTGAGGTGATGCATTTTGGCAGAAGGAATAGGGTGAGGCAATAAAGACGTAATGGCACAGGTCTAAAGAATGTGCAGGAACAGAGGGTCCTGGGGTGCATGTGCATCGATCTTTGAAGATGGCGTGACATATTGAGGAAATGGTTAGCAAAGCATATGGGATCTTAGGCTTCATATTAGAGGCATAGAGTGCAAAAGCAGGGAAGTTATGCTAAACCTTAATAAAGCTCTGGCTAGGCCCCAACCAGAGTACTGCGTCCAGTTCTGGCCACCACACTTTAGAAAGGATGTGAGGTTGTAGGAATAAGGGGAGATTGAGTGAAGGAAGGAGTTTCTGGCTTCGGGATTCTGGAAAGGTTTGAGTTAAGCACAGTTTTGGGTAAGGTCACTATTTAGAAGTTTGGACAGTCGCGCTGGTGTGCAGCATGTGACATTTGAACTGCTGGGCTTGGTTTTCAATCTTCAGATCAGACTCTTGCCCAAAGCCAAGGGGAGGAAGCAGGAAAGTGCTCAGCAGCAGCCAGGTGCCCTTGGAATAAGTCCCTGAGGTATGTCGGTGAGGAGGAGAGGAGTGCGAGGTAATCGTGTGGTCATCGCAAGGGGGAAAACAAAGGCCCGTGGCTTCCAGCACTCCTATACTCCTCCTCCTGACACACGAGGAAACCTATGTAAAAATATAAAGTGTGACTGACTTGGGCCTCTTCTGGCCCGGGATCTAATTGGTGGCATATTCCCTCAGCGTGGTCAGCACTGCGTCCGATTTGCATAGCATGTGGTTACCGCAGCCTGACATTTGAATATTCATGAGCCCCTCCCTTTTGAAAGTATAAATTATGGGAGCTATAAGTGCAACACAAACGTGGGTGTAAGGAGAGTCCCTCGTGCTCTGCTATCGCTGGCACGGAGGGTTAAAATCAGGGCTTTAGGGTAGGAGGCAGTATGAGGAGACTAGATTGTGATACATTGAGGATGTAGAGTGGGGTTGCCAATTCTGGTTGGGCTTATTCCTGGAGATTTCATCACATGAACTTCTGCCTCCAACCACACCCCACTCCACCCAAACGGCTGATATTCCTCATATCGCTTATTTTTGTAACTAATAAACATTTTATTTCATGCCCCTATGACTTCTCTCCTTGCAACAATGATTAATCCCTAATCCTTGGAGACTCCAGGACAATCCTGGAGAGTTAGCAACCTGAATGGGGGAAGAGGGTGCAAGTTACATACTTATGTTTTCACCCACCAAATATGGCAGGACATGCGATTGGTAGATCCTTACAATTCTATTAGAGTCCACTGCAGCTCAGGAAGGAACACAGCATGTGCCCAAACATGAGACAAGGCCAATGTGAGTCATGCAGGAGAGGAGGGGAGCAGGCAGAGAAGGAAAGCTGAAGTGACTGTATAGTTTGTATTTATATAATTAGTGTTTACATTGTGAGTCATCAAGGGAAAAAAATCTATTCAGTACAATCAAGTTTCTCTGGAGATTAAAATCACTGTTTGCATTCATTGCACTGTGAGGCTTCAGGAAAGTCGATTTTAAAAGCAGAATCCACTCCCTCTCTTCCTGAACTAGTTATAGGTAGGCACAGCCTTGGCAATGCCCACACTGTTACAGAGCTAACCCTCAAGCAACTGAGTAGAATGGGCCTATAGTATCTGGAATTCAGAAGACTGAAAGGTGATCTCATTGAAATGTATAAAATTCTTAGAGGCCTTGCCACAGTAGATCCTGTGAGGTAGTTCCCCATGTCTGGAGAGTCTAGGGTTAGGGGGTCACAGTTTCAGGATAAGGGGTTGCCGATTTCGGATTGATATGAAGAGAAAATGCTCCCACTCAGAGGATTGCGAATCTTAGGAATTCTCTGTCAGACAGCTGTGAATGCTCAGTCGTTGAACATTTTCACAACTGCGATCGATAGATTTTTGCACTAAGGGAATTAAGGGATATTCGGGATAGGTGGGAATGTGGAATTGCGGTAGTAAATCGAACATGATCTTATTGAATGACAGTGCAGACTCAAGGAGCTGTATGACCTACTCATGCTCCTATTTCTTACGCTCTTATGAAACCTCTCCACTGCCTGTCAAAAATGTTGTCAAAACTTTAGCAATTTTAAACTCCCTCCCTCCCACTCAATGTTAGTGAGATCACTGTGTGAAGGCCCATAACACAAACAAAATTTAGCTTTTCTTCCAAAAGGAAGACAAGCATTAGAAAATATTTGACAGTTCTTTACATTCTCAAGTTTTATTTCATGGTGTTCAATATTTTTAGCTTAGTTTAAATCAAATTCATTGTGTCTGTGTGTGTGTGTGTTATTCAAAAATAAATTCCTTAACCGGCCTACTCAGAATGCTGACTCATTTAGGCCTTCACACCCATGCTGACAACCTGTCACTAGCAAGATAGCGAGGTGCCTTCTCCTCAGCAGGCCAGGGCTGACACTTTCTTTATTACCATCTCCCAGTTTTCTCCCCTCCTCTCCTGAAGACCTCTTCTTTAATTGGAGTATTCTTTAATGCCTTAGTTACAAATCTAAAGGCAGCTACAAGGGCTGCCATTTTCAGTGCAATCAAGAAGAAGGAATGAAGATGTTTTCTACCCAAGGTCCAACTCTGAAATTTAGCCAATCAAAATAATTATAACAAAAGCAGGGCGAGGCAAAAGCTGCACTTGTGCAGCAAACAGCTACTGGAAAACCGTTCTGGGCTCACGGTAGTCGTATTGATCAGAGTTATACTGCCACTCAGATTGCTTGAAAGTTCCAGCGATTTCAACACCTGTTTCAGGACATGTGCATAGGCATCAGCAAGGTGATGGGCCCCAAGGTCGTAGGTATAGAATCTCGTCTGGAAATCACACTAAAATCAAGCATTGGAACTTAAAATGAAGGGCGAAACTTTTTGCTGCAAAGGACTGGGATACAGTGACACAAATTGGTACAGCAGGGCCAAGATACCTTACTGAGGCCCTAACGCAGCCTCTAACTGGGTGAGTAACCCAGCCATTTGTATCTGCCTCCTTAAATGTGCAAAATCGGGGTCCTACATTGATTTCCTTCATTAGTGGTTGAATCCTAACTCAGGACAACAAGATCTGTTAGCATCAGCAGCTTGCAACAAATACAACTTAGTGGCATTCTAGTTATAAACCCTATAATATGGCACCTGTGCAGCCCACAAAAGGTAATTGAACAAAGCCCACTACCCGTAGCACACCCAAACTTTGGGTGTGAACTGGAACCAGGTTTGAGATGTCTTACTTCCAGGAATTTCATTCCTCCTACTTTAACGTTCAAAGTAACAGCATAATTACAGCCCCAAGACCCAACACTACCCCGGTAGCTTCATCCTTTGAACAGACCAAATAATGTGGCAGTAACACAGGTTACAATACCAGTGTAGAGTTTAGCAGATGAAAATTCTACAAGCACACGATGACTCTGTCCATGGCCAGTTGTGCGTTCAATGGTGCAGGGCTATTATGTCTCAGCACCTATACACCAAATAGGCCTAACATAAAACTTTGATTCTGTCACTTCAATTAAAGAAAAAGGTCTTTCCCTCCTCTGCCTAAACTGCTGGTTCTTGCTGACGTTTGACTCCATCAACATTAAAAGCCCCAAATGTCCAATCACCGTGAGCAAATCTAGAAACCGAACGTCAGCAGGAGATCGAAACCCAAGATGAGACATCACCCGATTCGGCTGTTATCTCGCAACACAGAGAATTTCCATCAACGGATTACTAGATGATCATTTTCTTCTTAAAAAGGTGAGCATTTATTATTGCCTGTCCCTAGTTGTCCTTGAGAAGATGGTGGTGGGCCGCCATTTTGAACTGCTGCAGTTCGTGTTCCCACAATGCTGTCCGGTAGGGAGGTCCAGCATTTTGACCCAGTGACGAAGAAGAAACAAATAGTAATATGTACAGGCCGGGTAGTTGTGTGATGTGGAGGGGAACTTGGAGATGATGATGTTCCCATGTCCTCCTAGGTGGAGGCAGTTATAGGTTTAAAAGGCGCTGTCAAGGAAGCCTTGGTGAATTGCTGCTGTGAATCTTGTAGATGGTACACACTAAAGACATGATCAGAAGCACAAACCCTACCCAACCCTCCCCCACCGCCCCACCAAGCCAGACGATATTCTCCCCTCCCCCTACTCCAGCGAGACTGAGACCGTAACATGGCAACCAGTGGCCTGACAAAGTAGCTAACCGCTGAAGACAAAACCTCAAGATGAAGTAGGTAAAAAGCACTCAAGCTCAATTACATCATTCTCCACTGGCTTTGTTAAGCAGCACTTAATTATTAATCTTTGCATAAAAGCTCTGTAAACGTACCACCCTGATCGCTAAATCAATACTTCAAAACACAGATTTTCTTTCTATTTCATATTTGCCCTCTGCCCGTCCCCACGATCCACACTATTTGCCTGTCATCAAGGCACTCCCACCTGTGAGCCTGTAATCCAGAGGCTGAGGCCCTGTGCAGAGCCAGCACGAGTGCCGCTGCCCTTTGACCCTTCCTTCTACTCCCCCCCCCCCCTTTAGGGGGTGAAGATAACCCAAGCTGTCAATCAATACCTTCGCCCCTCCTCCCCCTTGCAAATCGCTTGTGCTGGTTTCTGGTGTCGCTGAGTTGACATTGTGGTCCCACTACGAGGGAAATTTTATTGTTGTCCGTGGACTAAGCAATAGAACCGGCATAGCACCATCAGCACCCAATCAAAGGCCTCATTCTACAGTGGCACTGCAGCTAAGATCACCAACTCTGATTGGATGTACTCCTGGAGATTTCATCACATGACTTCCCGCTGCCAACTGCCCCATCCCCCTTCAAACAATCTGCTGGCCTCACCTCTGACATTTTAAAAAATAATAAACAAAAGTGTTCAGAGAAAGTGAAAAACAATTTTTTTTTTAACCGCTCCTATGATTTTTCTCTTGGGTTTTGCTCAGAGCAGTGTCCTAGAGATTAATCTCTAATTTCTGGAGACTCCAGGGAAATCCAAGAGGGTTAGCAACGCTACCTACAGCAACTCAGTTATCCCATGTCAGTAATGACTTGTGGTTGCATAGCACCTTTAGTATAGAATAACAAACCAAGTCGTTTCACAGAGATGTAATCAAATAATTACCCGCTCCTGATCTATGCCTGCGTAATGAGAGCTGTCATAATAATAAGAGGCGACTTTGCAGGTATTCTAGGTGGTCACCTACAATAGTGGAGTGAATCAAATTGGTTGCGGGATCGCTTAGCTCTGTCTATTGCATGCTGCTTCTGTTGTTTAACATGCATAGAGTCCTGTCTTATAGTTTTACCCAGGTTGGCACCTCATTGTTATGTACACCTGAAGTTGCTCCTGGCATGTTTTTCCCACACCCCTCATTGAACAAGGGTTGAACTGCTTGCTTGACAGTAATGGTAAAAGTGAGGGATATGCTGGGCCATGAGGTTAGATAGTGCTGGAATACAATTCTGCTGCTGCAGATGGCCCATAGCAAAGGCCTGCTACCCAACCCGAACCCGACGGGACTTGACGACATGTGTCGGGGTCGGGTCGGGCTCGGGTCAGGGAAAAAAAGAATGGAGGGACTCGGGCCGGGTCAGGCTCGGGTTCGATGTGGTTCTGTCAGGTTCGGGACGGGTTTTCTTTTCGTGACCTGAGCAGGCCTTTAGACCACAGTGCCTCATGGTTGACCAGTTTTGAGCAGCTAGGTCTATTTTAAATCTATCCCAGGCAATGTCACACATGATAGAGGGTGTCCTCAGTGTCCACAAGGACTGTGTGGTGGTCACTCCTACCAATACTGTCATGGACAGATGCATCTGCGACAGGTAGATTGGTGAGGACAAGGTCAAGTAGGTTTTTTCCCTCGTGTTGATTCCCTCACCACCTGCCACAGGCCCAGTCTAGCAGGAGTCAGCCAGCTCGGTCACTAGTGCTGCACCGAGCCACTCTAGGTGATAGACATTGAAGTCACCCATCCAAAGTGCATTCTGTGCCCTTGCTACCCTCAGTGCTTCTTTAAAGTGTGTTCAACATGGATGAGTACTGATTCATCAACTGAGGGAGGATGGTAGGTGTTAATCAGCAGCAGGTTTCCTTGCCCATGTTTGACCTGATGCCATGAGACTTCATGGGGATCTGGAATCAATGTGTTCCACTGTGCCACCACCTTTGGTGGATCTGTCCTGCTGGTGGGACAGGACAAACCCAGGGATGGTGATGGAGGTATCCGGGGCATTGGCTGAAAGATATGATTCGATGAGTATGCCTATGTCAGGCTGTTGCTTGACCAGTCTGTGCAACAGTTTTCCCTATTTTGGCATGTCCCTAAAGGCTAATGAGCAGGACTTTGTAGAGACCGCTGGCTAGGGTGTACCTTGCCTCGGTTGATGCTGGGTGGTCCATCCAGTCTTATTCTTATTAGACATTTCATAGTGGTTTGATACAACTGAATAGCTTGCTTGGCCATTTCAGAGGGCAGTTAAGAGTCAACCACATTGCTGTGGGTCTGAAGTCACACGTAGGCCAGACCAGGTAAGGACAGCAGATATCCTTCCCTAAAGGATACGGTGAAGCAGATGGGTTTTTACGTCAATCTGGTAGTTTCATGGTCACCATTACTGATAGTAGTATTTTATTCCGGATTTATTTAATTAACAATTTAAACTCCCCAACCGTTGTGATGCGATTTGGCTCATGGCTCCAGCTCATTAGTCTAGGCCTCTGGATTACTCGTCTAGTAAAATAACCACTATGCGACTCAACTCACATTCTAAAGCACATGTAGCTAAATCCGCATTAATTTCACTGGTCCACTGTTACATTTTACTAAAATCCCAGCAACACTTTTAATTCTCCTTGAAGTTCACTTTAAAAAAGCACTATTCCTTTCCACTCTCCATGGGCTGTATTACTCAATAATTGTACCAAAACAGTCAGTCAATATTGTGCGTCCCCACTGCTTTCAACTCATAAAACAGCTGTTAGCTTCCACATCACAGAACAGCAACAGTAGAAAACATACAGAGACACAACCACAGCCTGGAAAACCAACACATTAACAGTAATCTCCCACCAGGTTCATTTTCATACTATTCTCCACATTCTTCCAGGTGCTAGTACATTTTTGGAGAACTGAAGCAGGCTAAAAGGAACCAGAAACAGAAAATTTGGAAATACTCAGCAGGTCTGGCAGCATCGGTGCAGAGATAAGCAGAGTTAATGTTTCAGGTCTGTGACCTTGCATCAGAACTCACAAAGAACTGAAATGTTAACTCTGTTTTTGTGTCCATGGGATGTGGGCATTGCTGGCAAGGCTAGCCATTTGTTGCCCATCCCTATTTGCCCTTGACAACTGAGTGGTTTGGACCCTTCTGATGAAGGGTCACTGACCTGAAACGTTAACTCTGCTTCTCTCTCCACAGATGCTGCCAGACCTGCTGAGTATTTCCAGCATTTCTTGTTTTTATTTCAGATTTCCAGCATCTGCAGTATTTTGCTTTTATTTGGTTTGGAGTCACATGTAGGCCAGACCAGGTAAGGACAAAAGATTTCCTTCCCTAAAGGACATTAGTGAACCAAATGGATTTTATGACAATCGATGATAGTTTCATGGCACCATTACTGAGACTAGCTTTCAATTCCAGATTTTTATTACATTTATTAATTGAATTTAAATTCCACCAACTGCCGTGGTGGGATTCGAACCCGTGTGCCCAGGGCATTAGTCTGGGTGTCTGGATTACTAGTTCAGCGAGATTACCACTACGCCACCACCTCCCCATTTTCAGCATTTGCTGTTTTTGTTTCAGATTTCCAGCATCCGTAGTATTTTACTTTTGTATTAGCAAGTAAAAAGACTTGAATATATATAGAATCATTCAAACCTCCAGGACATCCTAAAGTGCTTTACACCCAATAAAATACTTTTGATGTGTAGTCATTGTTGTAATGTAGGAAACACCACTGATATAACCGGAAGATTGTGGCATCACTGGAATTTCTCACATTCCTGCCACTCCCCCACCACAAACGAGAATCAGAGTGGTGGAGTGTCCTGAATACAAACTAACACGTCACAACCCTAGTGTAAAAATGTACTAATACAGTGTACAGAGATCTGAATTGCCCTCACACTGCCTATGCTTTGATTGGGTATGAATTTTGTGGTGTATTAAGAACTTATTTGAAAGGGGAGGAGGATGGGAGAAGAGATGTGTCTTAACCAGATACAGGAAGGAGAGATTGATTGAGCTATCCTTCCAAGACTGTGCTCAGGATCTGCGGCATTACCACTTAGCTTTTTATTGATTCTGATACAACAGGAAGTTAGAATGACTTCTGAGGGTCAAGTGCTTTTAATTTAAGTGCTCGGCACCTTACTCTGACTCACCTTTCCTGCTTTCACTATTGTCGAGGGTCAAAGGTTTAGAAATACTAAAGGACCACTTCAAAGTAAAGATTGAAGAAACAGGAGTGTAAGAGACTCTGAGATGCCTGAAAGCTGTATATGATTGGGGCCACAAGTATGCCCTATATCAAACTCTCAACTGCAATTTGCATTTTTATAATCCTTTTAAAGCAGAAAAACATTTCACAGAAGCATAATTAAGACAAAAATTGACACTGAACCGGAGGAGATATTACAGGTCAGAGACTAAAAAGCTTGGGCAATCAGGTAGGTTTTAAGGAGTGTCTTAAAAGCAGGAGATAGCGGTGGAGAAGTTCTTACATTCACCAGAATTTTGAAGTGGGCATTAGGCAATATGTCACAGGAAAGCAGCTGCAAAGAACTGGGACATCACCCAACATCCATTTAAGCCTGGTGTTGTGAGACAGGCGCAGCACACAATGCAGATGTGATCCAGCTGTGTGGGCCAGCATGGTCTGATATGCATTTCAGCTGGGTTAGCTTTTTCTGAAAGTTTGTTCAGTAGCCCCCACCCCTTCCTGACGGCAGCCCACTCACATTGGGGTACAATTCCTGGGTTCCAGTCACCTTCATTAGTATTCTGAATTAATTTTATGCTGATGAGAAACCAAAACCACTTCACATGGGAACAAAAAGGGTGGTGCAAATAGAGTCCGACCATCCTGTTAACCTGTAGCCCCAGATACCATTTCAATTTCCTCTCGTCAGTTTGCAGAGGATTTGATGCCCATAACCGCCTGTTACTGGTTTGTATTCTCCAGAGTGAATTGGAAATAGCTTCAAGGTTTTTTTTTAAGGGGCCAAAGTGCAGGACTCCACCAAGGCTGAAAAGAGCTGTAGGGAAAGTGAGATAAATAAGGAAGAAGTTTTTGATTTGTAGGATGTGTAAGGGAGAGAAGACTGATGGAGGCGAGGCGTCCCACAGTCTCGAGACAGATTACGTGACGTAGCCACGAGCAAGTCACATTTCTGTTTCACACTGGTGAATTGAGAGTGGGTATAAACCGTAACTTGTATAACTTCATCACTTTGCATTGAGTAGTTCTGCCTTTTCCATATTTCTACTGCTGGGTCAAAGACTCAGGATGAAACTGGTCTTTACTAGTAGCTTTCATTGACTTAGAGTGTAAAATGTGCTACCGATTCAGTCCGTTTTATACAACTGGTGAAGGCCAACAGAGTTTTGAGTTTAACTGGGTGGAGTTATGGTATAATTTGCACCAATGCAGATTGCGCACTTTGATGTCAATAAGTCACCTGGCATATCCCAATCTGACAACCAACTGTGCTAATGGTAGCTTCACACTGCTGGTGGCCGTACTTTCAGTCACTTAGGCCCCACACTCTGCAATTCCATCCTCAAAACCCTCCTCATTTCCACCGCCATCTCCTTTAAGACCCTCTGAAACTTCACTTCATTACCAGATGCATTTGCTCGCCTTCCCTATTTTTTCCCTCTTTGGCTCGGCATCCATATTCCTCCCAACTCCGAAGTGCTTGGGACCTTTATCGATTCTAAAGATGCAAGTTGTTGTAGTCAGTCATATTGATTGTGGCTAGTTGCAGGCACAGCTGTTTCGACAGAGTGACGGCTTCCATGTAATAAAATGCTTGTGTCTGTTGAGGGAATTCTCTACCGTCCAATGTTTAGTCAGGGTGTGAATCAGCCTCAAGACTAGCTCAAACATGAGAGCTCCTATTGGGTGGAAGAGGTTAGAGATTCAACACCTTTAACCACAGGACCCCATTAACAAAATATTCTAAAATGATTAGAGATCTGATTTTACAAAAGGTAACTCTCCATCCTCCATACTATTGTCTTGACCTTGCATGTACTTTGCAGATGTAGGTTGCCAAGCAACGGAATGCAGAGCCAGTAGCACTGAAGCTGTACCTTCCTTACATAGTAATGACGAAGCATTTCTGAACAGCCAGAGACAAGTTTTGTCAGAATAAAAGCACTCCCGACTTTATTTGCAAATAGTTTTCAGTAGAATGTTCCAATGTGCTTGACAGTACTTGCTCTGTCAAAGATAATTGCACCCCTCATTAAATATTTCAGAAAACTCATTGGAATCGTGGGAAATCATGCAACTGTGATAACCCGGTCAATAAATTGAATCGAGGAGTCGGCTGTGGCATTACAGCCAGACTGCAGGTGTACGTACAGGTTCAAACCCTTCTCCAGGACTTCAGCACATTATTAAATAAGGAAGTTACAATAAACCTGTATAAAACACTGGTTCGGCCTCAACTGGAGTATTGCGTTCAGTTCTGGGCACCACACTTTAGGAAGGATGTAAAGGCATTAGAGACGATGCAGAAAAGATTCACAAGAATGGTTCCAGGGATGAGGAACTTCATTGGATAAGCTGGGCCTGTTCTCCTTGAAGAGAAAATTAAGAGGAGATTTGATAGGAGTGTTCAAAATCATGAGGGGTCTGGACAGAGTAGACAGGGAGAAACTGTTCCCATTGGATGAAGGATCCAGAACCAGAGGACACCGATTTAAGGTGATTGGCAAAAGCAGCATTAGCTACATGAGGAAAAACATTTTTACATAGCAAGTGTTTAGGATCTGGAATGCACTGCCTGAGAGTGTGGTGGAGACAGATTCAATTGAGGCCTTCAAAAGAGAACTGGATAATTACCTGAAGAGAAAAAATTGCAGGGTTACAGGGAAAAAGCAATGGAGTGGGACTAGGTGAGTTACTCTTGCAGAGAGCTGGCACAGACATGACAGGTCAAATGGCCTCCTTCTGTGCTGTAACCATTCAATGATTAAGTAGGCTGGCCCTTCAGTGCAACACCAAGGGAGTGCTACATTGTCTTTTAGACGAGATATCAAGCCAAGGCCCTGTCTAATATTTAAGATGGACATTAAAAGATCCCATGACACTATGTGCCAGACACTGTCATCACCATCCCCGGGTATGTCCTGTCCCACCGGCAGGACAGACCCACCAGAGGAGGTGGCACAGTGGTATACAGTAGGGAGGGAGTTGCCCTGGGAGTCCTCAACATCAATTCTGGACTCCATGAAGTCTCATGGCATCAGATCAAACATGGACAAGGAAACCTCCAGCTGATTACTACCTACTGCCCTCCCTCAGCTGATGAGTCAGTACCATGTTGAAAAGCACTTGGAGGAAGTACTGAGGGTGGCAAGGGCACAGAATGTACTCTGGGTGGGGGACTTCAATGTCCATCATCAAGAGTGGCTCGGTAGCACCACTACTGACCAAGCTGGCCAAGTCCTAAAGGACATATCTGCTAGACTGGGTATGCGGTAGGTGGTGAGGGAACCAACAAGAGGGGAAAACATACTTGATCTCGTCCTCACCAATCTGCCTGCCGCAGACGCATCTGTCCATGACAGTATTGATAGGAGTGACCACCGCACAGTCCTTGTGGAGATGAAGTCCCTCCTTCACATTGAGGATACCCTCCATCGTGTTGTGTGGCATTATCACCGTACTAAATGAGATAGATTTCAAACAGATCTCGCAATGCAAAACTGGGCATCCATGAAGTGCTGTGGGCCATCAGCAGCAGCAGAACTGCACTCAACCACAATGTGTAACCTCATGGCCTGGCATATCCCCCACTCTACCATTACCATCAAGCCAGGGGACCAACCCTGGGTCAATGAAGAGTGCAGGAGGGCATGCCAGGAGCAGCACCAGGCATACCTCAAAATGAGGTGTCAACCTCGTGAAGCTACAACACAGGACTATCTGTGTGCCAAACTGCGTAAGCAGCATGCGATAGGTAGATCTAAGTGATCCCATAACCAACAGATCAGATCGAAGCTCTGCAATCCTGCCACATCCAGCTGTGAATGGTGGTGGACAATTAAACAACTAACTGGAGGAGGTGGCTCCACAAGTATACCCATCCTCAATAATGGGGGAGTCCAGCACATCACTGCGAAAGATAAGGTTGAAGCATTTGCAACAATCTTCAGCCAGAAGTGCCGAGTTGATGGTCCATCTCAGCCTCTTCCTGAAGTCCCCAGCATCACAGATGTCAGACCTCAGCCAATTCAATTCACTCCGCGTGATATCAAGAAACGACTGAAGGCACTGGGTACTGACAATATTCCGGCAATAGTACTGAAGACCTGTGCTCCAGAACTTGCTGCGCCCCTAGCCAAGCTGCTCCAGTACAGCTACAACACTGGCATCTACCCAGCAATGTGGAGAATTGCCCAGGTATGTCCTGTACACAAACAGCAGGACAAGTCCAACCCGGCCAATTACCGCCCCATCAGCTCACTCTCAATCATCAGTAAAGTGATGGAAGGTGTCATCAACAGTGCCATCAAGCGGCACTTGCTAAGCAATAACCTGCTCAGTGACACTCAATTTGGGTTCTGCCTGGACCACTCAGCTCCTGATCTCATTACAGCCCTGGTTCAAACATGGACAAAAGAGCTGAACTCAAGAGGTGAGGTGAGAGTGACTGCCCTTGACATCAAGGCAGCATTTGACCGAGTATGGCATCAAGGAGCCCTAGCAAAACTGAGGTCAATGGGAATCAGGGGGAAAACTCTCCGCTGGCCGGAGTCATACCTAGCGCAAAGGAAGATGGTTGTGGTTGTTGCAGGTCAATCATCTGAGCTCCAGGACATCACTGCAGGAGTTCCTCAGGTTAGTATCCTAGGCCCAACCATCTTCAGCTGCTTCATCAATGACCTTCCTTCTTCAATTATAAGGTCAGAAGTGGGGATGTTCGCTGATGATTGCACAATGTTCAGCACCATTTGTGACTCCTCAGATACTGAAGCAGTCAGTGTAGAAATGCAGCCAGACCTGGACAATATCCAGGCTTGGGCTGATAAGTGGCAAGTAACATTCACGCCACACAAGTGCCGGGCAATGACCATCTCCAACAAAAGAGAATCTAACCATCTCCCCTTGACATTCAATGGCATTACCATCGCTGAATCCCCCACTATCAACATCCTAGGGGCTACCATTGATCAGAAACTGAACTGGAGTAGCCATATAAATACCGTGGCTACAAGAGCAGGTCAGAGGCTAGGAATCCTGTGGCAAGTAACTCACCTCCTGACTCCCCAAAGCCTGTCCACCATCTACAAGGCACAAGTCAGGAGTGTGATGGAATACTCTCCACTTGCCTGGATGGGTGCAGCTCCAACAACACTCAAGAAGCTCGACACCATCCAGGACAAAGCAGTCCACTTGATTGGCACCCCATCTACAAACATTTACTCCCTCCACCACCGATGCACAGTGGCAGCAGTGTGTACCATCTACAAGATGCACTGCAGCAATGCACCAAGGCTCCTTAGACGGCACCTTCCAAACCCGCAACCTCTACCAACTAGCAGGACAAGGGCAGCAAATGCAAGGGAACACCACCGCCTGCAAGTTCCCCTCCAAGTCACACACCATCCTGACTTGGAACTATATCGCCTTTCCTTCACTGTCGCTGGGTCAAAATCCTGGAACTCCCTTCCTAACAGCACTGTGGGTGTAACTAACCCAAATGGACTGCAGCGGTTCAAGAAGGCAGCTCACCACCACCTTCTAAAAGGCAATTAGGGATGGGCAATAAATGCTGGCCTGGCCAGCTATGTCCAATCCCATGCCAAGATTTTCTTTTTACCTTTTCCCTCTAATTCTCTTTTGCGCTTTCCTGAAGGTGCCATGGTGGAATTTTAGGTCAATCAATTTATCTGGAATTGAAAGCTAGCCTCAGTAATGGTGCCATGAAACTATCATCGATTGTTGTAAAAACCCATCTGGTTCACTAATGTCCTTTAGGGAAGGAAATCTAGTGTCCTTACCTGGTCTAGCCTACACATGACTCTAGACCCACAGTGTGACTCCAGACACACAGCAATGTTAACTGCCCTCTGAAATGGCCTTGCAAGCCACTCAGTTGTCAAGGGCAATTAGGGATGGGCAGCAAATGTTGGCCTTGCCAGTAATGCGTACATCCCATGAAAGAATAAAAACAAAGTTCTAGCCTCTAGTTCACTCCTGGAACAGGCATGGCGATCCTGGCAGGCACACTCCACACTCAGCACTGTTGTAAGCAAGAGTGAGAAAATCTTGATGAATTCAAAAAAAAAAGTTGAGAGTCTTGATCACAGCCTGGCAGTCTCAAACAGCTGCTCGTATGGCCATTTAGTTGCCAATTTTCTCTCTTTTCTATTTCCTTTCCCCACCCACTGCCTTTTCCCTCCCTCTCCAACACAGAAGACAAGCTACAACTGCTGTAGAAAATTCTATGAGGATCCGCTTATGTTCCAAAACCTTTGGTTTCAGGCTGCCATCCTTGTCGTTGGTACCATCTCAAATTTCCAAAGACAGTGCTGGAAGCCTAACTGAATCCAGTCACAATACAACAACAACAACAAGGATTGATAGAGCACCTTCAATGTAGTAAAGCATCCTCAGGTCCTTCACAAGAGTGTTATCGACCAAAATTCGACACTGAGCCACATCAGGAGTTTAGGGAGATGTGGGCCGTGGGGTGGGGTGAGGGGAGGGCAGAGACACCATGGAGGTATTTGAAAACAAGGATGAGAAGTGCAAAAATGGCATTGAATAGCTATTTGATCCCTTGATTAACCCATAAATGATGAGGCACTCATTTCATCCTTAGAACCCTTCTGTGCTTATAAATATACTAACTGGATATTGCAACAATGTTGGTGCATCGTGGAGAAGCCGAGATATTCGTTGCAACAACAACACCAGCAAAGAAATTGTCTTTTTGCAGCCTGGTGGCCAGCAACTAAAAATATCTAAACTACCCTGAAGGGCAACTGAACCGTGAGCAAGAGCACAGCAGTTTGGATCTGCAGCTGATGCAAGGAAAGTCTGAGGAGATGTGATTAAAATGACACCTGCAGAGCGAGTCATCAGTTGGAAAACTTCTACAGTGAACGCCCCTTCGATGAAACTGTAGAGGAAAGGGGAGACTAACTCCCAATACCTGCAGATCACAAGCTCTTGGTGACGAATTCTGCTTCTTTTTGCACAAGGGTGCCAGACCTTTAATTTGTGAGTAGCACAACTGGTCATCAGTTATGACTGCAATGCCCTAGTAGGTAGGACAGTGTAACAGTCACCCCCTTGCTTTATGCATGAAAATGTATTGGTTGCATAACAGTAAATGTGTCTCTGAAAAGATCAACTGTGCCCCACAGGTGTCAAGGTGACAGAGTTTAATGCTGAGAAATTAAACAGGTTGCTACATCTTGTGCCCTGTGTTAGCATTAATAATAGCCGGTCTGGTACAGAATAGGTTAGACACAGAGTAAAGTTTCCTATGTCCCAGAAAATTGCCTTAATCCCACACACTCAGAGCATCTCTACTGCACTACTTTATTTCATGCACCAGCCACCCAGTGTCTTCTCAGAGTGAGATTTGTAAATTAAATGCCCTTTAGCGCTGCTTGTGTGTTGTGGACCTGCGATTTGTAGGAACAGGGTTGAAATTGCCCAAAGTCACTGCACATAGCATTACCCCTTCTGCCCTACAACCCTCTGAGATCTCTGCGATCCTCTAATTTTGCCTCTTGCACTTCCCCGATTTTTGTCGCTTCACCATTGGTGGCTGTGCCGTCAGCTGCCAGGGTCCTAACCTCTGGAATTCCTTCCCTAAATCTCTCTGCTTCTCTTTCCTACTTTAAGATACTCCTTAAAACCGACCTCTTTGACCAAGCTTTTGGTCATCCGATCTGATATCTCCTTATGTGGCTCAATAATTTACATCTTCGCTGTTTTTCGGTGTATTATCGGTATATCCTGGCAGGAAAAAAAAACACAAATGTGGCAGTCCTCTCAAAGGCAGAGCTCCCAAGTGTGTTGACACTAATCAAACAGAGGCAGCTTCGGTGGATCGAACACCTCTGCAGGATGGAAGATGGTCACATACCCAAGGACCTTCTGTATGGTGAGGTAGCCGGGATTAGATGACCAATGGGACGCCCAAAGCTCCGCTTCAAGGATGCTTGCAAGCCTGACACGAAGGCCCTAAATGTCGACCGTCACACTTGGGAATCACTAGCTGGCGAAAGAGGGAAATGGCAACATATTCTGTGGACTGTTGGGCACTACCACGACAACCAGTTGCTACAGCAGCTTGGCAACAGGTGCCAATGTCAAAAACAACAACTCACAGCATCACTTGGCAGCTTCACATGCAGCACTTGTGGCAGAAGCTGCCTCTCAAGTATTGGCCTTCACAGCCATCAGCAAAGGTGCAGCAAGAGAAGACACCCCACCTAAATGGATTGTTTGCTGCGTGTCCATCATCTTTCGTAGATGGAAGGATGCCAAACCGATAGGCTCGCTGTTAAATTTTGTTTGATAATGCCCCTGCAAAGCACCTTAGGATGTTTAACTATGGTTCCATATAAATGCGAGTTCTAGGCATTTTCACTCTTGGGCAATAAACCACTGGGATGGATTACCTGTCTGTTATAGGAAACACTCAATTTTCATCAGGGGGTTTCTACAACTGGGCAGCCTGTTTGCTTTGCAGATTCAACACCCAAGCACTGAAGACGAAAATTACGCACAAAGCCACCAGACAGCGGAAACATTCATCCCATTGCGTGGGATTGAATCTCAGCAAATCCCAGGAATGAAAGGCATTTTGCCCAATGTTGAAATCTACATTTTCTGGGCTTCCTCGCCACTACACAGAGCACAGGCTCGACTGACAGCATTGGTGTTCAACCCACCCCCACAGCTCCGCTGCAACATGCACAATTTTCATGTCCCACTATACAGAGAACTGGAGCAGTGCAGTGCCGGGATTGGGGATGGGGTAGTGAGATTGGGTTACAACCGTCTTTTATACAAGCAAAAGGAAGGAAAGTAATGTGCTACCGTTACTTGAGAGCAAATCTGATCAATGACGTGGGGGGCAGGGGAAGGGCACTGATAAAAGCTGATGACCAAGGCACTCCCAATATTTACTGTTCCCAATTCAGTCACAATTTGATAAGCCACACCCTTGCCTTTGCTGGAGACAGAGGAGACAGTACCAGGCAGTGAAGGTGTGACTTACAAATCTCTTATACAGTAAGTGTTAAGCAGATCTCACTGATTAGATCATTAAATGAATATTCATAGCTATTAATTTTTACTTGTGTTTAACTGCAGAAAATCATCAATTAGATCATGGCTGATCTGTAACTCAACTCCATTTACTCACCTTTGCTCCATATCTCTTAACACCCTTACCTATCTAAAATCTACCGATGTCAGTCTTGAAAATTTCAATTGACCTCCAGCATCACAGACTTTTGGGGGAGAGTTCCAGATTTCCACTACACTCTGCAAAAAAGTACTTCTTGATTTCACTCCTGAATGATTCATCAGTAATTTACCGAATATGCTCCCTTATTCTGCAAATCCCCACCACGTGGAAATATCTTGCCTGCAGTTACCCCATCACATCCCTTAATCATTTTAAACTCCTCAATTAGATCATCGCTCAACTTTCTCAAGGGAATGCAAGCTAAATATATGCAACCTGCCCTCATAATTTAACATAGAAATATAGAAAATAGGAGCAGGAGTAGGCCATTCGGCCCTTCGAGCCTGCTCCGCCATTCATTATGATCATGGCTGATCATCCAATTCGGTAACCTGTTCCCACTTTCTCCCCACACCCTTTGATCCCTTTAGACCCAAGAGCTATATCTAACTCCTTCTTGAAAATGTACAATGTTTTGGGCCTCAACTGCTTTCTGTGGTAGTGAATTCCACAGGCTCACCACTCTCTGGATGAAGAAATTTCTCCTCATCTCAGTCCTGAAAGGTTTACCCTGTATCCTTAAACTATGACTCCTGGTTCTGGACTCCCCCACCATCGGGAACATCCTTCCTGCATCTACCCTGTCAAGTCCTGTTAGAATTTTATAGGTTTCTATGAGATCCCCCCTCACTCTTCTGAACTCCAGCGAATATAATCCTAACCGACTCAATCTCTCCTCATACGTCAGTCCCGCCATCCAAGTTAGGATGGTGTGTGGATTGAAGAGGAACTTGCAGGCGGTGGTGTTCCCATGCAACTGCTGCCCTTGTCCTTCTAGGTGGTAGTGGTCAAGGGTTTGGTAGATGCTGTCGAAGGAGGTTTGGCAAGTTTTCAGAACATCTTGTAGACGATGGTGAAGGCTGTGAATGTTTAAGGTTATGAATAGAGTGATCAAGTGGGCGATGTACCACATATGCAAGATTTTTAAGGCCTCGGTTCGAATACTGAACAGAGAAATGTCACATATATAGATTGCGTTGCCCACTGCTATCATCAATAGTAATTTTTAAGTCATAGTTTTTTCAAAAAGTTGTGCTCAAAATAAAGAACATCAATTCTGTGAATGCAGCAGTTTCCAATTTTAGCACAGTGTTAGAATCAAGCACGTGTGGGTCACAAGTTGGGCACACTGTGAATCTCACTTCTACCCAGAAAACTGACTTAACCAAACCTCAGAAGTTCATTTCTGCAGCAGCAATGTAACAATTCCACATCCCACATAGCCAACATTATGGTCTAATCGAGTGAGGTTGCTGGTTGCAGATCAATTGTGGGCAGTTCTGTGATTTGGGGCCTCAACATATCAGGAAACTGCTTCTGACCATCCAAACTCATTTTATTTAGAATAAAAACAGAAAGTGCTGGAAATACTCAGCAGGTCAGGCAAGATCTGTGGAGAGAGAAACAGAGTTAACGTTTCTGGTCGATGACCTTTCATCAGAACTCTGATAAAAGGTAATCAACCTGAAACGTTAACTCTGTTTCTCTCTCCACAGATGTTGCCAGACCTGCTGAGTATTTCCAGCACTTTCTGCTTTTATTTCCGATTTCCAGCATCTGCAGCATTTTGTTTTATTTAGAAACTGTTCATCTATCAATCTGGATTAGATTCAAACATGGATAAAGGACAACGTTCCAACCCAGGCTGTCAGCCAGCTGATATACTGTATAAGTCATCCAGGATCAACACATGCCGTGTTTAGACTCCCGATGTCGCATGCAAACCTCCTGACTCTACGGCGTGCAATCTCGAGGTTTACCAACACGAACCACAGTCAGGAACCAGCATAGCCAACAAGGTGATTCTGGATTGATCAGGAGACATAAACTCAAAACAAGATGACAAGATAATTAAAGGCCACTGTATAAATTAAATTAAGGTATCGTACAGAAGAGACATATGCTTGAGATATGAATGTACCGAATGTATGCAAGACAAGCCGTTTAATTTATGGGTGACCCTGTGCATCGCTCACTGATCGCGCATTTCCATTCATTAATACTCTGTATTCTTTACAATAGGCAACACATACATGAAATGTGCACAGGTGAGACTATCTCTTCAAATATACCCTCAACTGAAGGCATCAATCTGTAAAAGAGAAACTACTGTGGCCCAATACACCGTAGGGGTCTAATTATTTTCCCCAGTCTCTTTATTCCTAAGGATTATGCTTACATATGAATTCGGAGCAGGAGTAGGTCATTTGGCCCATTGGAGTTTGCTCTGCCATTTAATAAGATCATGCCTGATCTGACTGTGGCCTCAACTCCACTTTCCCACCTACCCCAATATCCTTTGATTCCCTTGTTAGTCAAGAATTTATCTACCTCTGCCTTAAAAATATTCAATGACGCTGCCTCTACCGCTCTCTGGGGAAGAGAGTTCCAAAGACTCACAACTCTCAGAGAAAACTTCTCACCTTAACTCCATCTTAAATAGGCAACCCCTTATTTTTAAACTGTGTCCCCTAGTTCTAGTCTCTCCCACAAGCAGAAACGTCCTTTCAGCATCCACCCTGTCAAGTCCCCTCAGCACCCTTATATGTTTCAGGGTGGCGCAGTGGTTAGCACCGCAGCTTCACAGCTCCAACGACCCGGGTTCGATTCTGGGTACTGCCTGTGTGGAGTTTGCAAGTTCTCCCTGTGACCACGTGGGTTTTCGCCGGGTGCTCTGGTTTCCTCCCACAGCCAAATACTTGCAGGTTGATAGGTAAATTGGCCATTGTAAATTTCCCCTAGTAATAGGTAGGTGATAGGGGAATTGAGGGAAGGTGGGGATATGGTTAGAATATGGGATTAATGTAGAATTAGTATAAATGGGTGGTTGATGGTCGGCACACACTCGGTGGGCCGAAGGGCCTATTTCAGTGCTGTATCTCTAAAAATAAAAAAAAAGATCACCTCTCATTCTTCTAAACTCCAATGGATACAGACCCAACCTTTCTTTATAAGATAACCCCCACATTTCAAGCATCAGTGAGTGAACTTTCTCTGAACTGCATCTAATGCATTTATATCCTTTCTTAAATTAGGAGACCAAAACTGTACTCCAGATGCGGTCTCACCAATACCCGATACAACTGCAGCAAAACATCCCTTCTTTTATATTCCATTCCCCTTGCAATAGACGACGACATTCCATTTGCCTTCCTAATCATTTGCTATCTGTGCTTATTTATCAGTGAGTTAAATGCATAATTTGGGTTACTGCCGAGCCATACAGGCTTGGAAGGCCAGAATTTCAATTCCCAGTCTATGCAGAAGGAAATCTGCTCCCAGTGTCCCCAAGCTAGGGATAGGGCAAAGCTCACCATCTTTTCACTGCTGATTGCCAATCCATCCCCGCTGGCAAGTGCTGTGGGTGGATACTGGGGGTGCCGAACAAGAACAGGCTCAGATGTGATGCCTTCCAGGACCAAACATACATGGTCTCAGCTCACAAATGAGAATTGGCCACTTTGGCAAATTTTGGAGGTCAGTGCCCATGAAGCCATACTCCAGCAAGGGACAGCACCTTCAGGAAAGCACAAAAGAGAATTAGAGGAAAAAGGTAAAAAAAAAAATCTTGGCATAGGAAGAGTGTGCAATGCTACATAGTAATATACGCCAGTCATGCCAATGTTTCCAATAAAAGCTGGTAAACTATAAGTCCCAGCATCATATGATAAATAAAAGCAAAATACTGCAGATGCTGGAAATCTGAAATAAAAACAAGAAATGCTGGAACCACTCAGCAGGTTTGGCAGCATCTGTGGAAAGAGAACACTGACCCAAAACGTTAACTCTGCTTCTCTTTCCACAGATGCTGCCAGACCTGCTGAGTGGTTCCAGCATTTCTTGTTTTTATATCATATGATAATGGCTCTCCACAATCCATCACTAGCCTGCAGATAGCCTCTATATTACAGGTGCTGCACACGCTTGCTACTCCTGGCACTAGGGAACTGTGCAATCCTCTCAATTCAAAAGGTGCTCAACGTTCTATGTTACTTTTGCACTTCTGATAAAATTTACGAGTTTCAAACAACTTTTAATGGAGGAAAACATCCCAAGGCTCTCCACTTCACATGGGGTTCACACAGGATCTTCAGTGGTCCATGTCAAACCTGTACACTGGAACCACCACAACTAACCAGCTCTGACTGATGGGGAGATGGTCCAAACATGAAACTATGCAGCAGAACTGTACGAGCTATCAGAATATAGTAACCTACCCCAATGCGACAAGCCTGGTCATTGAGTGCCTTGATCCACGCTTTTTGCCAATTATCCCTGAAGGATTTGAAGGAAAACAGGGAAGTGACCAGATGCTTAAGTCCCGAGGCGGAGGCGCTGTCTTCCCGGGAGCATCCCAGCTTTAAGAGGGAGCTCCAAAGTCCCAGACTGGCAGGAGGGCGATACTGCTGGGCGGCCGGGTCAGCTCGGCGGAAAATCCCGAAGGAATACTGCAACAGCCAAGTCAACACGGTCACGATGGAGGCTACAAACAAGAGCAGGAGGGCGAACCAGCCAGCGTCATGAAAAATAGCGGGGGCAGAGACATTGCCGAGCAGGCTAAAAACAACAGACATCACAGCCATGGTGACAGGGCGCCTTGCTCACAGAAAAACAAGCAGTCCGGATCAGGCAATTTGCAAACAAATCCAACTTGGAAATGAGTCTGGTGCATTGGACAAAGTGTATCCTTTCCCTCCCTAACCTAGTGATCCAGCAAAGGGAAATAAACTCCCCAAAACTCACTCAAATCCTCCTTTGCTACATTATATCACACAGGGAATTGCAGAATTAAAAATACAACATGGGTTGGTTCAGATCTAAAGTCGATCCACTTGGATTTCCCCTTTCTGCCCGGGTTGCAGGTTCTGCAGCTCTCCGAGGAAAGAAAGGATCCATTTAAGTGTCGGATGATCCTCCAGTATTCATCCTTTCACTGGACTTGGGGCTGAAATTGATGGATTTGCTGCGATGTCAATTTCAGGCAGGTGACTTCCTCCCGAAGCCCTGGCTGGTCACACTGTATCTTCCTGCTCTGATAGATCCTTGGCTGGATTCAATGTATCCTTTTTTTTCCTGCTTCGACTGGGTTCCTTCTGGAAAAGAATGGATATTTTTCTTCTCCCCCTGTCTGTGTTGCGATTAGAGGAGAGGGAACCGGCGCTGCTGCCGCCGCGGTCTCTGGTCGAGCTCTGACACCGGAATAGCACCGGCTCCGGCCCAGCATTCAGAGCGCAGCAGAGAGCGGCTACAGAGAGAGAGAGAGACAGACTGCGCAGGGCAGGGGCAGAACAGCGGAGTGAGGGGGGAGTGGGGGAGGCGGAGTGAGGGAGGCGGAGGCGGAGTGGGGAGTGGTGGGGCGGAGTGAGGGGGAGTGGGGAGTGGTGGGGCGGAATGAGGGGGAGTGGGGGGGCGGAGTGAGGGGGTGGGGAACGGAGTGAGAGTGAGGAGGAGGGAGTTGGGGGAGGGCTGTACAGGGAGAGTGGAGGGAGGGGGAGAGTGGAGGGAGAGGGTACGGCGGGAGGCGGGTAGGGGGAGAGTTGGGGGAGGGCGGTACAGGGAGAGTGGAGGGAGGGAGGGGGGTAGGGGGAGAGTGGAGGGAGAGGGTACGGCGGGAGGGGGGTAGGGGAGAGTGGAGGGAGGGAGGGAGGGGGAGAGTTGGGGGAGGACGGTACAGGGAGAGTTGAGGGAGGGGGAGAGTTGGGGGAGGGTGGTACAGGGAGAGTGGAGGGAGGGAGGGGGGTAGGGGGAGAGTGGAGGGAGAGGGTACGGCGGGAGGGGGGTAGGGGAGAGTGGAGGGAGGGGGAGACTTGGGGAGGGGGAGAGTGGGGGAGGGCGGTACAGGCAGAGTGGAGGGAGGGAAGGGGGTAGGGGGAGAGTGGAGGGAAGGGGGCAGGGGGAGAGTGGAGGGAAGGGGGTAGGGGGAGAGTGGAGGGGGAGAGTGGAGGGGGAGAGTTGGGGGAGGGCGGTACAGGGAGAGTGGAGGGAGGGGGGTAGGGGGAGAGTTGGGGGAGGGCGGTACAGGGAGAGTGGAGGGAGGGGGGTAGGGGGAGAGTGGAGGGGGAGAGTTGGGGGAGGGCGGTACAGGGAGAGTGGAGGGAGGGGGGTAGGGGGAGAGTGGAGGGAGAGGGTACGGCGGGAGGGGGGTAGGGGGAGAGTGGAGGGAGAGGGTACGGCGGGAGGGGGGTAGGGGGAGAGTGGAGGGAGGGGGAGACTTGGGGAGGGGGAGAGTGGGGGAGGGCGGTACAGGCAGAGTGGAGGGAGGGGAGGGGGTCGGGGGAGAGTGGAAAGAGAGGGTACGGTGGGAGGGAAGGGGGTAGGGGGAGAGTGGAGGGAGAGGGTACGGCGGGAGGGGGGTAGGGGGAGAGTGGAGGGAGGGGGTAGGGGGTGGAGGAGTGGGGGAGAAGAGTGAGGGGGGAGAAGAGTGAGGGGGGAGTGGGGGGAGAAGAGTGAGGGGGGAGTGGGGGGAGAAGAGTGAGGGGGGAGTGGGGGGAGAAGAGTGAGGGGGGAGTGGGGGGAGAAGAGTGAGGGGGGAGTGGGGGGAGAAGAGTGAGGGGGGAGTGAGGGGGGAGTGGGGGAGAAGAGTGTGGGGGAGAAGAGTGAGGGGGGAGTGGGGGGAGAAGAGTGAGGGGGGAGTGAGGGGGGAGTGGGGGGAGAAGAGTGTGGGGGGAGGGGAGTGAGGGGGGAGTGGGGGGAGAAGAGTGAGGGGGGAGTGGGGGGAGAAGAGTGAGGGGGGAGTGGGGGGAGAAGAGTGTGGGGGGAGTGAGGGGGGAGTGAGGGGGGAGTGGGGGGAGAAGAGTGAGGGGGGAGTGGGGGGAGAAGAGTGAGGGGGGAGTGGGGGGAGAAGAGTGAGGGGGGAGTGAGGGGGGAGTGAGGGGGGAGTGGGGGGAGAAGAGTGAGGGGGGAGTGGGGGGAGAAGAGTGAGGGGGAGTGGGGGGAGAAGAGTGAGGGGGAGTGGGGGGAGAAGAGTGTGGGGGAGAAGAGTGAGGGGGAGTGGGGGGAGAAGAGTGAGGGGGGAGTGGGGGAGAAGAGTGAGGGGGGAGTGGGGGGAGAAGAGTGAGGGGGGAGTGGGGGGAGTGGGGGGAGAAGAGTGAGGGGGGAGTGGGGGGAGAAGAGTGAGGGGGGAGTGGGGGGAGTGGGGTGAGAAGAGTGAGGGGGGAGTGGGGGGAGAAGAGTGAGGGGGGAGTGGGGTGAGAAGAGTGAGGGGGGAGTGGGGGGAGAAGAGTGAGGGGGGAGTGGGGGGAGAAGAGTGAGGGGGGAGTGGGGGGAGTGGGGGGAGAAGAGTGAGGGGGGAATGGGGGGAGAAGAGTGAGGGGGGAGTGGGGGGAGAAGAGTGAGGGGGGAGTGGGGGGAGAAGAGTGGGGGGAGAAGAGTGAGGGGGGAGTGGGGGGAGAAGAGTGAGGGGGGAGTGGGGGGAGAAGAGTGAGGGGGGAGTGGGGGGAGAAGAGTGAGGGGGGAGTGGGGGGAGAAGAGTGAGGGGGGAGTGGGGGGAGAAGAGTGAGGGGGGAGTGGGGGGAGAAGAGTGAGGGGGGAGAAGAGTGAGGGGGGAGTGGGGGGAGAAGAGTGAGGGGGGAGTGGGGGGAGAAGAGTGAGGGGGGAGTGGGGGGAGAAGAGTGAGGGGGGAGTGGGGGGAGAAGAGTGAGGGGGGAGTGGGGGGAGTGGGGGGAGAAGAGTGAGGGGGGAGTGGGGGGAGAAGAGTGAGGGGGGTGTGAGGGGAGAGTGGGGGGAGAAGAGTGAGGGGGGAGTGGGGGGAGAAGAGTGAGGGGGGAGTGGGGGGAGAAGAGTGAGGGGGGTGTGAGGGGAGAGTGGGGGGAGAAGAGTGAGGGGGAGTGGGGGGAGAAGAGTGAGGGGGGAGTGGGGGGAGAAGAGTGAGGGGGGTGTGAGGGGAGAGTGGGGGGAGAAGAGTGAGGGGGGTGTGAGGGGGGAGTGAGGGGGGAAGAGTGAGGGGGGAGTGAGGGGGGAAGAGTGAGGGGGGAGTGGGGGGAGAAGAGTGAGGGGGGAGTGGGGGGAGAAGAGTGAGGGGGGTGTGAGGGGAGAGTGGGGGGAGAAGAGTGAGGGGGGTGTGAGGGGAGAGTGAGGGGGGAGTGAGGGGGGAAGAGTGAGGGGGTCGAGGGGTGAAGGTGGAGAGTAGTGGGGGACAGAGGCGAGAGTGGGGGGGAGAGAGACGAGAGTAGGGGGGGAGAGAGGGGAGCGTGGGGGGAGAGTGGGTGAAGGAGGGGAGGAGTGAGGGGGGAGTGGGGGAGGAGTGAGGAGGGAGAGATTGGGGGGGAGGGAGAGATTGGGGGGAGGGAGAGAAAGGGGGGAGTGGGGGGAGGGAGAGAAAGGGGGGAGTGGGGGGAGGGAGAGAAAGGGGGGAGTGGGGGGAGGGAGAGAAAGGGGGGAGTGGGGGGAGGGAGAGAAAGGGGGGAGGGAGAGAAAGGGGGGAGGGAGAGAAAGGGGGGAGTGGGGGGAGGGAGAGAAAGGGGTGAGTGGGGTGAGGGAGAGACAGGGGGGAGTGGGGGGAGTGGGGGGAGTGGGGGTAGAGAGAGAAAGGGGGGAGTGGGGGGAGAGAGAGAAAGGGGGGAGTGAGGGGGGAGAAAGGGGGGAGTGGGGGGAGAAAGGGGGGAGTGGGGGGAGAAAGGGGGGAGTGTGGGGAGGGAGATAAAGGGGGCAGTGGGGGGAGGGAGAGAAAGGGGGAGTGGGGGAGAAAGGGGGGAGTGGGGGGAGGGAGATAAAGGGGGCAGTGGGGGGAGGGAGAGAAAGGGGGAGAGGGGGGGACAGTGGGTGAAGGGGGTGAGAGGGGCAAGGGGTGAAGGTGGAGAGTAGGGGGGGTGGGAGGGGAGAGTGGGTTAAGGGGGAGAGGGGAGAGTGGGTTAAGGGGGAGAGGGGGGAGGAGTTAAGGGGCAGAAAGGGGGGAGGGAAGAGTGGGGGTGAAGGGGGAGAATGGAGGGAGGGGTGAAGGAGGGAAGAGTG
This sequence comes from Heterodontus francisci, assembly GCF_036365525.1. Classification (NCBI taxonomy): domain Eukaryota; kingdom Metazoa; phylum Chordata; class Chondrichthyes; order Heterodontiformes; family Heterodontidae; genus Heterodontus; species Heterodontus francisci. The sequence continues at coordinate 73,374,028 of NC_090392.1, read as the reverse complement.
GGGGTGAAGGGGGAGAAAGGAGGGAAGAGTGGGGGTGAAGGGGGAGAATGGAGGGAGGGGTGAAGGGGGAGAATGGAGGGAGGGGTGAAGGAGGGAAGAGTGGGGGTGAAGGGGGAGAAAGGAGGGAAGAGTGGGGGTGAAGGGGGAGAATGGAGGGAGAGGTGGAGTGTGGGAGAGTGGGGGGGGTGAAGGGGGAGAGGGGGTTGGGGAGAGAGGGGGGTGGTGTGAAGGGGTGAGGGGGGGAGAGGGAGAGAGCGGGGAGAGAGGGGGAGGGGGAGAATGGAGGGAGGGGTGAAGGTGGAGTGTGGGAGAGTGGGGGGGGTGAAGGGGGAGAGGGGGTTGGGGAGAGAGGGGGGTGGTGTGAAGGGGTGAGGGGGGGAGAGGGAGAGAGCGGGGAGAGAGGGGGAGGGGGAGAGTGGAGGAACAGTGGGGGGAGCGGGAGAGTGGGGGAGAATGGGAGGATGGCCAAGTTGGGGAGAGGGGAGGAGGAGAGTGGGGGGATGAAGGAGGAGAGTGAGGGGATGAAGGGGGAGAGAGGGGGAGGGGTGAAGGGGCAAAGGGGGCGGGAGTGGGGGAAGAGAGGGAGAGTGGGGGGAGGGGGAGAGTGGGGGGAGGGGGAGAGTGGGGGGATGGCGAAGTGGGGGGAGGAGGAGAGTGGGGGATGGCAGTGAGGGAGAGAGTGGGGGAAGGAAGGAAGGAGAGAGGGGTGTGGAGGCGGGATGGAGGGGGAGAGTGGGGGAGGGGGAGAGTGGGGGAGGGGGAGAGTGGGGGAGACTGGGGGAGGGGGAGAGTTGAGGGAGGGGGGTAGGGGGAGAGTGGAGGGAGGGAAGGAGGGGGAGAGTGGAGGGAGGGAAGGAGGGGGTAGGGAGAGAGGGGAGGGAGGGGGGCAGGGGGAGAGTGGAGGGAGGGAGGGGGTGGAGGGAGGGAGGTAGGGGGAGAGTGGAGGGAGGGAGGGGGGGCAGGGGGAGTGGAGGGGGGGTAGGGGGCGAGTGGAGGGAGGGAGGGGGGTAGGGGGAGAGTGGAGGGAGGGGGGCAGGGGGAGAAGGTGGAAGGGGAGAGTGGAGGGAGGGAGGGGGGTAGGCGGATAAAGGGGGAAGGGGAGAGTGGAGGGAGGGGGTAGGGCGAGAAGGGCGTAGGGGAGAGTGGAGGGAGGGGGTAGGGGGAGAAGGGCGTAGGGGAGAGTGGAGGGAGGGGGGCAGGGGGAGAAGGGGGAAGGGGAGAGTGGAGGGAGGGGGGTAGTGGATAAAGGGGGAAGGTGAGAGTGGAGGGAGGGGGGTAGGGGGATAAAGGGGGGAGAGTGGAGGGAGAGGTGTAGGGGGAGAAGGGGGTAGGGGAGAGTGGAGGGAGGGGGGCAGGGGGATAAAGGGGGAAGGGGAGAGTGGAGGGAGGGGGGTAGGGGGATAAAGGGGGGAGTGGAGGGAGGGAGGGGGTAGGGGGAGAAGGGGGTAGGGGAGAGTGAGGGGTGGGGTGTAGGGGGAGGGGGAGAAGGGGATAGGGGAGAGTGAGGAGTGGGGGGCAGGGGGAGGGGGGTAGGGGGAGAAGGGGTTAGGGAGAGTGAGGGGTGGGGGGTAGGGGAGATAGGCGTAGGGGGAGAGGGGGTGGGGGGTTGTAGGGAAGAGGGGGGTAGGGGGAGAGTGGGTGGTGGGGGTAGTGGGAGTGTGGCGGGTAAGGGTAGGGGGAGAGTGGGGTAAGGGTTGGGGGGAAAGAGGGGGGTAGGGGGAGAGTGGGTGGTGGGGGTAGTGGGAGTGTGGGGGTAGGGGTAGGGGGAGTGGGGTAAGGGTTGGGGGGTAGGGGGAGTGGGGGAGGGGTGTAGGTGGGGGTGGGGTGTAGGAGGGGGTGTGGGGAGAGTGGGCGGTGGTGGGTGGAGGACGGTAGTGGGGAGAGTGGGGGTGAGGGGATGGGGGTGAGGGGATGGGGGTAAGGGGAGAGTGGGGGTGAGGGGATGGGGGTAAGGGGAGAGTGGGGGGAGGGTAGGGGGATAGTGGGAGGAGGGGGGAAGGGGAGAGTGGGGGGAGGGTAGGGGGATAGTGGGAGGAGGGGGGAAGGGGAGAGTGGGGGGAGGGTAGGGGGATAGTGGGAGGAGGGGGGAAGGGGAGAGTGGGGGGAGGGTAGGGGGATAGTGGGAGGAGGGGGGAAGGGGAGAGTGGGGGTAGTGGGAGATTGGGTGGAGGGGGGCGGGGGGTGAGTGGGGGGAGGGAGGTGGGATGAGAGTGAGGGAGGAGGGTGGGGTGAGGGTAGGGGTAGGGGGGTAGGGAGCCGGGCGAGAGTGGGGGTAGGGGAAGAGTGGGGGTGGGGGAGGGGTTGGGGGAGAGTGGGTGTAGGGGGTGGAGGGAGAGAGTGGGGGTAGGGGGAAGTGGGTGGGGTAGGGGGAGTGGAGGGAGCGGGTTAAGGGGAGTGGAAGGATGGAGGGGGTAGGGTGAGAGTGGAGGGAGGGAGGGGGTGAGTGGAGGGACGGAGGGGAGTAGGGGGAGAGTGGAGGGAGGGAGGGGGTAGGGGGAGAGTGGAGGGAGGGAGGGGGAGAGGGGGTAGGGGGAGAGTGGAGGGGGCTAGGGGGGAGAGGGGGGTAGGGGGAGAGTGGAGAGAGGGGGGAGAGGGGGGTAGGGAGGGGGTAGGGGGAGAGGGGGGTAGGGGAGGGTGGAGGGAGGGGGTAGGGGGAGAGGGGGGTAGGGGAGTGTGGAGGGAGGGGGTTGGGGGAGTGTAGGGGGATAGGGGGGTAGGGAGAGAGTGGGTGGTGGGTGTAGTGGGAGAGTGGGGGTAGTGGGAGAGTGGCGGGTGGGGTTAGTGGGAGAGTGGGGGATAGGGTGTGGGGGAAGGGTTGGGGGGGAAGAGGGGGGAAGGGGGAGAGTGGGGGGAGGGGTGTAGGAGGGAGAGGGGGTAGGTGGTGGGTGCAGGGCGATAGGGGGAGGATGGTAGTGGGAAGAGAGGGGGTGAGGGGAGGGGGAGGGAGGGGGTGAGGGAAGGGTAGAGTGGGGGGAAGGGGGGCGGGGTGAGAGTGGGGGTAGGGGTAGGGGGGTAGGGAGCAGGGCGAGAGTGGGGGTAGGGTGTAGGGCGAGAGTTGGGGTAGGGGGTAGGTGCTGGGGGTAGGGGAAGAGTGGGGGTAGGGGGGAGGGGTTGGGGGAGAGTGGGTGTAGGGGGGTGGAGGGAGGGGGAGGCGGGTAGGGAGAGAGTGGGGGCAGGGGGGAAGGGCGTGGGGAGTGGGGCTGGGGGTGGTAGGGGGAGAGGGGGGGAGGGTGGGGGTGGGACAGGAGGGAAGAGGGCTGGGACAGGAGGAAAGGGGAGGGTGGGACAGGAGGGAAGAGGGGGAGGGACAGGAGGGAGATGACAGGAGGGGAGGCAGGGAGGGACAGGAGAGAGAGGAGGGGAGGGACAGGAGGGGGAAGGGACAGGAGGGGAGAGGGAAGAGGCAGGAGGGAAGGGGGGGCAGGAGGGGAGGCGGGGATGTACAGGAGGAGGGGAGAGGAACAGGAGGGGAGGGAAGGGGGGGTGGGATGAACAGGAGGGGAGAGAGGGCGGGACAGGATGGAAGGACAAGAGGGAAGGGGGCGGAAGGACAGGAGGGAAGAGAGGGGGAAGGACAGGAGGGACAGGAGAGAAGGGGGAGGGACAGGAGAGAAGGGGGAAGTGGGTGGGGCAGGAGAGGGAACAGACAGGAGGGGGGCTGGACAGGAGAGGAGGGTTGGAGGGACAGGGACAGAGGGAGGACAGAAGATGAGGGAGGGGGAGGGACAGATGGATTAGGGGAGGGACAGATGGTAAGTGGGTGGGAGGGGAGCTAGGGACAGTGGGGTGGGGTGGGACAGACAGGATGGGAGGGAGGGACAAAGGGGTGGGTGGGACAGAAGGGGTGAGGGACGGAGAGACAAGGGAGGGGAGGGAGGGAGAGGGAGTGAGGAACTGGGTGGGAGGAACAGAGGGAAAGAGGGTGGAACAGAGGGTGGGAGGGAGAGGGATTGAGATGGGGAGAGAAAGGGAGAGGGGAGTGGGATCGTGAAGGAGGGTGGTGAGGGTAGCAGAGGAGACTGGGGTGGGGTGAGTAGGGTTGGGAGAGGTTTTGGCAAGGTGGAGTGGGAGGGAGAGCTGGTGGGACGGAGAGAGGGGGAGATTGGAGAGGTGACATTGGAGGGAGTGTGGAGGTTGGAGGGCGGGGAAGTGGAGAAGGGGCTGTTGGCGAGTGTGGGAAGCTTGGAGTGCGAGGGAGTACAATGGAGATTAAAAGGGGGTAATGGGTGTGCTGAGTGAAGATTGGGGGAGGGAGGGTGGAGAAAGGGGAGGAAGAAAGGAAGGTTTAGGTGGAAGGCAGGGATGGAGGGAGAAGAGACAAATAACCGGAAGGAGATTGGGACTGAGGGTAGGGGAAGTGAGAGGAGTGGGAGATGTGAGAGAATAGAGGGAGGAGGAAGGGAGAGCCACATGGGATGGGGAATAGAGGGAGGATGGAAAGGGAGGCGTGGAGGAAGGAACAATGGGGGAAGAGGGGCATAGAGGGAGCTGGGTGAGAGGCGGAGTGAGAAGAGATTGGAAGGAGATGGGGGATTCGAGGAGAAAAGCAGAGAGAGCAAGGAGAGGTAGGAACAGAGGAATAGAAAGGAGAGGCAGAGATAGAAGGGAGAATGGGGAAGAGAAAGGGAGGAAGCGAGTAAAGAGAGGGAGGGTGAGGGAGCAGACATTCAGGGGAAACAAGCAAGGCTGTAATTCAAATCGTAAATTAATAATGTTTAAATGAAATTCATTCACACTTTATATCTGCTCTACAAATGTAAATACTCTCAGTCACATTACACTCATGTTCACTGTACCGCATTGCTCAAGCCTGCTCATAATAATTAATGTGCTTTTTCTGGTTTGTTGTCAGTCATAATTGTGCAATTAGAACAGAGAATTTCCCTAATGATTTTCCTTTTTTGTTGCAGTCATTGGCAGTACCATTTTCTTATGTTGCTTTTCATTATGCTGGTTTTGTAATATTGTTGATCTGGGAATCAACCACCCATGATCTGTTAAGACAAACAGATTATGACATTCTCTGGAGGGGCTGTCTTGCACTAGAACTGTAGGAATTGAAGTTTATTTTTTAAAGGATGCAAAGTTGATGGTGCCAAAGATATATGGTACATGTGACTAGAACTGTTTCAATTATCAGCATTCCCTTTCCAAACAGATCATAACATACACCCTGGATGTAATTCTCAAACTTGCAGTCATAAATATTAGTTACACTGTTAAAAAGACTGGGGGCCCAGCATTGACTAACTCAATACATATCTTTTACTTTAGCTAGAGTTTATTGCACTCTTGTAATTAAGGTTTATTTTTAATAGCAAAAAACGTGTGGATGAAAGGAATGATTCAAGCTGATATGACTTAATTAAAAGACATATTATGATTGTCTACTTCATTAGAATTTCGGAAGAGGTATTAGATATAGATCAAGCTGCTGCTGTCCTGATCCATTCTCAGGAGTGACATAAATCTTTTTATGTCTGTCATTGGGCTTGAAAGTTGCAGCTATGAGGAGAGATTGGATTGGCTAGGGTTGTTTTCCTTAGAACAGAGGAGGCTGAGGGGTGACTTAATTGAGGTGTACAAAATTATGAGGGGCCTAGACAAAGTAGACAGGCAGGACCTGTTTCCCCTAGCGGAGAGGTCAATTACCAGGGGGCACAGATTTAAGGTGATTGGTAGAAGGATTAGAGGGGACATGAGGAAAAACTTCTTCAACCAGAGGGTGGTGGGTGTCTGGAATTCCTGCCAGGAAGGGTGGTGGAGGCAGAAACTCTCAACTCATTTAAAAGGTACCTGGACATGCACCTGAAGTGCTGTAACCTGCAAGGCGACGGACCAGGTGCTGGAAGGTGGGATTAGATGGAGCGGCTAGTTTTTTCAGCCAGCACAGACACGTTGAGCTGAATAGCCTTCTGCTGTGCCATAATTTTTCTATGGGTCTATTGTATGGCTGTTGCCTGGGGAGCTGGGATAGAGCTGCAGACGGAGCAGATTGCAGGTTTGCCATCTATTCATAATAAAAGCAAAACACTACAGATGCCGGAAATCTGAAATAAAAACAGAAAGTGCTGGAAATACTCAGCAGATCTGGCAGCATCTGTGGAGACAGCATATGAGTTAACATTTCAGGTCAGTGACCTTTCATCAGAACCATTGCCATCTATTCAGTTCACTTGTGTGATCATCGGTAAACCCCTGGTAAAGGAGCAAGAGTCTTACTCTGCTTATTTCCCCACCCCTCTAATTTAGTCCCCTTTTCTCTGTAAGGTGCTGTAAGGTGACAAGCCCCACAGTTGCCAGCAGCCCTCTGAAAGAATGACTTGCATTTTTATTGCGCCTTTCACGATCTCAGGACCTCCCAAAGCATGTTACAGCCAATGAAGTACTTTTGAGGTATAGTCATTTTTGTAATGTGGGAAATGAGGCAGCCAAATTCCACACAGCAAACTCCCACAAACAATGTGATGATAACTATACAATCTGTTTTGTGATGTTGATTGAGGGATAAATATTGGCCAGGAACCCCCTGCCCTTCAAAATCGGATTTTTTACGTCCACCTAAAAGGGCAGACGAGGCCTTGGTTTGATGTTTCATCCAAAAGACACCAGCTCTGACAATTCAGCACTCCCTCAGTACTGCAGTTGAGCATCAGCTTTCATTTTTCTGCTCAACTCTTGGAGTGGGACTTGAACTCTCACCCTTCTGACCCCGAGGCATGAGTGCTCCTAACTGACACCACCCCGTATTTTGTTCATCTGTGACCTTGGCCAATGAGTGTCAATGGACTTGCTCAATTGGGGGAGAGGGCATCACTATCGAGTCCATTCCAATTTGCATTTATATTGTGTTATATCACTTCTTCAGGACATCCCAGTAGTTCCAATGGATTCTGAAGTGCAATCATGGTTTTTATGCAGACAAATGTGGCAGCCAGTTTGGACATAGAAACACAGACAGCAAAGGAGATGAATGATCACTTAATCTGTTTGTGTTGGTGGTGGTGTTGGCTGAAAGTGGATATTATCCATGATATCAGGTGAATTCCCTGCTCTTTGAATAGTGGGATCTTTTGCATACACCTGAACAGGCAGATGAGGTCTCAGTTTAATGCATCAAACAAAAGTAAACTAAAAAGCAAATAAGCCAGTGCTTAATGTCATTGTTTCCAAGTCTCAACTCTGTATTTCTCAAGTAGAAATTGGGAAGCTCAACATAGGGGCAAAACACAGGTGGATTGAAATCTACCATTCTGTGGTATAATGCATCAGGGTGAAAGGCGGAGGAATGCGGGATGCGCATACAAACTGTTCCCTTCTGAAACTGCCCTCTGCTGTTACAAATTCAATATTTTTTTAAATTCATTCATGGGATGTGGGCATCACTGGCTATGTCAGCATTTATTGCCCATCCCTAATTGCCCTTGAGAAGGTGGTGGTGAGCTGCCTTCTTGAACCGCTGCAGTCCATTTGGGGTAGATAGACCCACAGTGCTGTTAGGAAGGGAGTTCCAGGATTTTGACCCAGCGACAGTGAAGGAACTGCAATATAGTTCCAAGTCAGGATGGTGTGTGACTTGGAGGGGAACTTGCAGGTGGTGGTGTTCCCATGTATTTGCTGCCCTTGTCCTTCTAGTTGGTAGAGGTCGCGGGTTTGGAAGGTGCTGTCCAAGGAGCCTTGGTGCATTGCTGCAGTGCATCTTGTAGATGGTACACACTGCTGCTACTGTGCGTCGGTGGTGGAGGGAGTGAATGTTTGTAGGTGGTGTGCCAATCAAGCGGGCTGCTTTGTCCTGGATGGTGTCGAGCTTCTTGAGTGTTGTTGGAGCTGCACCCATCCAGGCAAGTGGAGAGTATTCCATCACACTCCTGACTTGTGCCTTGTAGATGGTGGACAGGCTTTGGGGAGTCAGGAGGTGAGTTACTCGCCACAGGATTCCTAGCCTCTGGCCTGCTCTTGTAGCCACGGTATTTATATGGCTACTCCAGTTCAGTTTCTGGTCAATGGTAGCCCCAAGGATGTTGATAGTGGGGGATTCAGCGATGGTAATGCCGTTGAATGTCAAGGGGAGATGGTTAGATTCTCTCTTGTTGGAGATGGTCATTGCCTGGCACTTGTGTGGCGTGAATGTTACTTGCCACTTATCAGCCCAAGCCTGGATATTGTCCAGGTCTGGCTGCATTTCTACACTGACTGCTTCAGTATCTGAGGAGTCACGAATGGTGCTGAACATTGTGCAATCATCAGCAAACATCCTCACTTCTGACCTTATGATTGAAGGAAGGTCATTGATGAAGCAGTTGAAGATGGTTGGGCCTAGGACACTACCCTGAGGAACTCCTGCAGTGATGTCCTGGAGCTGAGATGATTGACCTCCAACAACCACAACCATCTTCCTTTGCGCTAGGTATGACTCCAGCCAGCGGAGGGTTTTCCCCCTGATTCCCATTGACCTCAGTTTTGCTAGGGCTCCTTGATGCCATACACGGTCAAATGCTGCCTTGATGTCAAGGGCAGTCACTCTCACCTCACCTCTTGAGTTCAGCTCTTTTGTCCATGTTTGAACCAAGGCTGTAATGAGGTCAGGAGCTGAGTGGCACTGTCGGAACCCAAACTGAGCGTCATTGAGCAGGTTATTGCTAAGCAAGTGCCGCTTGATGGCACTGTTGATGACACCTTCCGTCACTTTACTGATGATTAAGAGTGGGCTGATGGGGCGGTAATTGGCCGGGTTGGACTTGTCCTGCTTTTTGTGTACAGGACATACCTGGGCAATTTTCCACATTGCAGGGTAGATGCCAGTCTTGTAGCTATACTGGAACAGCTTGGCTCAGGGCGCGGCAAGTTCTGGAGCACAGGTCTTCAGTACTATTGCCGGAATATTGTCAGGGCCCATAGCTTTTGCAGTATCCAATGCCTTCAGTCGTTTCTTGATATCACGCGGAGTGAATCGAATTGGCTGCAATCTGGCATCTGTGATGTTGGGGACTTCAGGAGGAGGCCGAGATGGATCATCAACTCGGCACTTCTGGCTGAAGATTGTTGCAAATGCTTCAGCCTTATCTTTCGCACTGATGTGCTGGGCTCCCCCATCATTGTGGAGCCACCTCCTCCAGTTAGTTGTTTAATTGTCCACCGCCATTCACGGCTGGATGTGGCAGGACTGCAGAGCTTAGATCTGATCCGTTGGTTATGGGATCGCTCAGCTCTGTCTATTGCATGCTGCTTACGCAGTTTGGCATGCAAGTAGTCCTGGGTTGTAGCTTCACCAGGTTGACACCTCATTTTGAGGTATGCCTGCTGCTGCTCCTGGCATGCCCTCCTGCACTCTTCATTGAACCAGGGTTGGTCTCCTGGCTTGATGGTAATGGTAGAGTGGGGGATATGCCGGGCCATGAGGTTACAGATTGTGGATGAGTACATTTCTGCTGCTGCTGATGGCCCACAGCGCCTCATGGATGCCCAGTTTTGCATTGCTAGATCTGTTCAAAATCTATCCCATTTAGCACGGTGATAGTGCCACACAACACGATGGACGGTATGCTCAATGTGAAGGCGGGACTTCGTCTCCATAAGTACTGTGCGGTGGTCACTCCTACCAATACTGTCATGGACAGAAGCATCTGCGGCAGGCAGATTGGTGAGGACGAGGTCAAGTATGTTTTTCCCTCGTGTTGGTTCCCCACCACCTGCCACAGACCCAGTCTAGTAGCTATGTCCTTTAGGACTCGGCCAGCTCAGTCAGTAGTGGTGCTACCGAGCCGCTCTTGGTGGTAGACATTGAAGTCCCTCACCCAGAGTACATTTTGTGCCCTTGCCACCCTCAGTGCTTCCTCCAAGTGGTGTTCAACATGGAGGAGTACTGAGTCATCAGCTGAGGGAGGGCAGTAGGTGGTAATCAGTAGGAGGTTACCTTGCCCATGTTTGACCTGATGCCATGAGACTTCATGAGGTCCGGATTCAACTCCTTCCCTACTGTATACCACTGTGCCACCACCTCTGGTGGGTTTGTCCTGCCGGTGGGACAGGACATACCCGGGGATGATAATGGCAGTGTCTGGAACATTGTCTGTAAGGTATGATTCCGTGAGTATGACTATGTCAGGCTGTTGCTTGACTAGTATGTGGGACAGCTCTCCCAACTTTGGCACAAGCCACCAGATGTTAGTAAGGAGGACTTTGCAGGGTCGACAGGGCTGGGTTTGCCGTTGTCGTTTCCGGTGCCTAAGTCGATGCCAGGTGGTCCGTCCGGTTTCATTCCTTCTTATAGACTTTGTAGCAGTTAGATACAACTGAGTGGCTTGCTAGGCCGTTTCAGAGGGCATGTAAGAGTCAACCACATTGCTGTGGATCTGGAGTCACATGTAGGCCAGACCAGGTAAGGACAGCAGATTTTCTTCCCTAAAGGACATTAGTGAACCAGATGGGTTTTTACAACAATCGACAATGGTTTCATGGCCATCATTAGACTAGCTTTTAATTCCAGATTCCACCTTCTGCTGTGGTGGGATTCAAACCCATGTCTCCAGAGAAATACCCTGGGTCTCTGGGTTACTAGTCCAGTGATAATACCATGACACCACCGCCTACTGAGAAGAAAAAAAAAGCCCAACCCATTCCTAGCTGAACAAAATAATTTTGCACACTTGGAACACTGCTTCAAGCTAAGCAATGGGCATGGATCAAACAGCTACAAGTTCAAACCAGCAAAAGACTGGTATCAGGAAGCATCAGGAGAGACTTAAGGTGTTAGGACCATTTGAACTGGAGCAGAGAAGACTGCGAGGAGATTTAATAGAGGTTTGTAAAATTATGAAGGGTCTTGGGAGAGTTTAAGAGGAAAGATTGTTTTCTCTGGTTGGGAGTGATGATGGAGGGTCAATTTAATGTTGTCACTAAGAGTTGACGAGAAATTTCCTTACACAGATTTTTGGAGCATGGAATGTGGTTGAGGCATAATTTGTTGAGGCAGAGACCCTTGCGTTTTTTGAGAAAAAAGATTAATATTCAGAGCAGAGGAAGATACAGGGGTACGGAGAGAGAGCAGGGCACTGTATTAGTCTAGGATTGCTGCAAGAGAGCTGGCACAAACATGATGGGTCAAGTGACCTCCTTGTCTGGTGAATTATCTCCAGTTCTGCAAAGAAGCACCTTCAAAGAGAAGATCTTTAATAGTCGGTAGTGAAATTTTCCATCTCAACAGCTTCAAACTACTACTGACATCTCAAAGTGAGCAGCTCGGCAACTCTCTGTTCAAAGGCTGCCAAGTCCATTGTTCAGTGAAGTCCTCCTGAGGTTGGCTTCTTGACCTGATTTAAAATATATATGTTCATCGTGACATTTCCTTTTTTATTGTTATGTAGCCTGCCCCAGGCATCTCTAGCATGTCTGTAAAGTGAGATTAGTTTTGATTCAGACATTAATGACCTTCTGACCTTTGCTTTGTTCTCTGCATTTCCTGTTAGCAGTCTCCTTGGTCTTAGCGACAGGTGCTACTTTCCTCGTGGCTTGTAAATTCTAGAATACAGTTCCAGCCTGTTTAACATATTCCTTTGCTGCTCATGAGTATTATATAAGCACAAGTTGTTGTTATTCAGGCCACTGACTGCTTAGACAGACTGCTTTAACCTACCAAACAGCAGTAAGTTAAGACACAGCTGATTAGAATTTTTGGTATTAACAGTAAGCATTTAAATGTATGCTGTCAATGCTGACTATGTCAAGGTGCCTTTCCACCTGATATCCTACTACTTTGGCAGAAGCTTTCTGCAGATGGTGGACTGAGTGAGATTGCCTGCTTCCTTTAACCTGGTCTAACGATTGTAAATTTCCATTAGGATGTTAGTTTGGGAGGACTGTTTTATTAGTGGCATTCTCCTCCTTTAAGGAGAAGGGCAACTAATGGGATGCTTGGCTTTTGGCCAATTTCAGCAGTTACTGGGCTGTACAAACAGGAAGCTTGACAGTCCAAGTTGTCAGCTTTTATGTCCCAGAGGTGACAGGTCAATGTTTTCTAATCCATTACACCACCTGCAGGACAAAAATATAATGATTCGCAAAGTACATAAGAATTGCACCTTGTTGGAAAATAACATCTAACATCTTAACAATTGAGAAATAAAAATAATGTTATGGTGCCCACTGAGTAGGATTTATTAGCAAAGTAAACTTGAGCATGTGATCTAGGCTGATATTCAGTGCAGCACTCAGGCAATGCTGCATTGTTGCAGGTGTGAACATCAGTCGAAGTCTATCTGCCTGTTCAGGTAGATCGTGTGGACATAAAGATTTTGAGGAAGTATTCATAAACAGCAGGTGTCCTGGCTAACATTCTTCACAACCCCTAACAACAAAACACATTCATCTCATTTGTTTTTTGTGGACCTTGTGTGAAAACTGGCTGCTATATTTGCATACAACACTGGCAATAACACTTCAAAGTAACTCCTTGGCTGTAAAGCAACTCGGGACAATTTGAGACTATGAAAGGTACTGTATAAATGTACATTTGTTGTTACCTAAAAGCAAAATATTGCAGATGCTGGAAATCTGAAATAAAAAAAACAGGAAGTGCTAGAAATACTCAGCAGGTCAGGCAGCATCTGTGGAGAGAGAAACAGAGTTAACGTTTCAGGTCTGTGACCTTTCATCAGAATTGGTAAAGATTAGAAATGTAATAGGTTTTAAGCAAGTGAAGCAGGAGGGCGGGGGAGGGAAGAGAAAAAAAGTGAAGGTGCGTGATAGGGCAGAGGGTAGAAAAGATTAACTGAGAAGGGGGTCATGGGGGAGAGACAAAGGGAGTGTGCAAATGGTGTGGTGAAAGACAAAGCATTAGTGCAGAGAGAATGTTAATGGCAGAATAATGAACAGCTCTGTCCAAAAGCACAACATGAAAAACCAAGTTTAAGGCAGGCACATGGTTAAAAAAAACCCAAAATAAAATAATAATTTAAAAAGGGAAAGATATGCTCTGAAATTATTCAACTCAATGTTCAGTCTGCAAGGCTGTAGTGTGCCTAATCGGAAAATGAGGTGCTGTTCCTTGAGCTTGCGTTGATGTTCACTGGAACACTGCAGCAGGCCAAGGACAGAAATGTGGACATGAAAGCAGGGGCGTGTATTGAAATGGCAAGCAACCAGAAGCTCAGGGTCATGCTTTCGGACTGAGCGGAGGTGTTCTGCAAAGCGGTCACCCAGTCTGCGTTTGGTCTCCCTAATGTAGAGTCGACCGCATTGTGAGTAGGTATCACCAGTTTGGAGCCTGCAAGTGATATCTCAAGCATTAGCCACACAGTACCAGGGAGGGGTGCCATGTCAGTTTTTAACATATGTACAATACACAATGGTTTTAAAAGATGTAATATCCACACACCATCTCATTAATTAAATACATTTATTAGCTCAACAAATGCTTTAGCCTTTTCTTCTGATTCAATGTAATTCAATGGCACTGAAATAGATTTCCTCCCAAAACAACTGAATTATTGCTCCATTCATAACCTGACTAATCCAGTTCTCTCCCCAAATCTATTCAGCCTGATAATCAGTAAGTCAAAGAATGGTAGAAGAGAAGCTTTAGATAGTCGCGAGACAGTCAGTTTAATGTGACACAAACCCTAGTATTGAAGCAAACCTCAAACAATCCAGAAATATTGACAGTAGTTGAGGGCAATTGTTGCAGCTTAAAGTGGGCAGTCAATACTTTTTAAAAATTACATCCACAGACTGCATTCATTTAAAAATCAATATCAGTCAAGCACATTGCATAAGTTTCAGTTATAATGCTTCATGAATCCATTCACTGAACATCTGTGGGTACCCATATCTGAAGATCAGGAATCATAGAAGAATAGAATGGTTACAACAAAGGCCATTCGGCCCATTGTGTTTGTGCTGACTCTCTGCAACAGCAACTCAGCTAGTCCCACTCCCCTGCCTTTTCCCCGTAGCCTTGCAATTTTTTTTCTATCCAGATAATATCCAATTCCCTTTTGAAAGCCACGATTGAATCTGCCTCCACCACATTCTGAGGCAGTACATTCCAGATCCTAACCACTTTCTGCATAAAAAAAAGTTTTTCCTCATGTCGCCTTTGGTTCTTTTGCCAATCACATTAAATCTGTGTCCTCTGGTTCTCCATCCTTCCACCAATGGGAACAGTTTCGCCCGATCTACTCTATCCAGACTCATGATTTTGAATACCTCTATCCAATTTCCTCTCAACCTTTTCTTCTTTATGGAGAACAGCTCCAATTTATCCACGTAACTGAAGTCCCCCATCCTTGGAACTATTCTCATAAATCTTTTCTGCACCCTCTCTAAAGCCTTCCCATCCTTCCTAAAGTGTGATGCCCAGAACTGGACACAATACTCCAGTTGAGGCCAAACCAATGTATTGTAAAGTTTCACCATAGCTTCCTTGCTTTTGTAGTCTATGGCTCTACTCTTGCACCCGCTTTATGTATGTAAATGATTCATTGAGTACTTCAGGCTGTGAGTGCTAAATTGACACAAGCAGCATGCAAAGCTGTAAGAAAGTTCATCAACGGGGTAATAAGAAAATGTTACCATATTTTAAATCCATCCCTTCACGGAAAGAGAATTAACTCAATAGCAATAATACATACGCACCTTCCTTCTCACATACATGGAAAGTTAAGTCGCATGGTTGCAGGGTCTGATTTAAGCTCTTTCTCATTAACCATTAACCATAAGGTAGTTATGGAAAAGGACAAAGATGGACCAGACATAAAGGTACTGAATTGGGGGAAGGCCGATTTCAATATGATAAAATAGGATCTGGCCAAAGTGGACAGGGAGCAGCTACTTGTAGGAAAGTCTACATCAGATCAGTGGGAGTCATTCAAAAAGGAAGTAGTGAGAGTTCAGGGCCAACATGTCCCTGTTAAGGTGAAGGGTAGGACCGACAAGTCCGAGAAACCCTGGATGTCAAGGGATATAGAGGATTGGATAAGGGAAAAAAAGGAGGCTTTTGGCAAATTCAGAGGGTTGAAAACAGCGGAGGCACTAGAGGAGTATAGAAAGTGTAGGGGGGTACTTAAAAAAATAAGTAGGAGAGCGAAGAGGGGACATGATAAAACAAAATCCCAATTTATTTTATAAGTATATTAAGGGCAACAGGATAACCAGGGACACTTGCTGTTTGTAGTGTACATTAATGATTTAGACGTGAATATAGAATGTATGATCGGTAAGTTCACAGATGACACAAAAATTGGTGTCATAAATAATGAGGAAGAAAGCCTTAGATTACAGGACGATATAGATGGGCTGATAAGATGGGCAGAACAGTGGCAAACGGAATTTAATCCTGAGAAGTGTGAGGTGATGCATTTTTGGAGGACTAACAAGGCAAGGGAATAAACAATGGATGGTAGGACCCTAGGAAGTTCAGAGGGACCTTGGTGTACTTGTCCATAGATCACTGAAGGCAGCAGCACAGGTAGATAAGGTGGTTAGGAAAGCACATGGGATACTTGACTTTATTAGCCGAGGCATAGAATATAAGAACAGGGAAGTTATGATGGAGCTGTATAAAACGCTAGTTAGGCCGCAGCTGGAGTACTGTGTACAGTTCTGGTAACCACACTATAGGAAGGATGTGATTGCACTGGAGAGAGTGCAGAGGAGATTCACCAGGATGTTGCCTGGGCTGGAGCATTTCAGCTATGGATAGGCTAGGGCTGTTTTACTTAGAACAGAGAAGGCTGAAGGGGGACCTGATTGAGGTATACAAAATTATGAGGGGCGTATATAGGAAGAAAGCTTTTCCCTTAGCGGAGGCGTCAATAGATTTAAGGTAAGGGGCAGGAGGTTTAGAGGGGATTTGAGGAAAAGGTTTTTCACCCAGAGGGTGGTTGGAATCTGGAACACACTGCCTGAAGGGGTGGTAGAGGCAGGAACCGTCCCAACATTTAAGAAGTATTTAGAGGAGCACTTGAAACGCCACAGCATACAAGGCTGCAGGCCAAGTGCTGGAAAATGGGATTAGAATAGATAGGTGCTTGATGACCTGCACAGACACGATGAGCCAAAGGGTGTGTTTCTGTGCTGTATCACTCTATGACTCTGCCTGGACAGCAGAAGAAGCAAGAAAGTAGATCAGAAGGAAAAGAAGCCATGTCTCTCTCTTCAGTCCCAGTACAATCTGAGAACTCCCAGTTGGTCCTTCAATAAAGAAAATAAATTACAAGTACTCCTGGATTCTCACGCATATTCCAAAAATATTCCTTTAGTAAAATGGAAAATAGGAGTATGTTTGATTTTCTCTACTTCTAATTATTATTTGTAATGTGGGTTCTACAAAATGGCTTTCTCTATCTAATGCCTCTTTAATTCCGACTACTTCACATTAAACTTGCCCCATCTAGCTAAACATTCCACTTCCCCAATCCATGTCAACCTGCCATCTTTCTTCTCTGGTTTCCTTTCTTTGTTCAAGTGCCTCACCTTTTACCAGCCTGAAGCTTCTCGTTTGAGGATCTGGGTTACAAACATGCCTTGTTGTGGTCACCAAACTATCCAGCAGTGGACTATGAATAGAATCTGTGCTCTAAACCAGGACGGATGAGGCCAGTTGTACTGTCTTAACATCTTGCAGTTTTACCATCTTAACTGTACAAACATACTGAAAAGGGTACACTGATATTGTCAGTGAAGCTCAGCTTATAGAAATTGGTTGGAATTACTCATACGGGAGTACTGTTAGCACATTGCTCACAGCTAGGATTAACATAATTGCAATTACTTCTTTGATCTGTGTGCCTACTGTGAATTTCTATATTTAGACATTTATTTATTATATTGCAACATTGCCTGAAGTTACCTTCAAGATCTGAAGTCAGAATTGACAATCATACTAAAAGGTTGAAATGGGAAGTCATGCCTTTTAATTTCAGTCCCTCCCTGACAGCCTTACAAGCAGACTACATGCCTTTGGTTCCAGATACGTCAGACAGGTGGTTGAAGAATCGGGTAAAATTCTTTAGAAGGGAGAAATCGTAAGAAAAGTACAATCATAGAGTCATACAGCACAGAAACAGGCCCTTCGGCCCATCATGTCCATTCTGGCCATCAAGCACCTATCTATTCTAATCCCATTTTCCAGCTCTTGGCCTGTAGCCTTATATCAAATCCCCTCTCAACCTCCTGCCCCTTACTTTAAATCTATGCTCCCTGGTTATTGACACCTCTGTTAAGGGAAAAAGTTTCTTCCTATCTACCCCATCTATGCCCCTCATAATTTTGTATCCCTCAATCATGTTCCCCCTCAGCCTACTCTGCTCTAAGGAAAACAACCCTAGCCTATCCAGTCTCTCTTCATAGCTAAAATGCTAAAGCCCAGGTAACATCCTGGTGAATTTCCTTTGCACCCTCTCCAGTGCAATCACATCCTTCCTATAGTGTGGCGATCAGAACTGTACACATAAAAAAAGAAACCATTTTTATTTTTACATTCATCTATTAAACTGATAATTGTTCAAAAAATGCACTGAGTACTAAATTTCCTCAAGACAGTTTTTTGATGGATTGAACAAGGGACTGCTCATGAAAAAGAAATACATTGCAATTGAATAGCACCTTTCTCAACCTCAGAACGTTCCAAAGCTGTTAAGTATTTTGAAGTGTAGTTCCTGTTCTGGCAGTCAATTTTGCACACAGCAAGATTCCAAAAGCAACACTGTGATAAGAAGCAGATAATCTTTTTTAGTGATGTTTGTTTGGTATAAAAATTGACCAGGACACCTGGAAGAACTCCCGCATCTTCTTCAAATAATGACACAGGATCTTTTACATCCACCTGAGAAGACAAATGGTGTTTCATTTTAATGTTTCATCCAAAAGACAACATAATGAGCTAAGATGGAGCCAAGAGCTGTTGAGATTAAAAACACATATTGGCTTTTGATCAAAGCAGGGGAAATGTAAAAGGAAAGTACTGCTGTATAAATATGTGAATGGGTTCCTTTTTCTATAGAAATTGCAAGGGATAAATCAAAGGCTTGGACAACAAAGGCTAGAGTTCAGGAAGAGCATAGGTAGGAAACAAAGACATATGGTAGCAGGGCATAAGCCCCCAAACCCCCAGTAATGATCCAGCAATCTGTTCAAGGATCTAAGGATCATATCCAGTAAAGTTGAATCCAGCAAGAACTGAACTATGAAAGAAAGTGGTATAAAGCGATACAAAGTTTCATTCAGTAGGAATTGAGCTACCTTCAAGACAAGGTGGTATGAACAGGATAAGGCAGGCTGTATGATGCCCATGTGCGTTTTAGATGCAAGGATAACGTGCACTGCACTTTTTGAAGTTTTATGATGAAGGTTTTGAAATAATTTCTTAATCGTCACACTATTGGCTCTAGATTTTCAAAAATCTGTTCAAAGGACAAAGGAGGAAATATCAGCCTAAATTTTATGCTCAGGTCTCTGGAGTGAGGCTTGAACCCAAAAATTTCTGACTCAGGCAAGAGTGCTACCACTGAGCCACAGCTGACACCTTTGAATCATATTTGAACAGCATCAAGGAGTGGAATTTCCCTCTCTTTTCTCCTGAATGAATCATTTTTATCTGGTTTTCTGCCACTCCCATGGCTTCCAGGTGGGGTGGTGAATGTATGTAGTGTGATGCACAAGACATCTCAATTAAAGCCCTGCTCAGGTCAGGGAAAATAAACCCGACCCGAACCCAACAGGACCACGTCGGACCCAAGCCCGACCCGGCCAGAGTCCCTCCAATTTTTCCTGCGCCCGATCCGAGCCTGACCCGACCACCAGAATGTTCCCTTTACCTACCTTGCGACTCTGAATCTGCAGGAAGCTTCAGCATGAATGTGATGACGTCATAGAGACGCTCACTCGCTCATTGTGCTGACTCAAAGTTTCCCTCCTCGAGGTCCCGGACTCCCAGCTCAGGTAGCTTTTTGAACTTTTCACACTTACCAGCAGAGCAAAATGCAAGACTTGTGTGTGTCCGACCCGGACCTGGCCCGTCGCGAGCCCGAAAGCCGGACCCGGAAGAGGTACCCGACCTGAACCCGACTTTAACTCTCAGTTATATAGAACAGGCTGGTTGGACCAATTAGTCTTTTGGCATCTGTTATTCATACATAATAGCTAACACCCACTTGGACCACTGGACCAGGAAGATGGGCTCTTGTTTCAACACAACAGACAGATCGTATCTGCAATGTCAGGCTAGATTATGTGTTTATGTCTTGGAGTAGGAATTGAATCCATACTTTCATACTAAGTGACAAGAGCTTTACATCAATAGAGCCAAGTAGACAGACGTGGTAGAGGGTCTGTCTACAGATAGTTTAAAATCAAAAAATGTAAATACTTTGGTGCTAAAAGCAACAAATACAGCAATCAGACTGATTGATTAGTTTATAAAACACACCAGTCCCACTACTGCTACACTCGCAGATATATGGACAGTAAGGGAATCCTTTACCTCACTCATTAACCTGCTCTTAAATCGATGAATGCTATGCTTATTAATCCATAGTAATTCATTTATTGACTAATGTCAGTGATAAGTACACATCATTCCCACTCATTACACTTAAGTAAAGATTCCCATAAGTAGCTATTTCCTTAAACTCTTGCTGCAGTGATAGAAACATGTTTCTAGTAATTCCAATCCTGGAATTAAATTAATGAGACTGTCTTCAAAATCTTAGTCCAAAATGTGGTCAGTCGGAAGTTGAAGCTGCCACACTTTGTGAATTGGCTATTGTAATAAAGGTTCAAAATGATTTATTTCTCCAATTATCACCATGCACAGCTCAAGGTGTTCTGTTCTGTATTTATTATAAAAACAAAATTTACAAGCAATGCAGTAACACAGAGATTAAGGCGCCTGCTTCACATTACCATGGCCAATAGTCAACATTTCGATTTTAACAAGGTACAGACAATTGCTGCAATTTTAAACTTAAGTAGCAAAACACAGAAAGATGATACTTTCCATCTCCCCGTGTTTCACTTGTTACATTTTCTCTAACATTCAAGGACACACACCTCAACGTAACCTCATCAAGCTGAAAGGGTTAAAAGGTTGACATGTTTCAACATCATTGCCTCTGCTCTGCTTAACTGCACAACAGTTCCCCTCGCTGTCCCAAAGGCACACAGAGTCCTGATCAACATGTTAACTTGTATATTTCTGTCAGCTGGAACCATGACCACATCAGTCCAAAACATGAGCTTTACAATCAGATTTTGATTTGTCAATCAAGAGCAGAAGACGCCACAAGGATCATGCTGAGGTCTCGGGTATTTACAATCTATATTAATGGGTCAGGTGAAGTGAGAGTACATTGTATCTAAGTTTTCTAGTGATACAAAGCTAGGTGGGAAAGTCACAGCGGGGTCAGAGTTTGCATAGGGATATAGACAAGTTAAGTGAGTGGGGAAGGTGGCAGATGGAGTATAATGTGGAGAAAGAAGCTTATTCATTTTAAACAGGAATAGAGAATTATTTTTTAAATGGTGAGTAATTATTAAAATGTTGGTGTTCAGAGGGATTTGTCTGCCTTTGTACACAAAACATAGCTTATAGGTACAGCAAGCAATTAGGAAGGCAAAGGGTACCTTGACCTTTATTGCAAGGAGTACGAGTGTAAGGAAGTTTTGTTTCAACTGTACAGGGCTTTGGAGAATACAGTTTTGGTCACTATACCCAATTATGGATATATTTGTTTTAGAGGTGATGCAACAAAAGTTCATTACATTGATTACTGGAATGAAACAGTAGAATGGGCCTGCACTCTGGAGATTGGAAGAATGAGAGGTGGTCTCATTGAAACAAAAGATTCTGGGACAATTGGACAGGATTGATGCTAAGCTGCTTCTTCCCATGCTGAAGAGTCTAAAAGTACGGGGAATAGTCTCAGCAAAAGGGGCAGCCATTCAGGACTGATGAGGAGAAATTTCTTCACTGAGTATTGTGAATCTTTGGAATTTTCTACCTCAGAGGGCTGTGGATGCTTAGTCACTGAGAATATTCAATAGATCTACGGACTCTAAAGGAATCAAGGATACAGGGATCAAACAGGAAAGTGGAGTTGAAGTCAAAGATAAGCCATGAATAACCAGTTAATTTTTTTAAAAAATGATGTTGGTTGAGAGGAATGTTAGCCAGGACAATTGTGGGGGGGGGGGCAGCGAAGAGGGGTAAACTCCTTACTCTTTGAATAATGTCATGGGATAGAAATGCACTGGAATATGAACACAATCTAGTTTGAAGAGATAAACAAAGTAAACTGAGCCAAAGTGATGTACACCAGTGGCCTTGCTTAAGGAATAGATGCCCTTTGTACATTATAGACAAAGCCACTGGCTTTCCATTTACACAGAAAAACAGGCACCATGTGGAATGCAATCCCAAAAACCCCAGTGCAGTTCAAATGGGTTAAAATAAATGACACTCTCACTCACCATAACCAGTTGCCTTGTACAAACTTTTCCAGAGAGAAAGGCAGGTTCAAATCAAGGTATTTTGAACTACAAGTTTGATTAGTGCAGAAGGGCATCCACTTCAAGCCCATGCTAACTTGTGTTGTGTAAATCTATAATTAAGGTCTGAACTGACTCTAGTGCAAAGTGGAGTGAAAGTCCCTCCTCCAGGGAGTGTCTCTCTCTCCCTAACTCTGGTTTTGGGTCAGACCTAGACTAGGATTTAGGCTGAGTTTGCACTATAACTGCGACAAAAGGTATAAAGCAAAATTAATTCTCGTTAACACCAGTTATAGTGCAAATGCACCCTTAGTAATCACTCAAAGCTGGAGCAGCAGCAAGCTACTCCACTGTACCGTCCATGAGTTTTAATACCTTGCTCATAACTATTCAGGGTTGTTCTAAATAACAGTACAGCCTTGCTAAACCAGCCTTTGATAACGACACTAAAAGTCAGTCACAATGATTGGCTACATCAGAGGACATGGCTCCTGACAAACATATGTCTCAAAGAAACCTATTCCAGATGCACAATAATGGAAATTCAGTGATACTACCACTGTTTTCAGGTAGGATATGGTGAGAAGTAAAAAAAAAAAAGAAAAAATACAGGCCCAGATGTTCTGCGGTTGTTGCACTAAGGCAAATATTCAGCAGGACAGGAATTCCACCTGCCTCCTCAAGACAATTTTCTGGCAGTGGGGTTATTTTAGGTGCATGCTTTGAACTCTGTCTGGACCGGGGACAGAGTTTTGCTGCAGTGGCCACAGTTTTGCTGTCCTGGCAGTCTCCGAGCAGCATGCAAAGCATTAATAGGCAAATTCTCTTAAAATTTGAGACCTAAATCCCTTGCAGGCCATGTAATCCATTGCTCTGAGAGTGACACCCATTAATCCCTGGTGCCCAAGGTTTTACCAAGGATGGGAAACACATCAAGAGGACATATTGCCTTTATTAGCACCCACTGACGACATACCCATCCATACAAGGCATCGTACAGTGCAGCCTCACTTGCTAAAAATTGGCAGGGACAATGTGTCACCAGCTCCAAACAACTTTTCTCCCTGTGTCCATCATACTGAACTTTCAGTAGAGGGGGCCAGGAAATCCAGGCCACAATTTGTAAATTCCAAAATAAACTGGAGCAGCACGGTCACACATTGAAACATATTGAGAAACTGGCCACAACCTTGCATGACGTTCCAAGTACTTTAATATTTATCCCTCCCTTTATTAAAGGAAAATATCAATATATTTCTTTTCATTCTATTTTTCTTAATTTCCCTTTTTAACCTGCTCCCCTTAAAACAATTCACTCCTTGCTGGGGTTTGGATTCAGACACTTCATTCAGTGTCTTGCCCAGGAGACCATTTTCATACACGAGCATTGGCACTGAGTATGAGAGGGGGGGGGTTGCTTCACAGATAAGCGGAAATGCTGCCCCCACCCAAAGACTACACGCACATCCACTTTCCAGTAGAAATTGCTCGGTTATGTTCGGGAGTGGAAATTAACATGGATTTCCCCCATCCCTTAACTCAGGTACAAACTGTGGCACCCCTATAATCCACCATGGCCAATATCGGTTATGGGTACAGACTAGAATTTGACACTGTCACTAGCAGCCAAACCCAACAAATGGGTCAATTTCTTTTTCAGTTGTATTCAATTTGTATCTAGCTACAAGCTTTTCTCTTCCCCTAAATTAAAAATTCCCATTCTGCGTACTAGATCAATCTTCCTGCTTCCTGGCATCAAGATATTTGCGTTCCTCCAATCCTAGCCTCTTGAGCATCTATGACTTTCATTGTTCCACTACTGGCAGCTGTATAAGCTTTAAACTCTGGAATTCCACCCCCCCCCCCTTCTATCTCTCTTTAAGATGCTCCTTCAAACCGGTCATCTACCCTAATGACTCCTTAACTGGTTTGGTGTCAAATTTTGTTTGATAATGCTCCTATGAAGTGCCTTGGGACATTAAAGGCACTAACATAAATACAAGTTGTTGCTGGACCCTGCCATTTAATTCTGGTCAATACCAAACCATTGAGATTGTAAATTCCTCCTAACCTTGCTCTTATTTCTTGATGTGCTCCAACTGGTTTCACGCTGCCTTCCATTACTTCATTGCTAGATATCTAATTGGCACCCACAAAACGAAAATGTAAGTCTACACCCTTCCCATTGCAATACAAGATAAGGCTACTGATGTGTAAGATCAGCACTGCGCTCAGAGTTCCTGATCTGTCCTCCCAATGCATAGGAAGATACTGAGCAAAGTGGCTCCTTGTGCTGACAGTGACACTACAGCACCTTTAGAACTAGTCCAACCCTATACACTAAGGGGTTGAAGGCTCAGAGATAGTAAGAGAGGTCAACTCTGCAGAGAATTTGGTTAAGCCAAAGTTGCAATTCAAATAGCTGCAGACAAGAGCCATTACCTTAAATAGGGTAAAACAAATTTTAAAAATGCCTCTAGGTATACACACTAGTGAATGTGAGAGAAAGAGAGAGAGCGCGAGAGAAAATTATGCAAGTTTGCTCACCACATTATTCTAACACACATAAGTCACGTTAACAGTCAACCTCAACAATTACATAACGATTAGAGCATTTCACTTTAATATTTACCCAAGAACTCTTTCCCCCATATAGCCAAAAAGACACTATCTTTTTGAAGCAACTATATAGCATATGGTGAATATGTTAATTTTTAAACCACAGCAACCTGGTAAGCACACTGGCTAAATGTTAACATACCAAACCAGAGTCACATCACTTGTCACCACTCAGTTGATGGTTCTCTTCAAAACAGTGAAAGGCTCCATCTAAGGACAGGCTTTGAAGTCTGTGACCCAGATTGCACAATATTCTTGGCTGAAGGAGACAGCAAGAACCTAGGAGCAAAATTATAGTGTATATACACTCTTCCCCACCGCTCCACACCCCACCCCCAAATCACATGTATGGAGGGAAAAAAAACCTAGGATTAAAGTGCTCTTGATATTTTGAATTTAGTGCATCTCAAAGTTGTCTTCAAGTCTATTTAACTCTGCTTGATCTTGGGTGGTTGTAATACAAATTATAAAAGCATGAACTCAAAAAGATGGGTTGCAGGGCAGCAAGGAGAAACAATGATTAGCCACTAGAAAATTCTTATGTTTGAGTTCAGGAGGCATAAGATTTGAACAAGAACATGTCTTTAATAATAGGAATGTGACGGAAGAGAGGTGTGCAGAGATATTGGTGGTAAGATGCCATTATTAAAGTATAGAAAACATTTTGGTACTTGTTGCACTGACTGTACATTGCGTTTTTAAACAACACGATCAAAAGGCTTATGTGCAAGAGATTTGCCTCAAGATCAAGATGGCAGAGATCAATGGCTCACAAGTGAAAGGACTTCAATCATTTCAGGAATCACATTCTGTAATTTCTCTTTGTAAAGTAAAGTAATGGTGGACCTAAGAGTAATGAAGAAGAAATTTTCTAGAGTAATTTCTACTCCTCAAAATAACAACAAAGGTGTCATTTTGTTATTGTTTGCGAGTAGGATTGCAAGGCAAAAAAGATCGTGCCTTTCACAAAAATTAACAGCAATAACACCAGAAGACTTTTATGCAATAAAAATACCATTGCTGGTGAAAACTGTTACTTGCTGTATTCACACTGACCACTACCTGTCAAAATGAATTTTCTAATACATTTGCTTGACTTAATGATTAAAGCATAAATAGACAGTAGAGACCATATGGCATCTGACAATGCTACAGATAGAACATAATGAAACTCTTGTTTTGAGATGGAGAGTGATACATTAAAAAAAAATGACGACTATAACTACAGCCCTTGTCGGCCAACCAACTCGATATGGCATCACAAAGCTCATTTGTGACTCAAAGGTAAAACAGAATATACAGATTAAGATGTAAAATATGCATCAGAATAACAGTGGTGATGTGCTTGGGTGATTAATCCTAGCCAATTATTTGAATACCCAGTTCTTCTGCAGTCTTTTCTATATTGTCAGTTGAAGTTCCCTCAGCCTCCGTATTCAAGTCCTCACCGGATACCTCGGTGCTCCCTGTGGTATGTGATGCATTGGTCAGAACATAGTAAACCGTTTCATTCTCTCCGTGCTCATTTGTCCGATTGACCACCCGAATAATAGGACTTTTATTCGAGTCGGGGGAGTCCAATGGTGACTGCTGGAACTGCTCCTCACCATGACTAGTGTCTTCGGTGTACTCAGCTGTACAATAGTTCAGAGGGTCAGGGCTGTGCTTCTGTGTGTCATGTTCCTCATTGTTTGTTTCCTCCATTGGCTCCAGTATAATCCCTCTTAGGTTAGCTTCTGACAAAATCAAACTCTCCGACATGCTGTCCATGCGGCCTTCCTGCTTTTCACGGTCTTTCATTAGTTGTTCGGTCAGTTCGACACTCTCGTAACGTACCAACTGCAGCCGCATGTAACCATCTTCATGCTCTTTGTATCTGGATGAATTGAACATTCATGCAAAAGGTGAGAGTGGGCAGCTTGTGCCCTAATTATTTTTCTCTGCTCTACCCACACCTTGCAAAATTCCTCATCAAGAGGAGAGACACAGTTAACCTGCCCCTACATCTCTTCAAATAAGATACTAGGTCAGGAGGGGTATTTATCTGTCTGCAGGTGAAGGGGTCTGGAAGAATTTTTTTCCTCCTTGTTGCAAGGAAATGGCTTCTAATAACAGTTAAAATTGACGAGCTGCTATGTGCGTCATGGCAGATGTGAACCCAGGGCAAGTGTATCAACATGCAAGTACATCAACCCATGTCAAGAGAATGCCTTCCCGAGTGAGGTCATAAATGATTGAGATCTATAGGTTTAACATTCTTTTGTTGGCAAACTGGTCAGGAGCCATTGTCAGATCCTGGGCCAAACAATACATCAGTCCAATGCAATACTGCATTTCTGCCACAAGATGTTCCAAGTGTTTTCACCAGTGAGTTGTCAAAAATAGACAGCTCATTTCTCCCCCCGCCTCCCCAGTGATCAATTTAGGCACATTATCTCCATGTAGTGCAAGGGGACATAACCTTAAAATCAGAGCCATGTAATTCAGGAGAGAAGTTAGGAAACACTTTTTGTTGCAAAGGGTGGTAGAAGTGTGGAAGTCTCTCTCACAAGCAGTAGATGATAGCTCAATTATTAATTTTCAATTTGAGACTGAGATTTTACTAGCCAAGGGTATAAAAAGGGTATGAAGCCAAAACAAGCGGATGGAGTTAAGATACAGATTAGCTACAACACTAGCGGAGTAGGCTGAAGAGGCTGAATGGCTTACTCCTGTTCCAATGTTCCAACCTTGAATCTTACATTTGTGAACTATTTAAACAGCTGTGCCCTGCAATCTACCTGGATGCACCTCTTTTGCCAGCAGTTAGACAAGCTCACTTGATAAGCTGCAGAGGCATGAAAGTGCTGCCCAGGTTGGGTGCCCCAGCATCTCATCTCCATGCCAGACAAGTAGATGCCAGCTTCTGCTCACCCACAAAATTAGCAAAGAGTATCAAGAACTAATCAGGACAGAGCAACTGAAACAATGTCTGTTGATTGATTAAAACAGGCATTAGTGCCCCAAAACACAGCATCACTCATGAAACTTCTGATCCCTGTGGCTTGTCTATTTTGCTTGTTTGATGACACTGAAGCAGCCCAAATGTCTCCTTCTGAGTTTCATTAGAAAAGGCACAATAACTTACAGATTAGATTAGATTAGAGATACAGCACTGAAACAGGCCCTTCGGCCCACCGAGTCTGTGCCAACCATCAACCACCCATTTATACTAATCCTACACTAATCCCATATTCCTACCAAACATCCCCACCTGTCCCTATATTTCCCTACCACCTACCTATACTAGTGACAATTTATAATGGCCAATTTACCTACCAACCTGCAAGTCTTTTGGCTTGTGGGAGGAAACCAGAGCACCCGGAGAAAACCCACGCAGAGAACTTGCAAACTCCACACAGGCAGTACCCAGAATCGAACCCGGGTCCCTGCAGCTGTGAGGCTGCAGTGCTAACCACTGCGCCGCCCTCCATATCTCCATAGAATGGTTGAGGACAATGAATGGAGCCTCAAAATATCACTGGGTCATTTTCCCATATCTCACTGCTCCCAAATTAGTACTTGAAGATAATTTTAAAGAAAACTAGATATTTAGTTTATATATTTCCTAACATATTTTGTTTAAAACCTAATGGGACCCTTTAATATAAAACCATTCATTTCAAGGCCATGCTGGGGAATGAAACACATTTCTGTTTCAGTCATTGCTGGCGTCAACATTAGTCTCTGGTTTTGAACAAATGGTGAGGTTCCCTTAGCCCAGCCCAAGAACAACAACTGCTCCATTCATGTAACCAGCTCCATTTCCCACAGCAGCCAGTTACATAGTCTCTGAAATTGAGACTGCTAACTCAGTGCCAAACTTTGGGCAACTTTACATCATTGAGTGGTGTCTCTAGTAACTCATTTCATATAGTCAAAGAGATGCATTCCATCAATGCAACTGGAAAGTAGCAAAATAGGAGTGTCATTTCAGTCCCAGAGGAGTCCCAAGTTTAATGCAGATAAGAAAGGATGCCAAGAATCTCTGTTTTTAAACTAAGAGAAACCTGAAAGGATAGCGTGTCGACCCAGCTTCCTTGTGGTAATATGACTTTAACCTAGATACAGTAAAGATGAACACCAATGGACTCTAACACTTCAATTTAATTGAACCACAATAACTTTATAACACACCATCATAAAGCTCACAATTTTATCAATGTTAGAAGATCTGTGGAGTCTCAAACGATCAATTACCTTTCTGAAGTGAAATGGCTTGTACAAGCAAATTCACTGCCTGTGCACACGTATACGTCTAGTTCATTTACAATATGACTTTTATTCCAAACGAACCAAAAGATTAGGAGAAGGTCTCTTTCACATTTAGTAGGAAAAAATATATTTGCAGCGAGACTTGTTTTTGTAAATTAACTTCTGGGCACAGGAGTGATGGGGGTGGGACAGAGAAGAAACAAGACATCAGCTGGTTTGCTACAATGAGAAATAACACTTTCTTCCCCAATTCTTGTGCATCATCTAGTGGTCCAGTAGCGTGGCAGAGGACCCTGCCCCCTCAGGTAAGGAATTATATACGACAATTTGAAATAAAGAGTGACAAACAACATTAAAAATGTAGGTTACGCCAACATACCTGAATCGTGGGTGACCTGAAGGCCATTTAAACTGATGCTTCTTCCGGAGATGCACAGTCAGATTGTTACCTCTGGTGAAACATTTGTCACAAACATGACATTTGTATCTGGGTTCCAGATCCCCCTGGGAATGCCAAAGTCCACAATTACACCAAATCAGTAGATTAAGATAGTAAAGCTAAACTGCAGCCACAACTGATCCCAAAGACAAAGATAGGGTCCTTACCATAAGGAGAGAAGAAATGTTTATAACTATTACAAAGAATTAATGTCATTAGCTTCCTTTTTTTAAAAAAAGTAATGAAATTGTAAATGCTCTGATAATCTTGGATATTGGCTTTTGGAGAACCTGCGTGAAACAGTCAAATTAATATGCAGTTGAAGATAGCGAATCCAGTGTTAATGACATGGTCGGAAAAAATATAGAGTGTTAGCAAACTGCTGTCACAAATACATCCTAGTCGTCCACTTCCGAGCTCCATTGACACAAACTCGACAGCAGTTTCTCATCTGCCTGCCCTTCTGATTGTGGATACTACAAGGAGGTCAAGGAAAGGTGCAAGAGAGAAATAAAATCCCAACCTCACCAACAATCATGTATTATGAACATGTTTGAAGATATCAATTCAGTTGTCCACTCCACCCCCCACAAGGAACAGTAGACATTCAAGAAGTCAAACTAGAGTTTCTTATAAGGCCTGTGCGTTTGTCAAAGACATCTTGAGTCTAGTGCAGAGGCACTAGCTTAACATTTTCATGAGCTGTTTCATTTGGAGTCAACAGTGATCAAACATTATATCACTGCAAGGGCTACATAACAATAATCTCATCTTTATTGATGCAACATCCCATGCCAGATGGGAGACTGTGGCATTTCTCTTTACAGGCAGACTGGCAGTGCAGCTGTTGCCTTACAGATTTCATAAAGAAAAAATGCAGCACTGCCTTCAACTGCTCACCTCATGTATCTTCCTGTAATGCGACTTGATGGAATATTGAGATCGTGCACTGAACGTACAACCCGCAAACTCACAGCGATAGGTTGGATCTTCACTGTGTGTATCCAAATGCTTTCTTAGATCCACCAAGTTCTTGCAGCTGGGATGAAACACATTACAGCAATCACCTCTCCAAAATATTTTTATACAAATCTCCAACCTCCTCAACCCCCAATACAAATGACAGCACCAAATTGGCGATTTTGCATTCAGAAAGTGTCTTGATTTTTAAAAAAGCAGAAATTTTGCTGTGGGGATCATAAGTGATCTTGTAATGGAGGCATCAGATACACATCTACTTTGTCCAAAACTCATTAAGGACCTTAAGTGAAAATTGAAGGATTCTCCAGCTAGTCTGCATTAAAAAGATACATCCTATTCTATTCCAGAGACTAAAGATTAAAATAGAGAAGAGATCTAAACAGAAATCCTTTCAATTAAGCTGAGGAATAGCAAGGGATTGGTCACATTACCAGCATTATATTACAGATTGCTGAATAGTGGAAAAGAGATAAAGGATGACATTTATAAACAAAATAGAATGGTGGGTATAAACAGTAGCTCTAACTGTAAGACATTTTAAATTATCCAAAACAGGACTAGAGAAAGGAGAAAAAGGAGAGTATTTTATGTAGGTTAATCAGGATGTAATACGCCAACAGGAAAAGAAGCACTGCATCATCTGGCTCTGGGTAATGAGCTAGTAAGCAATCTGAAAGTAGAATGAACATTTGGAACACACTTAGCATGATTCAAGTAACTTCAAGATAAGTGCCCACACAAGGGCACTTTACAGGATACAATCAAATTAAAGTAAGATATAAAGAGATCACGGCCAGGATAAATTATGCAATTAGTGCAGATAATAAACATTAAAGAGTGTGCAAATATCAAAAGCATTGGAAAGTTAAATGAAGTGAGATTAAAAAGGCTAAGAAAAACTATAGCAGGAAACAAACAAAAAAATGTAAAAGCCAATAAAAGGCACTCAACAGATATATTACTAGCAAAAAGATAGCCATGGTAAAGATAGGGTTACTAAATGAAGGAAGCAAGCTTATAGCAGAGACTGGAGAAAATGGCAGAAATACTAAGTATTTTGCCTTAATATTTCAGAGGAGATGGAAACCCAGATTGTAGAATAAAAGGTAATCAAATTGTTTACACCCAAGGAATGTGAAGGAAGTTACAGGATAAACCGAGGTTCCGACTATAATGTTCTAAAAATTCTGAAAAAGGAACATTATACCAAAAGGGGAATAAATGTTAGACCTTTCTTCAAAAAAATAATCAAGGAAATTATAGGCTAGTTAGGTTTCCAACTTTGAAGCAAAACTAACAGAACTTCTCATATGAGATTAAATTACTTGAGGAAACACGAGTTAATCATATTTAATCAGGATGCATTTCTAAAAGGGCAAGCCATGTGCTTCAGCAGCACAGAACTCTTTGAAACGAAAGAGGTTCCAGGAAGTGCAGTTGACGTAGTTTATATGGATTTTTGAAAATGATTTGTTAAGCTGCCATATAACATATTTGTAGCTAAGTTAATGGGACACGGAATTAAGGGAACCATGCCTGCATGGATAGAAGTTATGGGAGGACAGAGAGTAGCTCGAAGAGGAAGTTTTTTTTGACCGGGAAGGTGCTGTTCCATAGGGTTTTTGGCACCCTATTATGGGAAGCATTTAAAAGCAATACAAATATTGAACGTAGATTTATTAGGATATTACCAGGGATGAGGGGGTTAAAGTTATGAAGATATGTTTGAGAAGCTGGAGTGTTTTCATTGTAGTGGAGAAAGTTAAGGGGCGAGTTCATAGGGATCACCAAGGGTTATGAAGGGTTAAGATATAGCAAATTGTAATAGATTTGTTTCCATTGGTTGGGGAAATGGTAGCAAGAACATACAAATTTAAGAGGTATGAAAGTACATCACCACCTGACCAACAAGTAGTGCAGTACCACTAAAGACAGCCATGGAAAAAACCCAGACTAACCCATACTTCCAGACAATGGAGCTGGAAAAGCAGGAACGACAGGACAAGATACACCAATATTTTAACTGAAGGGCATACCTATATTCGCAGTATTCACATCTGAACGGTTTCTCATCGCTATGGCGGAATTTGATGTGGTTCCTCAAGGCAGAAGGTGCTGGGCAGGTCATATCACAAAATGGGCACTTGTAATAGTTCACTAGAAAACAAACAGTCAATGTTCTCTCAAACCCAGCTGAGTATTTTACGTGTATCCTCACAATGAGGGACAGTCAACTGTTTATTGAGACGTAGGATGACTGATTTTTCTTCTGTATACAAAAAAAAGGAACTAAAATCACATTCTAGCATCTCACGGTTTCCTTCCAATTATTTTGCAAGGTTTTTATTTCCAATCTTGATTTGCGAGAAGTGAGCTTTCTTTTAAGGGGGGAGGGTAATATATGGTTCATCCCATCTAATTAAAAGAATGATGACAAAGACGCCTTGAAACTTGCTACTTATTTGACGTCACATAAATGCTAATCGCTCCCAACCATCGGGAGGCATTCAAATCAGGAATTGTAATAAATGCCTAGCAATACCAGGCCTGTAATGAACTTTCCCAACTCAG
Source organism: Heterodontus francisci (assembly GCF_036365525.1). Taxonomy (NCBI): domain Eukaryota; kingdom Metazoa; phylum Chordata; class Chondrichthyes; order Heterodontiformes; family Heterodontidae; genus Heterodontus; species Heterodontus francisci. The sequence goes on along the minus strand of NC_090392.1, from coordinate 73,341,681 downwards.
TTCCAATATGCATGGAATAGAACAAAAAAAAGAGGTTAGCCCATAATACCGTTATTCATCCCACAGATTCCCTCCCACTACAAAAGGAGGGAAAACCTGAAATTACCTGCAGAAAGATGAAATTTAGATTTCGATTTAGAGATACAGCAAGGAAATATATTAAGAATCTCCAAAAAAAAAAGGAAAAGGCTATTTCTGTTTTTCATTAAAATTGAATGCAAATGATGTTGTTGAAAGTTGGTATTTCCTCCTTATAAAACAGACATCATGACTGAAAGGGGGCAACAGTTTGTATGAAAACGTTCCAGATGAAAAGATTAGGAACAACTTACCATGATGCCGCATGTGATCCCTGAGAAGCCTTTCAGTGGCAAATCTCTTTGAACAGTGGGAGCACTGAAATCGTTGGTCTAGCGAAACAAAAATTATGAGACACGATTCTTTTAATAAAAGTTTCAGTGCAGCGTAAAAATAGACATGTACATACTGCCTTTGTGAGGTTCTGTATCTGGGTCAATGCCATTTAAATGATATGCTCGACCACAACCCAGTTTGAAATCAGTGGTTTTACATCAAAGTCACATTGTCAATAACTTTTACAGGCTATTGCCATGCTGGGCAACAAATCAATCCACTCAAGACACCAAGACAACTTGTGATTGCAGTTCACTCCCAAAAAGATTTGCAGCCTTTTTACTGCTGCTGCGTAGTGGTTGGGAGTTGTGGTATGTACATCATTTAAACTGGCTACAGTTAACAACGACGCCACAGTTCAAAGACAAGAGTTCCTGTCTGAAGAAAGGATTTAAATCATGCGCTACAAAACTAGGTACCTTGCAGTATTCCAAAGATATTTTACTTACATTCCATGGCTGTCTGCCTCCGGATGTGGTCAAAGAACTTGGTGTTGCTGGCAAACATCCCTCCACAGGTAGGGCATGCCACCACTTTCTCCTGTGTGTGGCTACGTAAATGCTCACGTAGCTTAAATTTCACTTTGAAATTGGCTTCACAATCTAAAATGACAGAAAAAGCAATCTGAATCTTTCCTGTTTGTGGGGGCTTGCTGTGTGCTAATAGGCCGCCATGTTTCCCACATTATAACAGTGACTACACCTCAAAAAGTACTTCATTAGCTGTAAAGTGCTTTGACACAAGTCAAGTCAATGTGTAGTTTCTCTCAAAATTCTAAAAAAGTTTCAAGCCATTTTAATTTCTTAAATAAATAAATTATTGATCTACTGTGTTCATCACTGAAAAAAGAGTTTAATACTAGAACTGCTGAACTGAACTGAATTCCCATCTCTGGAAGGATCCTATTCTCATCGGACCTTGGAGGACTGCAAGTGAACTTGGACTGTGTTGAATTTGGAGACCATTCGTTGGAAGCATAATCTGCGAAGACTTCATTGTTTTTTCTATTTTTTTTTTTCGGGCAGCTAATTAAAAACCAAAGCTTGAGTATATGTATACAAATGCGGGAGTTTGTTCTTGTAAAAAAATAAGTTATAAGGTCTTTAGATATTGGTTTATCTTAGTAGTGATTAAGATTTTAGTTTTTTTTAATAAATAGTTAATTTGTTGATGTCTACAGATACCTGGTTTGGTTCGCCTCATTCAGGGGCTACTAGATTGATTCAATTCGGCTGCTGCTTTCTTAGATTTGGAAAGCTTAAAGATATATAATGCAACCTGTGGAGTGACGGGACTGAATTGACAATGCGTTGCTCCCACCGTAATCAAAATCATATTTTGATTGGGGGCTTTGTCCTGAGTGGTCGTAATAGTACTCATTCAAATCAGTCGATAAAAGCTCTTGTGGCCTGTCATAATTAACATATCAAGGAACCTTCCCATTAAAAGTCACCTTATCATGGTCAGTTGGGGTCAGTCTACAAAATAAGGACTAGGGAACTAAACAGAGTTTGTTGAGCAGTCTGACTTCAGGAAGGACTCACCTTTCCAGCAGCAGGGGATAATTAGATTAGTGTCTGTGGTTGCATCACGGTCTGAACACATTCCATGCATGTCCACATGTCTGTAGAACCATTCCGGATTCTCAAAAGTGCTCTAAGGAGAATAGTAATACTGAAAAATGAGGCAAAGCACAACCAGTTAACAAGAAACTGTTAAATGCAATATATAATCTGTGCTAGTTTCAACTTTAGTACAGAGAAGGGGAAACCAGTCTAAATCAGGTCATCTCCCTCCTGGCAAGAGGAAGTTCTTAACAGTTCACAAACAATTGAGCTTTGTCCCGTCTCCAGGAACAAGCATATCCATCAGTAAAGGTTCATCGTAAAGAGAAACGAAGTTAACGTTTCAGTTCTGATGGAAGGTGACAGATCTAAAACATTACCTCAGTTTCTTTCACCACAGAAGCTGCCTGGACCTGCTGAGCGTTTCCAGCATTTTCAGTTTTTATTTCAGATTTCCAGCATCTGCAATATTTTGCTTCTGCACTAGTGAAGATGCAACACAAGTAACAAAGGAGCCAGAAATTTACGTCATGGATGCAGTTGCCCCAGCCAACATCAAACACATTCTCTGACCACAATATAAGCTCTGTTCACTGGAGGTTTTTTATGCTTTAATCACTGAAGCTCAGAATTTTTTTAAGCTCATGGGTTACAATTAGAATAAAACAAGACAGATTATAGAGAACTGGATACAGAAACGCAATTCAGATTTGAATGGGTGACTCACGTCACAATGGCCCCACAGACAGACAAAGCTCTCCGGGATTTCTGGAATGACGTTGCGACTCTGCTGATCCAGTAAACAGTGCTCAAGTTCAGTCTGAGCCTGCAGGGACTGTAGACCCCAGTGCTTCAGTTTTGTGTGGTAGGCGTGAAAGTAAACGTGACGGATCAGGTCAGCTGAGCTCTCCACTGAGTAGAACCCACACTCTGCCCACAGGCACTGGTGCTCCTCTAGGAAATAAATATACAAAACTGGATCAGCACAAGATTAGTTTGCTCTGCCAAAACAAATTTTCATTGTGTCTCATTCCTCATCCCACTTTCAAAAATAGTGTTTATCCTCCAGCACCTAAGTCAGGTGTTATCTACAAGATAGATTTACCTGACTTGAAGCTTTTAAATAGCTACTTGCTTGAATTCTAAAGGGAGGATTGGGTTAGAGCATGTCCTACTGAATTTCCCAATAACCCACTCAGTCTTAGTACACAATATGGCTGTATAATTATGTAGCTCATTAGCTCTTGTTGCCACTTTTGAACTGCTGGATCATTTGATTTGGGTCAGTGTAGGAGCAAAAATCCGCAAACATGAACTTCTGCTTCAGCAACACCATGAATATACAATCCGCTCGCCGTCTTATTGCTCCTGACGTTAAATGGATGAGAGGCAAACACAAAACATCTGCTCCCAAACTGCCGAACCAACAATTCTAAAGTAGTAAACATTACAACATGGGCCAGCGGAGATCATGTTAATATTGCAGGGATCTCCCTTTGTACTATTATGAATTTGGGCCAATTTAAAATAAAATGTCTCTTTCAGTCAGTTGTATTAACTATACATACATAATAATGAAAATGCATTTCCACACAATACATAATTTTTTCAGCAGTGTGAAGGAAAAAAATCTATTAAAGTTAAAATATGCAAATTTAGCAGGAAAAACACAAGCACAGTTTTTAGAATATTTCCAATAAACAGTGCCCTTTGCAGAATCTGGAAATGATTGTAAAAAATTGCATAAACTCCATCTCATCCAAAACTTCATCAGATCATATCCTGCCCTGCATTAAATTCAGATTACCCATCACCTGATCGTCATGAAACTCCACTGGCTCCCCGTCCTCCAGTGGGGAGAATACCAGATGTTAAAATTCTTAAAGGAAGAACTAGCACTCTTATAGCACCTTTTAGTGTCTCAGGGCTTCCGAAACAGCTTTACTTTACCAATGATATACTTTGGAAGTACATTCCCAAAAGAGGAAAGAGAGGAATCAAATCAAATCAATCTCTGTTATAGTCATCACAACCTACCCCTGCATACTACACAGTAGCCACAGCAGAGCAGCAATGATTAAAATCTGGCAGCTAGCCACTCAACGCTGCCATAAACACCTCAGAATACAAGGGAAAAAATGGCCAAAGAACAAGAGCTTATATTTATATAGTGCCTTTAATGTAATGAAATGTCCTAAGATGCTTTACAGGAGCATTATAAAACAAAGTAGGACACCAAGCCACCTAAGGAGATATTAGTTCAGATAACCAAAAGTTTGGTCAGAGAAGGTTTTAAGGAGTGGCTTAAAGGAGGAAAGCAAGGTGGAGATGTGTAGGGAGAGTATTCCAAAGCTTGAGGCCTAGGCAATTGAAGGTGCAGCCACCAATGGTGGAGTGATTAAAGTCAGGGATGCACAAGAGGCCAGAATCAGAGGAGCACAGATATCTTAGAGGGTTGTGGGGCTGGATGAGATTACAGAGATAGGGAGGGGCAAGGCCATGGACAAATTTGAAAACAAGGATGAGAATTTTCAAATCAAGGCAGCACTTGATCAGAACCGATGTAGGTCAGCGACTACAGGATTAATAGGGGAAATGGGATATGGTGAGAGTTACGACAGACAAAGTTTTGGATGACTTCAAGTTTATAGAGTAGAATGTGGGAAACCAGCCAGCAGTGCGTTGGAATAGTCAAGTCTAGAGGTAACGAAGGCATGAATGAGGGTTTCAGCAGATGAACTGAGACAGGGGCAAAGTCGGGCAATGTTACGGAGGTGGAAATAGGCAGTGTTAGTGATGGCACAATTATGAGGTCAAATGTGACACCATGGTTGCAAACAGACAGGCTTAATGTCAGAAAATTTCTGCTCGTCCAGTGCTGGATGGTCAGATAAACAGTCTGATAATTTAGCAACAGTGGAGTCGTCGAGAGAAGTTGTGGCGGGGTAGAGCTCAGTGTCGTCAGCATACTTATGAAAACTAACACCGTTAGAAAAAAAAAAGCGCTGTATCTATAATTTTATCTCCAGATATTATTGGCTAGTTCCCAGTTACTTTCATCCAGAATGCCATACTGAAATTAATTGCAAATATTGTGTTCAAGTCAAAAGTTGCCATCACCAATCTCAAAATAATTCTGCGTGGCTCATTCACTGCGCTGTTACCCTACCTTGTGGTTCAATGTCATTTTCATCCCCCTGGACTTGATCCTTTAAATGTCCTGCAATATGGTTGCTGAAATCTTCCATTCCAGATGCAGTGAATCCACACGAGCCCCATTCGCACAAAAGCACCAGAGAATCATACTTCATATTCTTCCCAGCTGCCATTATATCACATCTAGGTCAAATAAGAAAATGCACTCACTATGTTACTGGATTTAGAATACTATATCATATCTTCTGCTTTTTCAGATTGTAATTTTTTTAAAAATACAATACTCATTACACAGATTGTATTGAGAACTTTAAAAGGTTCTGACATCCTTTCTAGGATTTGAAATTCACTTCTTGACTGATGACGACACAACTTTGTTATGGTAAACTTTAAAAGACTTAACTCTAAAACTGAATAGATCTTAATGATTCATAAGGAATTAAGTGTAAAAGAAAAAGGTAATGTCTTATTTATAAAAATTTATTTACTTTGGGATTGTTTATTCCAAGGAATCTGGCAGCTGGTGGCTCCAATTTGGTCACAGAATGAGAAACTTTATTAGAGAACCTGACTGCAACTGGGCAGATTTTCCTCAGCAAGATCACCAAGCGAATGCAGAGTGTGGTATCAATACACCTTAAAATTGCACTTAAGCTAATGCTTTTAAAGCTGCACCATGACAAGCAGATGATACCCCCTATTCAACTCCTCAAACTGCTGCTGTTACCAGTGACAGACCTGTATTCGCCCTAAAGTCATACAGAAAACTTAAAAGAAAGGACTAGCATTTATATAGTACCTTTCATGTCTTCATAATACTTCAGAGCAATTCACAGCCAAAGAGCGACTTATGAAGTGTTCTTTTGCAGGCCACTCATCTACTCTCCATAATATCTAACCTTTGGAAGGCTAAGATACATATGCCAACGTAATACTGAATTTTTTCAAGTGAACACAGTATCAAAATTTCACATTCCATTTCATGGAAAACCCAGTGGAACCACCTACAACAGCCAGGTAACATCATCTTTGGAATAAACCATCCCAAACTAAGTGTAACATTTCCATTCAAACACTATTATATGATCATCTATTGTAAAAGTGAATCTTTTAAAGTTGACCATTTATTTCTTTGGATACAAACTGCACTCCCAGCAGGAAGGTTTAGCTGACCCAAAGAGAAAGGGAACTAAATTCCTCCTGTTGAGAATTTTAACAGAAAGTTATAGTCAGTACAAACAGGAAATCTCATTTGTACTTAAGTAACTGTCTTAGTAAAATTCTTAGGAGGGATCTGATACCACATAATTCTCAATGCTTAAAAATACTTAGATGAATTACAATATAAAAATTAAAATGCAAATCATACAATGTTGTCACTATGATTTCAGTAGAACCTAATGTAGAGTCTGAATTTTTCCACTTGAACTTGAAAAATCACCCAGCAGTGCCATTAGATTTTAGATATTGTGCTTTTAAATGTGGTCTGTGCCTAGAGAACGTTTTGAGCTGTACATCAATATGACGGTTACAGATTTTCCAATAGTGCTGTGAGGTACAGCCACGCACAAGAACATGTTGGCATTATTGCGATTTCTCCTAAAACATTAACTCTGTTTCACTGTCAATATTCTGTTCAAGACAAGTGACAACATTGGAAAAATACATGCCCAGACAGGAGGTGTCAACCAATCTCTGTTCTATCTATATCCAATTAAAAAAGGATCCCATGCACAGGGTTGCAGTGGTGATAGTGCAAAAGCTAGAACCTCGAAGGACAACAGCTACTTAAAGGCAGAGGATTCTCCGGGAAGAGGGCCTGTGTTTCCTTTAAAGCACACATGTGGAAGGCAACGGGAAACCATCTCATGCACTATTTTTTCCCCTAATCATATTGCTCGTTTCTCATAGAAGCTACAAAAAAACAGGAGGTTCTTAGGAGCAATGGAACAGGAAAGTGCAGGACTGGATATGAGCACAGGACCTGCCCTTGGGCAGGTCACCACTACCACTGTAATATGAATATTTGTTTGTGGCCTAAGATTGCTAGTGTAAGCTGCTCTTCTGTGTTCATTAGCCTTGGGGAAGACTGCCATACATTTTCCTTTTGTGGATACGGTGAGAAGATCCTTACCATTATGTAACTCCTGGTTTTGCAGAAATAGGGGTTATAAGAGTTTGTAATCACGTTTTGTTGTGTTCCATCGCGCTGTATACTATCCTGTACTTTTCTAGTGCAGTTAACCACTCATTTTATGTCGTTTCTTTATTAAAGGAGATCAGAGGTTATGTGAAGAATCATTTACCCTCTCTTCCGCTTTGCCATTTTGCTCCGCTCAAATCACATCCTTTGTCCTGTTGCTCAGGTATTTGACCGCTTGCATCTCCTAATGCGTACAGTTTCTCAATACACCGGCATACGTAGTTCCATCCTAGCTCTCCCCGATTGTCCAACACAATCTGTACGTGGAATTTCAGAAAGCTGTTGGTTTACTTCTGAGGAGGTTCCTCATTAGGTCTGCTGAAGCTATCCAGGTTACCAAGAAAGTTATGGAGGTCAGACCAATTCCTGAGAATACAATAGGACTGTTAGAATGCAGTTTGTTTTTAATGCATTGTGCGCTGCCATTGTGAATGCCTGATTCATTGAAGGTAATGGCTTTTAAACATACAAACATAAAACTCTCAGATATATTTAGCAATGTGCAGCAACTATCACCACACTGGCTGTATTTGTCAAATACAATTTGCAAGTACATTAACTTAAAATGTTTAAATTATTTCAATCCATTTAAAACATCAGGTGCAGCAATTTCTCAGGTGGCAGAAAAATAAATCACTGAAAACACAGCAACAGGTTGGCCTTCTATCCAGGCTTGTAACAGTATTTAAACAGAAAGTAGACTGCAGTTGGAAAGCACTCTTTTCACATAGACTTCCAGAAATACATTTTAGGTCTCATTTTAAAATGAGTGATCTATATTATAGCAAGATTCTATGCGTGAAAAGTAACTACAGTAGAATGCGTCAAACAAATGAAGGTGCAGCATATCTCTACCACCCCCTTGATTATGATTATGATTAGAGATACAGCACTGAAACAGGCCCTTCGGCCCACCGAGTCTGTGCCGAACATCAACCACCCATTTATACTAATCCTACACTAATCCCATATTCCTACCAAACATCCCCACCTGTCCCTATATTTCCCTACCACCTACCTATACTAGTGACAATTTATAATGGCCAATTTACCTATCAACCTGCAAGTCTTTTGGCTTGTGGGAGGAAACCGGAGCACCCGGAGAAAACCCACGCAGACACAGGGAGAACTTGCAAACTCCACACAGGCAGTACCCGGAATCGAACCCGGGTCCCTGGAGCTGTGAGGCTGCGGTGCTAACCACTGCGCCACTGTGCCTTCCCCGCCAATGAAACTGTTCATAGAATCATAGAAAGGTTAAGGCACAGAAAAAGGCCACTTGGCCCATCCTGTCAATGCCAGCCACAAAACAACCCACCTATTCTAATTCCACCTTCCAGAATTTGGTCCATCACCCTGCAGATTACAGCACTTGAGGTGTATATTCAGACTCCTTTTAAATGAGTTGAGGGGCTCTGCCTCAACTACCCTTTCAGGCAGTGAGTTCCAGACCCTCACCACCCTCTGCGTGAAAAAGCTTTTCCCCCATTTCCCCTCTAATTTTTCTACCAATCACTTTAAATCTATGCCCTCTCATCACTGACCTCTCTGCTAAGGTGAATAGGCCCTTCACCTCCACTCTATCCAGGCCCCTCAAAATTTTGTACATTTCAATCAGATCTCCCTCAGCCTTCTCTGTTCCAAGAAAAACAGCCCCAGCCTATCCAATCTTTCCTCGTAGCTGCATTTTTCCAGTCCCGGCAACATCCTTGTAAATCTCCTCTGTACCTTCTCGAGTGCAATCACATCCTTTCTGCAATGAGGTGACCAGAACTGCACACAGTACTCAGGTTGTGGCCTAATCAATGATTTATACAGTTCCAGCATAACCTCTCTGCGCTTGTAATTCTATACCTTGGCTAATAAAGGAAAGGATTCCATATGCCTTCTTAACCACCTTATCAACCTATCCTGCTACCTTCAGGGATCTGTGAACATCCACTCCAAGGTCCCTCACTTCCTCCACACTTCAGTGTTTTCCTATTAATCATATTCCTTTGCCTTGTTTGACCTCCCCAAATGCATCACCTCACACTTCTCTAGGTTGAATTCCATTTGCCACTTTTCAGCCCATCTGACCAGACCATCAATATCTTCCTGCAGCCTACAGCTATCCTCCTCACTATCTACCACACGGCCTATCTTTGTGTCATTTGCAAACTTCTTAATCATGCCCTCTACCTTTACGTCCAAATCCTTTATACCACAAAAAGCAGGGGACCCACTACTTAGCCCTGTGGAACCCCACTGAGCCAATTTTGTATCGACCTTGCTGCATTTCCCTGGATCCCATTTGATTTTTTTTTAATAAGTCTGCCATGTGGGACCTTATCAAAAGCCTTGCTAAAATCCATGTAGACCACATCAACTGCACTACCCTCATCTATCTTCCTTGCTACTTCACTTTAAATCTATTTGAGATCTCGACTATCACATATCGATTTCCAGATAGGGTGGCGCAGTGGTTAGCACCACAGCCCCATAGCTCCAGCGACCCGGGTTCGGTTCTGGGTACTGCCTGTGCAGAGTTTGCAAGTTCTCCCTGTGACTGTGTGGGTTTATTCCGGGTGCTCTAGTTTCCTCCCATATGCCAAAGACTTGCTGGTTGATAGGTAAATTGGCCATTGTAAAAATTACCCCTAGTGTAGGTAGGAGAATTGAGGGAAGGTGGGGACGCGAGAAGGAAAATGGGATTAATGTAGGATTAGTATAAATGGGTGGCTGTTGGTCGGTGCGGACTCATTGGGCCGAAGGGCCTGTTTCAGTGCTGTATCTCTCTATGACTATATACCTACAGAAGAAAAATAAAGTTAAGAAAATTCTGGAAATACTCAGCGGGTCAGGCAGCATCTGTGGAGAGAGAAACAGAGTTAATGTTTTAGGTCAACAACCTTTCATCAGAGGTGGTGCATGGAAACTTCTAACAGCATAAAACAGATACCAACGATTGAATCTCTTTTTCAAAAAAAAACCAGAAGACTAATTACCAATTATTTCAGAGGAGGTATTACAATTTTCAAAGAATTCTAACATTAAGAATGTAAAGCTGGTATCTGAAACCAGAATCCCAGTGTTATACTGGAACCTTCCTGGATTGGGACTTGAGTGAAAGATGAAAACCCTCACATTTGGGTCACAAGGCATCACTACTATTGCCTTGTGACCACAAATGACCATCTTTGTGGCGGCTTTAACAGGTAAAAAGGTGAAAATAAAATTAATTCCCCTCCCCGCCCCCGATTTGAAAGTGTAAAAAGTTGCACTGAGACCCAGGTATAAAGAGCCAGTGAGCTGTAACCCTCCTCACCTGTCTCAGCCCAGGTCAAGGCTGCCACCGGAAGTGCGGACCCCACCGCCGCGCGCCACCTTCACGCGGGCAGCAGTCACTTCCGTTGCCCGGGCCAATCGGGAAGCAGCTGCTCACCCCGCGCGCTGCTGCTGCTGCTGCTGGAGCGCCTGCGCCGATTTAAACCCGTTCCATTTACAACCATCGTTGGCTCCGCGTGAGAAGCTCCCAGAAAATAAAACAATCCCTTACGGTATTATAATCCCCCCGCCCATGAATGTTGAACGTTAACCCGGTCGTTACTTCCAAAACCCTGAATTAGCCTTCGCTGGGCGGTTTGAAGTGGGTCTGCGCTGATTGACATCTCCTTTGCCCAATCGGAAAGCTAGTTGAAGACGCTGCCTCGGACAAACTATCCAATCAACAAGCGCAAAGGCGTTAGTTCAACTCTTGGCTCTGATTGGCGGAAAATCGCTTCCGACCAGTTCAGTGTCCGGCTGGATCCGTTAAAATTCTAACCGCCGAACAAAGGTTCCACCCTCAGTACCCCGAGAAAAGAATTGAGAGAGAGAAACAGGCCATTTGGCTCAAATGGTGGATGTTGGTATTTATGCTCCACCCGACCTCCTTTTACCCTTCTTCATCTAATCTCATCAACATTTTCCTCTATTCTTTTCTTTCCTTATGTGCTTATCTAACCTCCCTTGAAATGCATTAATGCTATTCACTACTCCCCTTTGTTCCACATTATAACCAGACTCTGGGTAAAGAGGTTTTTTTCCAGAATTCCCTACTGGATTTATTAGTGACCACTTATATTTATGCCCCCAACAGTTCTGGTTTCACCCACAGTGGAAACAACAGGGGAAACATTTTTTTTAAAGAAATACAGCACTGAAACAGGCCCTTCGGCCCACCGAGTCTGTGCCGACCAACAACCACTCATTTATACTAATCCTACATTAACCCCATCTTCCCTACCACAACCCCACCATTCCCCTACCTGCACTAGGGGCAATTTGCAATGGCCAATTTACCTATCAACCTGCAAGTCTTTGGCTGTGGGAGGAAACTGGAGCACCCGGCGGAACCCCACGCGGTCACAGGGAGAACTTGCAAACTCCGCACAGGCAGTACCCAGAACTGAACCTGGGCCGCTGGAGCTGTGAGGCTGCTGTGCTAACCACTGCCATGCTTCTAGCATGGAGGAAAAAAAGAAAAAAGACTTGCAGTTTTGTCGTGTTTTTCACAACCACTGAATGCCTCAAAGCGCTTCACAGCCAATGAAGTACTTTTGAAGTGTTGTCACTGTTGTAAGAAACACAGCAGCCAAGTTGCACATACCTAACTCCTACAAACTAGTATTCCCATCCATCCATCTACAAAAGATGATGGATATGTAGCAAACAATTCATTTCGATGGTTGTCGGTGCACCTTCGCTGATGGCTGTGAAGGTCAATCCTTGAGAGGCACCAAATAATGCACAAAGGAACCTTCCAAACCCATGACCTCTACCAACTAGAAGGACAAGGGCAGCACATGGAAACACCACCACTTGCAAGTTCTCCTTCAAGCCACACACCATCCTGACTTGGAACTATATTGCCATTCCTTCAGTCACTGGGTCAAAATCCTGGATCTCCCTTCCTAACAGTACTGTGGGTGTACCTACCCTACATGGACTGCAGCAGTTCAAGAAGGCTGCTCACCCCCATCTTCTCAAGGACAATTAAGGATGGGCAATAAATGCTGTCCTAGCCAGCAATGCTCACATCCTATGAACAAATTTTTAAAAAAGGCAGGTTCTGCTACGTGCCCCAACAGCTATGTGATAATGACCACATAGATAATCTGTTTGTGTGCTGTTGATTGAGGTATAAATATTATTCAGGACACTGATAATTCTCCAGCTCTTCTTCAATAGCGTCATGCAATCTTTTACGTCCACCTGAGAGGGCACATGGTATCTCAGTTTAATGTCTCATCTGAAACTTGGCACTTCCGCCAGTGCAGCACTCCCTCAGTGCTACCCTGGAGTATCAGCCTTAAATTTTGTGCTCAAGTCCTGGAGTGGGACTTAATTCCGGAACCTTGTGACTCAGAGGTGAGAGTCCTACCAACTGAGCCACGGCTGACACATCTTGAAATATAAATGTAGGAAATGGCGGAACAGGCTCGAAGACTGAATGGCCTGCTCCTGCTCCTGCTCCTATTTCTTATGTTCTCTCTCAACAATGAGATGGGTCCATTCCATATTAGGCCATTGTGGAACTTCTGGGAACAATTCTCAAGACTATGAATTGTCAGATAATTTAAAATCTAATAGCAAATCTAACTGCTAAAATATATCCAAATATAATTTTTTACTCCTTCATACTATCCACACATTAATTATTTGTTTCGTGTTATTCCCCCCACCCAACAGTTCCAATTGTAAAAATCATAGAATTTTGTTGCCTTGGAAAGCATCAGGGGAAATGGGTGCTACAAACTCACCTGCCACAGGGGAACAAGCAGCATTGCGTGCAAGATTTCAGCTATATTTTCTCAGTATTATGCCAATTATTTGGAGCACTGCAGTAGCTTTTGACAATGGAGCCTGGGCAGTATCATTATTGCCTACGTACATGCTCACAATCTAACGGCAAGATCATGTTTGAAATCAGGTATATTGCACCAGTTGTCAGCTGGGGCTCAGCGGATAGCACTCTTGCCTCGGAGTACAAATTTTGTGACTTCAACTCCCAATCGAGACTGAGCAAAAAATCTAACATTTCAATGTGTTACTGAGGGAGTGTTGCACTGTCAGAGATGATGTTAAACCAAAGTCCTGTCTGTCTTCTCAGGTGATTGCAAAAGATCCCAAGGCACTATTTTGAACAGCAGATGAGTTCTCCTGGCGAATATTTCTCCCTCATCCAACATCACTGAAACAGATTATGATTATCACATTACTGTTTGTCGGATCTTGCTGGACCCAAATTGACTACTTTTTTTTCTACATTCCAATAATTACTACATTTTAACAGTACACAAACTAGAGTTGCATTCCCTGGAATTTAGAAGATTGACGGGTGATTTGTTCAAAATCTTCAAGATATTAAGGGTAGACGAAGATAATTCTTTTTTGCTGGTTGGGAAGTCTAGGACTAAGAGATATAGCCTAAAAATTAGAGCCAGGCTTTTCAGGAATGAAGTTACAAAACACTTCTAAACACAAAGGGTGTTTGAATTTTGCTGCTGTCAATTGCAAACTGCAGTTCATGTTGGGTCAATTGTTAATTTTAAATCCGAGATTGTCACATTTCTGTTAACCAAAACTATACAAGGATATGGGGCAAAGGTGGGTATATGGAATTAAATCACAGATCAGATTAGAAACAAAAATCAGGGAAAAATCAACAGGCACTTGTAGAGGTTTGAGTTAATTAAGGAGAGTTAGCACAGATTTGTAAAAGGCAGATCATGCTTGAGTAATCTAATTGAATTTTTTGATGTAACAGAGTAGTAACAGAAAAGGTTGATGAAGGGAATGCGGTGGATGTTGTCTATATGGATTTTAAGAAAGCCTTTGATAAAGTACCACATAAAAGACTGGTTAACAAAATTTGAGGCTCATGGAATAGGAGGGCCACTGTCCAATTGGATAAAAAAAATTGGCTTAAGGGCAGAAAACAGCAAGTTTCTGTAAATGGTTGTTTTTCAGGCTGGAGGATGGTAGACAGTGCAGTTCCCCAAGGGTGAGTGCTGAGACCGCTGTTTTATTTGATATATATATTATATATATATATATAAATGACTTGGATCTTGGAATACAGAATGTAATTTCAAAATTTGCTAATGGTACTGAACATGGAAGAGTGGCAAACAGTGAGGATGATATGAACCGCCTGCAACAGGACATAGATAGGCTATCAGAATGAGCAGACAGATGACAGATGGAATTTAATACAGACAAGTGTGAGGTGATGAATTTTGCCAGAAGGGATAGGGTGAAACAATATATACTCACTGGCACAGTTCTAAAGAGTGTGTAGGAACAGCGGGACCTGGGGGTGCATGCACATCGATCTTTGACAGATGCAGGACATATTGGAGAGTGGTTAGCAAAGCATATGGGACCTTGAGCTTCATAAATAGAGACATAGAGTACAAAAGCAGGGAAGTTAAGCAGAACCTTTATAAAGCTCTGGTTAGGTCACAACTAGAGTATTGAGTCCAGTTCTGGTCATCACACTTTAGGAAGGATGTGAGAGTACTTGAGAGGGTGCAGAGATTAGATTAGATTATAGATTAGATTAGAGATACAGCACTGAAACAGGCCCTTCGGCCCACCGAGTCTGTGCCGAACATCAACCACCCATTTATACTAATCCTACACTAATCCCATATCCCCACCTGTCCCTATATTTCCCTACCACCTACCTATACTAGTGACAATTTATAATGGCCAATTTACCTGTCAACCTGCAAGTCTTTTGGCTTGATTAACTAGAATGTTCAAGGGATGGAGGAATTTTAGTTACAAGGTTAGGTTGGAGAAGCTTGGATTGTTCTCCTTGGAGCAAAGGAGATTGAGGGGAGATTTGATAGAGCTGTACAAGATTATGACAGGCTTAGATAAATTAGACACAAAAAAACTGTTCCGATTAACTGATGGTACAAGAATTAAGGAATACAGATTGAAGGTTTTGGGCAAGAGATACAGGGGGATATGAGGAAGAACACTTTTTATGCACCTGGAACTCACTGCCCACAAGGATGGTGGAAGCGGAGACAATCAATAATTTCAAAAGGAAATTGGATAGGCACTTCAAGGAAATAAACTTGCTGGGTAAGTGGGACTGACTGAATTGCACCACAGAGAGCCAGCATTGATTGGATGGGCCAAATGTCCTCCTGTGCCAAAAATGATTCCACAACTCATCACCCATGATTTCACTGAATGGCGGAACAGGCTCGGGGGCCGAATGGCCTACTCTTGTTCCTATGTACTTCATTGACTGTACAGTGCTTTGAGATGATCTAAGGTGGTGAAAGGCGCTATATAAATACATGTTTTTCTCTTCTTTTGGCACAAGGCACATTCTCAATATTAATTAGTGTCTCACTGCACAATGCACTAAAAAAATTGTTCCATTTTGAATTTGCTATACACACTTATTATAGTGATATATAGCCAGTGCACTTAATAGTTACATTCCTTAAAGATTTTATTTAGATGCTGAAGTCACAATTCTCAAACCTATGTTTTCATTTATATCAAGTCAAATTCCAGAATACCTCAGTCTCAATTGTACACATATATACACAATGTATAATCTTTTATATAAAAAGCAATGTTTTTGCACTTCACTTTATTCAATTATTCATTCATTAATCTTTCCAGTTACCAGAATCGAGGTCACACCCATACAAAACCAACAGCAACTGAACAAAAATTATGAACTATTCACAGTCAGGACTTCTAAACGATAGATTAATTTCAGTGACCATGTGCATAGCTTATCCCATCTTTGCAATGAAAAGTCACCCTCTTAGACTCAAAATATCTGGACAATAGGATTTCTGCTTCTTATCCAATATTAGAAAAATTAATGCTGCCAAGTTCGGTATTAGTGTGTAACCCAAGGGAAGTAAAATGCTATTAAGAATGACAATATTTTTGAGCATCTCAAATCAGTTGGTTGAGGCTTCATTTGAATTCCAAAGTGTTAGAAATAAATTATATCTTTTGAAGCACGCCAGCAATATTTCAAAGCAGAATTTCTCAGGACTTCATGCACTGTGGTTTGCTTCAGTATTCACTCCCAGTCTCCATCTATAGCACTCTCTTTTTCAAGATAAATTTAAGTGACAGTATTAAAACCAAAAATGCTGGAAACACTCAGCAGGCCAGGCAGCATCTGTGGAGAGAGAAGCAGAGTTAACATTTCAGGTCAATCAACCTAAACCACAGATGTCGACTGGCCTGTTGAGAGTTTCCTGCATTTTCTGTTATTTCAGATTTCCAGCATCCACAGAATTTTGCTTTTGTTTAAGTGACAAGTCATTTCTTTGGATTTTTGACCTTGGTAACAGACTGCCTAATAATAGTTTTACTAGCCAGAGGCTGGTGGGAAAACAACATTTTTTACTTTTAATGTACAAACCACTTTGTAGAAGCTGCTTGGCTATCTGTACCCTTTGACTGCAGTTACCTTTTTAATCCAGGGTGGTCATTTAGTCAGCATTCTTGGCGGACTGTTATGTTTGCCTCACCCATGCCGTAAGAGTTGTAAACACTATAACTTACTCATCGCCAAAATTTTGCATATTCTGGGAAAGCTATAATGGCCATTGGGGAACAGGCGACTTAATCAAATAACAATGTCAGCTTTTCACCCCTGAGCAGTTTGATTCTATATTTGACTGCAGTGTTAAAATGGATGCTCCCTATTGCACAAGTCAGCATGCATGCGTTTAGATATCACATCTAGTGTAATCGGTAGTCAATTTAACATTCGGTCACACTTCACTCAAGTTTCAAGCTGCACGATGTTTGAGAGGAGGCTCAGGTATACCAATGTGCAAAATCTTGACTACAGTTATGACTGCTCTGATAGGTTCTCAAAATCTTAATTCCACTGAAGATTCAGTGCATGAACAACTACAGACATCATTCGTTATTTAAATCCTAACATGTTATGCACAATTGGAAAGGCTATTTTATGGATGAATTTAAATGAGGCTGCCAAACTTCCATGTCTGAACATGAAACTGCAATGATACAGGAGCTTGAGCAATGTTATGCTGCCTTACTGCATATTAGAGTTCAGAATCTCTAGAACCAAAAGATATTTGAAGGTGGAAAATATATTGAAACGAAAATAAGGTTTTCTGTGACTTACGGTATTCAAAGTTTCTACTGACTGTAAAACAGACTAGTATCCTTAAATATTGCACCAGGTTCTGCAGGAACATCAGCAATGATGTGTGCAATACAATGAATTACAGGTTCAGGGAAAATTTACAAAGAATTTAAATTATCCCCACAAACTGGAAGGAAGAGTCATATTATTTCAAGTGATCCTTAAAATGTAAATATAGATGCTTGACTGTACATTCACTATTCCATCATTTGATTTCTGAAATTTTTAAAGAAATTAAGTCAAAAATTTACAAACCTAATCTTCAGTAACATTATTTAACAAAGAGACAACAGATGTTTAAAAAGAAAAACCAACACATTCATCCAGGGTAGCGACTGACACTCCAGTAAGTATCCTGAGAGCTGGAACTGGGGGGGGGTGGTGCATTGAAGAGAAAAGAGAAAAATAACCCCATTAACCCCACCCGACCACATGAATAACCCATATTGTGATCCTGTATTTTTGATTGAGAATCAGACATCGTAAAACCAGCGGACCAGATGATAGCGGACCATGAAAGCAAATGCACTTCCGGTGACCTGGGGGGTGGTGGTTAGACAAATAGGAGGTTAAAAGCACAGAAGAAATAAAACAGTCAGATTTACTTAATTCCTGTCGTCTATTATACTATCTTAAATTTATACTTTTTTGTAGATTTCATCAAATACAAAATCCATCTAATTTTGCAACAACGCTCAGTCAAATTGGGTGTTACAGGTCACAGTGGGTTAAGCATGCAATCCTTCTATTTCCTGATAGCTGGATTCAGTCCAGAGTTAGGAGACAAAACTTCTCTCTCCAGTGGCTGCAAACATCCTACATAAAAACAAACTTTTTCCTAAGATCATGGTGCAATGCAACATTACTGTCTAGAGTTTGGGAAACCTGTTCAGAAAGACAAGATTAGCTTGTGCACTGCACTGGTGGAGAGGAAGCTCTTGAGGTTGGGCTAAGGTACAGTGAGGAAGAGCAGTACAGGAAGATTTGCTCAGCCTATGCTATACCCAATCCCAACACTGGAGGCAAAAAAATTAAGAACTTTACTTACCAGCACTCAAACCATGTGTAGAGCTGCTCTATTGGAATATATCACCAAGCATTACTGATTCTGCAATAGGTTGATTTCCACCTTCCTGTTCTAAAGCCAATTACTCTTATAGAAACTCTGTTGCACTTACAGTGGCCATGGTGAATAGGAAGCAACAGGCTTTGTTAGGAATCTTAGGTCACAAGATCTACATTTGTTGAAGCAGATATGGCTATGTCTTGCTATTTAAAAATAATTTAATAAGGAATTACAGCAAAATTCTAAAAACCATCTGCTGTAGTCTAAAGCAACTTAGGTATACACAGCAACAATTGATGCATGACAGTATCTTTCATCTGCTCTATCGGTAAATGTCCAGTTGTAACTGGGTGCAAGGTTTTGCTGCCTGAAGCAGGTCTCACCTGGATGAGCAGGAGTATAATGGTCAGGGTTCTCTCATGTGTTGGGCCTATCAGCTTTATTACAAAGTTAATCAGAGTGAGGTTGTTGCACTCTGTGTAGTTGCTGCTTTCTCCAATTCCGCGCTCCACCTCCACCAGCCAGAATTTGTCAGCCACCTACAAGAAAGTGTTAGTGTTCATTCCCAAAGTCAAAAGTTTCCAAAGTCTCCAAACTTATTTTAAATCAGCATTTCCCTCCACATCATCTTGGGTTGATAATCTGCCAGCTGTGGCTCAGTTGGTAGCACTCTCGTCTCTGAATCACAAGATTCTGGGTTCAAGTCCAACTCCAGGTCTTGAGCACACAAATCATGGCTAACTCTCCAGTGCAGTACTGATGAAGCACTGCACTGTCTGAGGTGCCGTCTTTCGGATGAGAGATTAAACTGAGGTCCCATCTGCCTGCTCGGTTGGACGTAAAAGATCCCCTTGGCGCTATTTCAAAGAGTAGTGGAGTTCTCCTTACTGTCCTGGCCAGTATTTATCCCTCAATCAACATCACAAAAACAGATTATCCGGTCATTATCACATTGCTATTTGTGGGAGCTTGCTGTGCATACTGGCTGCCACGTTTGTTGCATTACAACAGTGAAAGCACTTCATTGGCTGTAAAGTGCTTTGAGGCATCCAGTGGCCATGAAAGGCACTATATAAATGCAAGTCTTTCTTTTTTTCTTTTTGATCTGGTCTCTGTGACTGGCTCGTTAAGTCAGATTGTCTTGTGCTCCCATTGAGAAAGGTGCCTTCTGTGTCTGTCGATTTGTCTCAGTCTGACAGAGCATAAACTTCCACTCATTTTAGGAGTAGATTTTTATTTCTTCATTTGTTTCTTATTTTAAACACTGATCATTTACAACAAAATCTCTTTAGGGCGAACAGCCCTGTCACAGGTCACTATTTGTGAACTGCATTTTTTTTAATGAAACAAAGCAAAATCAGAAGAAAGATTTCCAGCACTAGGATTAAATTATCGGATAATAGCATCTTCTACAAAGAGAAACCTGGCAACAGTGGATAGATAAGAGATAGTACAGATAAAATCAACTTTAATGAATTGTTTGGCATAACTACAAAAACTGTACCAGAGGACCCAAACTCAGAAGAAAAACAAAATCTAAAGAAAAAAACTTGTATTTCTATAGCACGTTTAATGATCTCAGGATGTCACAAAGTGCATTACAGACAAAGAACTTTTTTGAAGTGTAGTCACTGTTGTAATGTAAAAAATGTGGCAGCTAATATGCACACATCAAGCTCTCACAAACAGTAATGTGATAATGACCAGGTAATCTGCTTTTATGATGTTGATTGAGGGATAAATATTGGCCAGGACACTGAAGAGAACTCCCCTGTTCTTCTTCGAAGTACTGCCATGGGATCTTTTACCTCCATCTGAGAGAGCAGACTGGGACTCAGTTTAACGTCTCATTCAAAAGATGCCACCTCTGACAGTGCAGCACCGCCCTGGAGTGTCAGCCTTGATTTTTGTGCTCAAGTCTCTGGAGTGGGACTTGAACGCACAACCTTCTGACTCAGGCATGAATGCTACCACTGAACCACAGCTGACACTTTAACTAACAGGAACTTTTATTTATATATAGCACCTAATCACATCTCAAACGCTTCACTTACAATAACATAATTACTGCGCTTCAGACAACAGCACTCCTGCTGCTATGTAAAGGTGGAGCTTGTGGAAGACTGTTCTATTTCATGTTCAGCATTTTATTTGTTGGACACAGATTTCAGGCAGATTGACAACTACATTTAACGGACATGATTTGACCAGAAGTGACAATGGGCTTTATTTCACTGCATCAGTACCTGAATATGTTACCAGGAAATTCCAACATACAGTTGTGTATCTAAACCACTCCTGGTTCAACTTCAAGCTAAGAACCAGTTTACCCCTCCTCCCCATGCAAAATCACACCTCCTCCTAACAATATGGTTGTGCAGTCTGCAGCAGACAGCAGGGAACCTGAAAAGGGAGAATATATATATATATATATATACACACACAAGGATGACAAAATCTACAGTTTATTGACACCTTTTGCATTGGTAACGCTGCCCTACCCCAGTACACGGAAATCAATGGGTAACACCTGCTATATTTCCTCCAGGGCTGGTACAGCACCCTCTTAAAAAACCTATTCCAAGGACACCTGTTAATTTACTTGCACCAGAGATGGTGCTGTAATCTTGCTCAGACTGTAATAATAAACTCAGCTAAAAGACATCCATTCTGATCATGGCCACAGGAAACTCACTAGTTCCAAATAAAACGAGTACCTTTAATATTAAGTCTCCAAGTTTAGACAAATCCTTAGTTTTGAATCTCGAGTAACTCATGCCTAGCTTTCCAGTACTTGGATCTAGTCTGGGTGTGGAAATG
This sequence comes from Heterodontus francisci, assembly GCF_036365525.1. Taxonomy (NCBI): domain Eukaryota; kingdom Metazoa; phylum Chordata; class Chondrichthyes; order Heterodontiformes; family Heterodontidae; genus Heterodontus; species Heterodontus francisci. The sequence goes on along the minus strand of NC_090392.1, from coordinate 73,320,259 downwards.
GAGAAGGAAAAAAAATTGATTATACGTATGCATTATTTTCTGGCACATATTACCTATACCTTTACATGTGATACAAGGATTAGTTGTAGACATTTTGATACACAACATCCAAGACAGTTTCAGGGTTAAATGGATCCGAAGCTAGTTGGAAGCCCTTCAACATCCCTCCCCACCAAGTTTCTATATTTCAAGATTAACATTAGACACTGACAATACATTCGCAAATGTTTAGTTTTCTTTCAGAAAATATCTCCCACTGGGCTCATTTTGCTTTACTTTAATTAGTTAGTTGGCAGATGTCTGGGAGTAGGTTGCTCATTTCTTCCCTCCACCAGAGATAGCATATTGGCCTGGAACAGAAGAAAGTCTCACCCTGATTTTACAAAAAGCACATGGTAAAGCTGGCATTTAAACATGGGCATACCTCGGTAGTCTGTGTCGTGGACATGGAACGATACGCAAGAGCTGAGGCACCGAGTAAAGGAAGTTGAGCACCTGAGGTATGAAGAACAGCATCATGGTCTTACTGAAGTGGCCAAGGATCCCAACCACTGCGAAAGTCATTCCCGCAAAGTAACAGAATGTGTCGCCCACAAAGGCATTAGATGGATACCTGCAACACATGAAAGTGTACCGATCAGAACGGCTTTACCTCAAACTGTAGCACAACTCCAAACTTTCAGCACAAAGAATAAATCACAACAGAGTAAGGAATTCGACTGCCTATTCCTTCTGCTTTCTGATACTGTATACCATCTGCAAGTTTCCTTTTACATAAAATATAATTTCCCATGTTGTGCAGTAGAAGCAGTTTCTGGCTTCTTTCAAGTGTTCTGAAGTCACCACTACCCATTTAGCTGGACTTACTTTGTATTTACCACTTGAAAAGGGATATTGTGCAAAACTATGAACCAAATACACTAGACAATAGGAGTGTGGAACAAAGAGTTTATGTAGTTCCACTTAAAAATTCTCTCTAATATAGTGAAGCAACAGCATCACACAATTCAATTTCTAGCCAAACCTCCCCAGATCATTAAAAACTACCACTTTACATAGATATACAGTTAAAACTCACTCCTGTATCAGTTGTGGTGACAATACACACGTGGAGGTAAATATGGAGGAAGAAAACTGCCAGAATTATTAGTAATTGTTGATTACGTTGAATGGTACTGTCCGCACTGTCGGGCTTTGCTTCTATGCTCATGAATACTTAGCCACATTACATCTCAATCTCTTCTTCACAGGGTTTCATGGGGGTCTGCAGATCGGGGGGTGGAGGGAGAAAAAGGGGGGCCTGTAAATAGGTCCAGAGATTTCAGTATTTTTGGAGTTACTAGCATTTCTCACAGTTTCTTTATTAATTTCATTGTCATCTTGTCTATAAAAAACCTTATATTCATCATTTGTTTGTGGACACCTGAGAAAAAAGGATATTTTCTGCAGAGAGTTTGACTGTCCTTTGGGTAGCTAACACTGTTTTTATATAGTTAAGATGGGGGTCTCCAAGATTGCATTAATAATTGGAGGAGCATCCTCACCCAGACAAGCTGGAAAACCACTGTCCTACATAATATATTCCTTATAGCATAGGAGGTACATATTCTAATGGAATTTTAGGAGCTGACAGTAGCTTTTCCTCCCATTTGGAACTGTAAGAGCTAGTTTCATATAATAAAAGATACAGATATGTGAAAACGAGTGAATGGCTTCACAGCCAGATTTGTGAGGAGCCCAAAACAAGGGGCCAGAAGTATAAGATTGATTCTTTATTGGATTTGTTAGAAATTAAGAGAAATGTCTTTACCCAGAGAGGGGTGAGAATGTGAAACTCAATACCACAAGGAGTAGCTGAGACAAATAGTATAGAAGTCTTAAAGGTGAAGCTAGAGAAGTGCAGAGGGAGAAAGGAATAGACATATCTGCAGATAAGTGTTAGATGAAGTAGGGTTGGGAGGAGGCTTGTGTGACACAAACACCAGCTGGGCCAAATGACTTGTTTCTGTGCTGCAAGTTCTGTGTAGCTTGATGTCAGCAATTTTACGTATTAAGAATTATGCAAGAATCAATTGTCAACCTGTTGCACTTATGGTCACCAGCTACCACATTTTGTTCGCAAGTGTTTTTTGCCCTCCTGCTCCTTTAAGTTCCCTTTTGAACTCAGTCTGTTTTAATTATCGAGTAGCTAGGACCTATCCCAAGCAATACAGGGGAAAAAGAAAACAGCAATGCAAAACGTCAGTACAGCTGACTCCAGGTAAGTCGATACCTGCATGGATCAGGTACACCTGTACCTGGTGTTGACTGCCTGAGGTGAAACCTCAGAAACGTAAAAAGTTATCGTACCAGTTATGGTACAGCAGTCCTAAAGTAGTGAAGAAAAAGGGTATCATGAAGTATAAGGAGAATATGTGGTCATCCTTGTAGTCACCTAAAAAGGGGAAAAAAAAACATTGGTTAATATTTACCACAGATGCAAGAGTGAGTACTATTACCTAGAACATTTGTATTCTCTTGCTTTAATCCTTCCCTTTAAGTTCATTTTCCTCCCTTATACTCTAACATCAATTCACAGTTAAAAGGTGTCGGTTTTCTGACTTGCTGGAAAAAAAAAATCTCTATTCATCTAATTTCCAAAAAAAAAAATTCAGAATTTCCCCCTGCTGAGGCAGACTGATTGAAAAGGAGTAGGCCATTCAGCTCGTTGAGTCTGCTCTGCCAACCTACATTGGGGTATGGTTCCAAGAAAACAAGACAGCCTCCATCAGCTCACCCAAATGGATTATCTCAAAAACACAAGCCTTTGTTGACAGGATATTCTGCTATGGATGGCATGCTAAACCAACATCGCCAAAACAAAAATGATCTGGTCATTACCACATTGTTGTTTGAGGGGTCTTGCTGTGCAACAATTGGCTGCTGTGGTTCCTACATTACAACAGTGACTACATTTCAAAAGTACTTCATTTGCGGTAAGGTGCTTTAGGAGCCTGAGGTCATTAAAGGTGCAACAGAAATGCTATGCATTCTCTCACCACAAAGCTCTTCATTGCCTTGCCCCATGCTACCTCAATGACTTCCTCAGCCCTTTATCCCTGCACACACCAACTGCCACCATCCCTGGTCTGCTCCTGTTCTCTGCCCTGTTTGCTCCACCCTTGGTGCTCACTCTTTCAACCACCGTGCCCCTATTTTACTAGAACTCCCTCCCTAAATTCCTCCATCTGACTTCCTTTTTTAAAGGTCTTCTCAAAACTTTTCTCTTCCAATTTTTTATGGCCTCCCAGCCCTGCTCTCGCCTCACCTACACAGCCGTGCATTTTCCAGCAGCTGTCAGCAGATTCAATGAGGAGTGGGCCAAATTTTTGCCCTCCTTGATCTCAGGTGACCAAAAGCAATTGTAGCATCTAAAGTAATGCCCTGGCTGGGATTGGCCGAGAGCACAAATCAGGCATCAAACACCTGGCAGCTAGTTTCATTTTCTTGCATGCTCATCCTGGTTAATTGAAAAAGGAATGAACTTGGCATTTATATAGTGCTTTTTCACATCTCGGACCAGCCCAAAGCATTTCACATACAATGAACTTTATTTTTAAAACGTGCTTTGGCTGTTGTTATGCAGGAAAAGCAATTAAAGCAAAAGGAGATTGCATCTGATCTTGTGAAATGTGCTGCTTTGTTAATTAAATAATGATAATTTGCATCATATAGCATTTCTCAAATGGGCAAGATATGTCAGAATGCTTTACACTTGGAGAAGAATGGATACCATGCAGGATGGATGAACAAGTAGGCGTGAATTAGGGAACTGAATTGGGCAAAGCTATGGGTCACATTTGTAGATAAACAGAAAAGCAAGATACAGTGGATGCTGGAAATCTGAAATAAAAACAGGAAATGCTGGAAATACTCAGCAGCTATAGCAGCATCTGTGCAGAGAGAAAAACAGTTAATTTTCCAGGTCGATAACCTTTCAATAGAAAGTTTGAAATACTGCAGGGTTAGTATAAATGGGTAGTTGTTGGTCGGCACAGACTTGGTGGGCTGAAGGGCCTGTTTCAGTGCTGTATCTCCAAATAAGTAAATAATAAATAACAGGTTTCAAAAAAATATTTGTGCTCCTGAGCATGAGGAATGTTAGCACTGGAGCATATAGCACTTTGCCCATTTTTGACTCTTATTAACAAAGATCTTCAGATTAGGTACAGCAGTCAGCAGGAGAGGAATATTCCTGCAACGTGAAGAGCACCCAACGTGAACTTTTCACATCCACCTTCCTTATAACTTCCCTAAGGGACTTACAAATTTAGTGTCTAATTATGGACAGTTTCCAGCTATATGCCCATGCCCACCAGGAGCTAACTTGATAATGCCCAGACACTTTAAGAGTTAAGACATCTGTTCCCAAAAGTCTTCACCAGACTACACCCTACAATACTCAATCAGGTTACAAGGAACACAAACTACTTTTTAAACTTTGCACCTAAAGGATTGTTCAGCTTTTATTTAAGAGAAATAAAAGTTAAGAAAAAAACAAAACAATAGCCTTAGGAATATGTTACACATTTAACCTATATAAAGAACCAAGATTAGGTAGTATGGACTATTAATGTGTGGAACTCTTTGAGATTCTTGATATCTTGGAATTAATCCCAGATGCTGGACACACCTCAGTTGTTCAGCTTTTGACATTATTTAGTGGAAGTGCTCAAGTGATAAAAGGGGACAAACATTGTTTTGAAAGTAAGATTGAAGAATCGACCCAGGCTTCACCTCTTACATAAGAAAAGGAAGCGTTGGAAATACTCAACAGATCTGGCAGCAACTGCTTAGAGAGAAACAGAGTTAACGTTTCAGGTCTGTGACCTTTCATCAGAACTGGCAAAAGTTAGAAATGTAAGTCTTTGAGCAAGTGAAAAGCTGTGGGAGTGGTGAGGTGGGGGGAGGGGGGATGCGAGGGGGAAGAAGAACAAAAGGACAGGAGAGATTAAATGACAGAGATGTCATGTTCTGTCCAGAACTGTTCATATTCTGCAATACCACTCGCCCTGGACAAATGCCTTGTCTTTTACTACAACTATATAGCAGTTCATTTGTCTTCTGTTCCATGATATCTCTTATTTAATCTCTCCTGTCCTATCATATACCTTCCCTTTTGTACTTCTTCCCTTGCCCCTCCCCCCTTTCACTTGCTCAAAGACTGTTACATTTCTAACTTTTGCCAGTTCTGATGAAGGGTCACAGATCTGAAACATTAACACTGTTTCTCTCTGCACAGATGCTGCCAGACCTGCCGAGTATTTCCACCACTTTCTGTTCTCATTTGAGAGTTCCAGCATCTGCAGTATTTTGCTCTTATTCACCTCTCACATTGCAGTCTTGCCATTCTCAGCAAGGGGTGACAAATGGAGACTGGCATCGTCCTCAGGGGGTGGAGAAAAACTGGAGGGAAAGTTAGTCTTCCCTCTGTTGCGCCACTTAGTGGATAGCTGTAAAGCAGCACTGGCAGAGATCTGGCAGTTGCTTACTGACGCTCCCTCTAACATAGGTGGCGTATGGGAAAACATCCTTCATAAAATAAATGAACCTTTATTTCATGAATCATGAAAGTAACTACATTTTACATCCCTTAAAATCCCAGTGTTAAGAATTTCAAATCATAAACCAATGCTTTCAATTTTACTAGAAAATGACAGTCCCCTCTTTCACATGAATGATGTCATAAGCTGAGCCAATAAGATGAAGAGAGGAGCGGAGGGACATGACATCATCAGAACAATTCACTGAGGGCGGGTGAAGCAACATAAATGTAATAAAATCAAAACGTTCAATCTCCAGGAGTGTGAGGCTGCAACATCTAAACCTCATGGTTGGGTCAACTTACCATTTAACTCTACTAAATTGAAAACAATGATGGACATGGAAATCACCAGAGACTGCCCAGCCTCAATGCCATTGATGCCAGCCAGAATGTTGATGGCATTTGTGCAGAACACTGCCAGCATTCCCATATATACATAATACAGGATTCCTAAATGAACAGAAAAACAGATATTTACGCAAGAATTTATCCAGTACGTCCAGTACACAGATTGCATTTGATCAAGTATTGATTCAACCTCTCCCAACAAAATTAAATCTTGTAACATTGCTTTACACCAAGAATAGTTTAATTTCCAATTAAAGCAGGTCCAATACATGCATAAAACTGCTTAATTTGGTATCAAGTATTTCTAAGTCCCATATAAAGGAGAAAATAAATACTGGCTGCTGACCATTCCTCTTGACTATATTAGTGCACAGTGGCAGCCAAAACTAGAATACAAAAATGTGACTAAAAACCTCTCCATATACATTACACATACTCACAGCTCTGCATGCTCATTATTTCCTTACTGAGATTACTGCCTGTAACTACTCACTGGATCCGTTATTCACTGTTATACCCTCCTCTGATTCATACATTACTTCCCTGTGTTGACGTCACAGTAGCCCTTTACACTTGAATTTCAGCCTCTATTTATAATGCTTATTTGCATTATAAATCTCCAGCTGTAAATCGCCAGCTTAACTACATTCTACTTAGTTTTGTTGTAACAACACCTGCATTACAAGAGGAAAACAGAGCTGGCTAGTTCATGCATAAGATTTTGTGAAGTTGCCTCACTAATTCTGAGTTGCCATGGACATCAAATTAACCACAGCATAGAATCTTGGAAGTATGTATTAGTACCAGAAAATGCTAAAGATCAGGTTTATAGAAAAGATTTGTTTGTTTCTCATGAACCCGCAAACCAACAGACAGAGCAGGATTATAAATCAAGTAAATTCCTATTTTGCTTTAGCTAGACAGCAACTATGATAAAGCCACCAGCAGCTAGTGGACTTCAAGCTCGAGAACTTACCCAAGTCTAAATGGAGACCCAAAAGGATGCGAAAGGGCTTCGGCACGACAATCATGGTATTGCCAAAGTTGGTAAAGTACACCATGAGAAGGGGCAGGGATGCCATGGTTGGCAGCAGCAACTTGTGTCTCCATTGCAAGTTCAAGACATCGTCAGCAAACCCCAGGAATATCATACAGCATATGGCAAGGAGCGCCCCAATCAACTGCACAAACTGAGAGCAAAAATTCAATAAAATTACAGCACAAACGCAACATTTTTAATGCAAGACTTGTATTGCAGACTTTCCACACAAGTTTTTGTCTCTCTACTTGTGACACAAACCTCCCTGAAATGGCAGGATCCATTCATGCTGCTATTGCCAGACTTTCAGGAAGATAGCAAGGAAGTACATTAAAGCATGTTTAGGTACTATCTTTGTTTGCTGATTTTCATTCTAAGTCATTCAGAGTCTGGATATTATGTGGGGATTTGTAAGAAGTGTGTGGCTCATATCACTCCGCAACACAGTGCATTGGCACCCCAATTTACTGCACTTTCGGTAAAATCTGTCTGTTCTTTTTGCATCATGAAAGTTTGCAATTGGTCTAAAAGACCAAGGTAATTATTAAAGATAATTTTTTTTGGGGGGGTGGGGGAGGGGAGGGGAGGTGAAAAGAATGAATGATTTCAAATGCCATGACAACAACTTGCATTTATATACTGCCTTTAATATGGTAAAATGTTCCAAGACACTTCACAGAACTGTCATTAGATAAAATTTGACACCAAGTTACATAAAGCGATATTAGAACAAGTGACCAAAAGCTTGGCCAAAATGACTGTAAACTTGTCTTAGAATGAGAGCAAAACTGTTTTCACAAGAACAGCAACATGGAACTTTTTTCTCCCCTTCATAAGGTTGTGGATATATTGAATGAGACTCCCAGTTAATCCTTGGCCGATTAACACTTTTTAAAAGCTGCACATTTTGATTAGGGACAAGATTGAGGATTGCAAGAAAAATGTGATGGGGATAATCAATTGTTGGGAGCAACATAATAGTCCCTGAGCCTCTGTGACCATAGCAGTATCATGCCAAGGGAAGCAATTGATCTCGAGGCTTCTGCAAGTTTGAATCGTGGGACAGCAATGAATGCGTGTCGGCTCCCTGCATATTCATTGCTAATATCAGTTCCATTATCCTAACATCAGAACCAAGGAAAAACAAAACCATCAGGTTAAGAGAACTGGTTTAACAATGTAACTGATGGGAAATGGAGCACTGGAGACTGATGGATTGTGTAGAGTCCATGCCATGGTCTGTGGATGAAGCATACTCAAAAGCCCAAATGACCTTTTCTCATTCCATGTTATTTCTAACAGCAAGGAAGATTAGTAAAGGTGATAGCTTACATATATAGTTTTGGGAAAACATAGCAGTTAATCTCACAGTGATAAAAAAATGAAAGGCTTGCTTTTATATATCTCGTTTCATGACCACTGGATGGCTCAAAGTGCTATACAGACAATGAAGAACCTTTTGAAGTGCAGTGCCTGTCGTAATGTATTATAGGAATAAGATTAACGATGGAGGTATCCTGGATACACCAGTGGTTTTCAATTTCATTTGTAATGTTGAAGTAAACATCAGTTCAGGTTAGAATAAAACTGCTCAGCCTCTACTATTTGAGCAGCATCTGGGGAGATCACACATGGATTTCAGATATTGGTCACCTCAGTGCTGCTCTTAAAGTGTGTTACATACAGGATAATTATGTTCAACTCTGAACCAGTGTAGCAAAACTAGCCAAGGGGTGCATTAGTGGTCCATACAGTCAAGGTATTATTTGATAGGGAAGGAAATCACTTACCACATCATGTGGAAAGCTGACACATTGCTCCTTCACCCAGCAGTGCAGAAAAGGAACAGGGATGAAACAGAAAAGAATGATGAGGAATACAACGCCGCTGATTACTCCCTGGGATTCTGGGCTGTGAGACAAATGAGGAGAAATTTACCAGGAATGCAGGAAATGTGACAGAATGAAGTCAGTCATTAACAAGCAGCTTTGGACTAAGACATCAAGTTCACCCAACTACAAGTTCAAATTTATAGTGACCAGGGCTGGCTGCCTCACAGTGAAGCAAATTTAAAGCATACTGCTTTGTGAAATACTACAGTTTTTGCTTTTAATTATACCTTGGTTTAATAATTTGACAAAGAGTACTGGTGCCAGTGGTGTGAGGTTATCATTTTACTGGCTGCATTATGTTACTGCTGCAAAGTGTCAGTCATGGCTCACTGGCAGCACTTACACCCCTGAACCAGAAGGTTGTGGGTTCAAGTCCCACTCCAGAGAGTTGAACACATAATCTAGGGTGACACTCCACTACAGTACTAAGGGAGTGCTGCAGTGTTGTAGCTGCCATCTTTCAGTTGAGTCATCAAACCGAGGCCCCGTCTGTTCTCGCAGGTGGACGTAAAAGATCCCATGGCACTATTGTGAAGAGCAGGAGCACTTTCCCCTTCAGCTAACATCACTAAAAACAAATTATCTGGTCATTATTCCATTGTCAGGCAAACTGGCTGCTGCATTTCCTACATTACTACAGTGACTGCATTTGAAAAGTACTTCACTGGCTGGACATCCTGAGGTTGTGAAAGATGCTATATAAATCCATTGACATCAAGACAAATTTATCACCCACTGTTTTAGCTGCATGGAACAGTGCACTTTAGTTTAACTTCGGAAAATTTTGAGTTACTAAATTAGTGCTGTCTTGCTTGCGTTTGGCATTGTGTAATGTCATTGTTGAGATTTGGTAGGCAGCTCCATGATAACCAATTAAAGTGTCCAATCGGACACAAAATCTGAAGCACCCTAGCAACAGGAAAATACTGGCCATATTGAATCAGACTGTTGTCAACTATATTATATCCACATCTTGGAACTTGCTACATTTTACAATTTTGTCAGGAACACAAAGGAAAGCACATGAAATTCAAAAGCTCCTACGTAAACATGCTAGAAATGTAGTGTTGACTTGACAAATTACAACACAGGCTACTATTTACCTGCAATGGACTCTACAAGACCCCTGTCAGTAGGCAGTATCATCAAGAGCTGCTCATTAGGGATGAGAATCAATCATTTTGTACTGAAATACAACCAGAAAGTGCTGGAAATACTCAGCAGGTCAGGCAGCATCTGCCGAGAGAGAAACAGAATTAACGTTTCAGGTCTTAAATTCTGTTTCTCTCTCCAAAGATGCTGCCAGAACTGCTGAGTATTTCCAGCACTGTCCGTTTTTACTTCAGATTTCCAGCATCCTCAGTATTTTGCTTTTATTGTACATAAAGCTCCTTCTAAGATGTAAAAATTCTATACTCTAGCTTGTGGCTTCCGCATAATAAAAGTTATCGCCTCTTTAAATAGCAGATATAGTATATATAGTAAAATAGGTGACTTGATTGAAACATACAAGATCCTGAGGGATCTTGACAGGGTGGATGTGGAAAGGATGCTTCCCTTTGTGGGAGAATCTAGAACTAAGGGTCACTGTTTAAAAATAAGGGATCACCCATTTAAGACAGAGATGAGGAGAAATTATTTCTCTCAGAGGGTTGAGTGTCTTTGGAATTCTCTTCCTCAAAAGGCAGTGGAAGCAGAGTCTTTGAATATTTTTAAGGTAGAGGTAGATAGATTATTGATAAGCAAGGGGGTGGAAGGTTATCAGGGGCTATAAACGTATTGTATGGCCGAGAAGGGCCGAGTGGCCTACTCCTGCTCCTAATTCGTATGTACGTATGTTCGTATGTAGATAGAAGAACATAATGGGCAGAGGAAAGTCAATTGAACACACTGACCATGGAAATTGTAATTTTTATTTATCCTTGGGATGTGGGCATCGCTGGCAAGGCCAGCATTTGTTACCCATCACTAGTTTCCCCTTGAAAAGGTGGCGGTGAGCCGCCTTGTTGAACTGCTGCAGTCCATGTGGTGTAGGCACACCCACAGTGCTGTTTGGGAGGCAGTTCCAGGATTTTGACCGTGAAGGAACGGCAATATATTTCCAAGTCAGGATGGTACGTGACTTGGAGGAGAACTTGCAGGTGGTGGTGTTCCACGTGTCTGCTGCCATTGTTCTTTTAGCTTTTACAGGTCACGGGTTTGGAAGATGCTAAGGAGCTGTGGTGAATTGCTGCAGTACATCTTGTCGATGGTACACGCTGCTACCATTGTGCCGGTGATGAATGGGGTGCCAATCAAGCAGGCTGCTTTGTCTTGGATGGTATCAAGCTGTTTGAGTGTTGTTGGAGCTGCACTCATCCAGGTAAGTGGAAAGTATTTCTAACACTCCTGACTTGTCCCTTGTAGATGGACGACAGGCTTTGGGAAGTCAGCAGGTGAGTTACTCACCGCAGAATTCCCAGCCTCTGGTCTGCTCTTGTTTCCACAGTATTTATGTTGAAAGAGAATTGCAATCTTCCCTACTCTTTCTAATCATGAACCACGTTCCTCAGTCATGCAAAGGTTGATTTCATTCTTTGTAGCAACTGCACATTGAACTCTGATTTTACTGTGAATGAGCAAATCCTGTGCTGCTGATTTTGGGGGAAAAACCAATTACAAACACCTGCCGGTCAAAAGAGAAATGTTTGAGCAGCAAAACGCAACAATATACAGATGTCCCAGCTCTTTGCCATGCCCAGCAGTAAACCCATCTTCTGTGGAACATGTGGTTGGTAGGGTTGCCATTTTTTGCCACTGGGCAAAATGGGAGCTAGGGCGGAGGGTTGGTGAAGCAGGGAATGGGATACCTGTTTGTGCACTGATGTTTTGCTGATAAATCTTACTGATGTCTTCAAATCACAAAATAAATAAAAAAACTTGCAAAGATCTGAACTTGTTACCACCAATTTAGAACTATTTAGATATGACACTTAAAGAACAGTAACTCTAGCCTGGTTCAACACAGTCCATCCATGCCAGCCGACCAGGTTTCTACGAGTCATTTCTCTCACGATAGTCACTTTCAGCATTGTGATTTGACCAAGTGCCAGTTATTTCTCTGCTAGCTGACATGCCTGACATTACACTACCCACCACTGTGCCAGTTACATAACCCATTCCAGTTACTCCTCTGACATGACATGCCCCCTTCCTTGTGCCAGTTGTTATTTTCCAGCAAGCCAGATGGTGAAGGATAAAACTGGAGCCAATCTTCACACAATTTTATTTAGAGGTACACATTACAAAGATACACCTCCCAACCCCACCACTAATTTCAGTCTGTTCTCATTTATAGGGGCTCAAATGAATCCTCAGTTATTGCACACCAGCTGCACACAATTAACACCAGTTACCGCCCTCAGAGCTGATACACCTGGCATCCTCATGCCAGTTCTCTGTTGCCACGTGAAGCGTCACAACCTGCCCATCGCACCTCTCCCAGTTGACACACCTAGTATGACACAACTCCTTCCCTGTGCCAATTATTAGTCTAATAGTTGGCACGTCAGGTAAGTCACCCCATGCCAGCCCTCTCCTCCCACCTAGACCCCAAGCTTCTCCATACTCACATTTGCTGCTTGGAGGTTTTGTTCAGGTCAATCCCATAGAGTCTGGCTGCGATGAAATGCTCCCTGAAGGCGGGGATGAGGATGACAGTGCCCAGGAAACCCAATAAGGAGCAGCTCAGGTTAATGAGCAGGGGGAGGGCGGGCAGGGCCGACATCTAAAGAGTGGAGAATAAAAGAGGGAAATAAAATGAACTAAACTGCCAGTGTAGAAGGTTCCCGGGAGAACCCGCCACGAAACATCGCATTCCCATGTAGTATGGGCCTACCTGCAAACCCCTTGCCTACCAAGACTCAAGGCAGAGAAAGACAAGGCCGCCAGACTCATCCCACGGCCCCGGGTCCGCACCGAAACCCGGAGGCTGGCTAGGCCTCAGCAGGCGCCTGCGCAGGCGCGCCTCTCAGGCACTCGGCATTGCGCATGCGCACCTTCCGAGCACGCTGGGAGTTGTAGTCTTTCCCTTCACCAAGTGAGCAGGTCTCTCACATATAATATATAATAAAAGCAAAATACTGCAGATGCTGGAAATCTGAAATAAAAACAAGAAATGCTGGAAATACTCAGCAGGTCAGGCAGCATCTGTGCAGAGAGAAGCAGAGTTAACGTTTCAGGTCAGAGACCCTTCTTCAGAACTCAGTCTCTCAGGTGGCTCCAGCTGAGCAGAACAAATACAAGGCCAGCTTCCTGGTGATGTTCAATTCTATCATTCCCTTGACCCTACAACTCCCTCTGTGCTGGTAGACTGCCTTAAAAAAAGCTGCAGACTCCATTTCTTCCAGTTAAACTTTGAGAAGACTGAAGCTAACATTTTTGGCTCTCTATTAACCCCACTCTATTCTGCTCCCCTGTTGTTCAGTCGAGTTAAACCAAGCATTACACAATTTTCTTGTTGTATTTGGCCTGGAGCTGAACTTCAATCCAAATCTTATTCATCATCACAATATTGCACACCTCCTCTTCCATCCGAATCCCACCGCCACTGAAATCCTGTCCACATTTTGACACCACCAGACATGACTCCCCCAATGTCATTCCTGTTAGCTTCTCATGCTTCACGCACCATAAACTTCCAATTCATCTAGGACTAGGCAACCCATAACCTGTCCAATATTAGCTACTGCACACCCATAAGTCCTATCCCAGCTGCTCTATATTGACTCCCTGTCCCCAAAACTACTGAATCTCTCCATTGCATCATCACATCCTCTCTTTGCAGCCTCCTCTAGCCTATATCCCCTCTTATATTTTTTAGTATTCAGACTCTGAACTCTTCTGCGTTCCTCCTCCCTCCCATATGTAACAGAATCTTCAGTTGCCTGACCCTAATCACTGAAGGACTCTTCCCAAAGCTCTTCATCTCTCCATTTCTTTCTACTTTGAAACATATTCTCAAAACCTGGCTGTTCAAATAAGCTTTTGGTCACCTCAATAGACCCTTCTGTTATTGGATACATTCTTTTAACCTTTTTATCTATTCTTCCCCTTCTCACATCTCTGCAAAGCACCATGGGATGTTTTCTATATTAAAGTGACTGAATCAATGCAGGTTGTTGTTGCTCAATATATTTGGATGAGATGTTAAAACTGAGCCCCATGTCTGGTAGATCAAGATCCTGTAGTAGCATTTGAAGAGTAGAGTTATACCAGTATCCTGGTTAACATGCCTCCCTTAATCACCATCACCAAAAACAGACGAACTGGGCATGTACTACATTTTGGGTGTTTGTGGGACCTTGCAATGGCATGTTTACCTATATAACAGAAGTGACTGCAGTCAAATCATATGTTTTTGATTGTGAGGTACTTTTAAATATCCTGAGGTCCTCATAAGGTGCTGTGTGAATGCAAGTTTAATTGAAATGAGATGGCGATATCTCAGGAAAGAAGGGATAATTGCATGAGCAGGCTTCTCCTACCCAAATACTTCACTATGTAACAGATGGATTGGATCTTTGTTGGACTGCTGCAAGAAAGTACTTGCAATTTATATAATGCCATTCACGTTTTCAGGATTTCCCTAAACATTTGACAGCCAATTAATACTTTTGAAATGCAGTCACTGGTGTATACTTTCAGACAGCTATTTGTGAGAGATATTGAAGATGTACTATAAATTACAATACTCATCTGAAAGCTTCTATTGTCCATGAGTTCCTCAGGGTAGTGTCCTAGGCCAAATCATCTTCAGCTGCGCCATCAAGACCTTCCTTCAATCATAAGGTCAGAAGTGGGGATGTTCGCTGATGATTGCACAATGTTCAACACCATTCGGCACTCCTCAGATACTGAAGCAATCCGTGTAGAAATGCAGCTAGACTTGGACAATATCCAGGCTTGGGCTGATAAGTGGCAAGTAACATTCGCGCCACACAAGTGCCAGGCAATGACCATCTCCAACAAGAGAGAATCTAACCATCTCCATTGACATTCAATGGCATTACCATCGCTGAATCCCCCACTATCAACATCCTAGGGGCTACCATTGGCCAGAAACTGAACTGGAGTAGCCATATAAATACCGTGCCTACAAAAGCAGGTCAGAGACTAGGAATCCTGTGGCGAATAACTCACCTCCTGACTCCCCAAAGCCTGTCCACCATCTACAAGGCACAAGTCAGTAGTGTGATGGAATACTCTCCACTTGCCTGGATGGGTGCAGCTCTAACAACACTCAAGAAGCTCGACACCATCCAGGACAATGCATCCCACTTGATTGGCACCCCACCTACAAGCATTCACTTCCTCCATCACCAACGCACAGTGGCAGCAGTGTGTACCATCTATAAGATGCACTGCAGCAACGCACCAAAGCTCCTTAGACAGCACCTTCCAAACCCGCGACCTCTACCAACTAGAAGGACAAGGGCAGCAAATGCATGGGAACACCACCACCTGCAAGTTCCTCTCCAAGTCACACACCATCCTGACTTGAAACTATATCGCTGTTCCTTCACTGTCGCTGGGTCAAAATCCTGGAATCCCCTTCCTAACAGCACCGTGGGTGTACCTACCTCACATGGACTGCAGCGGTTCAAGAAGGCAGCTCACCACCACCTTCTCAAGGGCAATTAGGGATGGGCAATAAATGCTGTCCTGGCCAGCGAAACCCACATCCCGTGAATGAATAATAAAAAAAGAGCTCTAGTTGCCAGCTTGATTGAAACACAAAGACTGACCTTCTACTCCAAAGTACTAAACAGCAGAACAAACAAAGCAATGGTCTTGCTTTCGCACTGTCACAGTATTCAATGTGGTAGCTCACTTCTCCTAAATCAAGTTAAAATTGATCATTCTCAGCACAAGACATCAGATCTTAGCACTATGCTGATTTCTCAACACAGAAATAAAACAGTAGCAGATACTTCAATACTTCTGCTCCTCCTAGCACTAGTCCAATGCAAAAATGGCAGAGGCAATGGCAGCTGGTCACCTATTTGTGCTCATGGTCACATATGATTTGTAGCCCAGCCACACAAGGCAGTGACAGAGCAAAGAGGGCCAAATGTTGAACAAAAGGAAAATGATCATTTATTGCAGCAAATTGTTGTACAATGCCCAATCTAAGTAAAAAACATGAATCCCGTACAATAAAACACAGAATTGTTAGTGTTAGTGCGAAAGGTTGCCTTTATTTTATGAAAAAGACTTTCATTGGTATTTCGCACTTGTGAATTTGAAATATTAATGCATAATACTTCAGGTGAAATAACAAAGCAATGCTGTAGATCACTTCAATCATTTATAAATGCACAACATTTTGTGAATTGATATTGAAAACATGTCACTTTTCTTCATACATGAAAAACACCTGAGAAATGAAAGTGATATTTCAACAAAACCTGTGGCAAACTGAGTAAATTGCCACCTCTCACAAAGTGTCAATAAATGCAAACTAAATGAATAAAATGTTTTCAAACAAAACAGGCAAAAGTGTAAGAGATATAGTCATTCAATCAATTAATGTTTGAGAATTTCACAGAACACAGTGACATAGTAGAGCAATGTGCTGACACAACAAACCATGTCGTGAGAGAGAAATAATACTTATAGTGACAGGTCAACTGTAAAGTTGTCCTAATATAATGTCTAAGTAAAACCTGAATGCATCATTGCTGAGCTCAAGTTTAATTGCCTCGTTTATAATGGATGGATAGTAGTTATTGTATAAACTGGTAGATGGGGGGATTGATTGCAATTCTCTATGGAAGAGGGGCTGTAATTAATCACACAGCATGGTGTTGGCAGTGATCCACAAAAGTAGACCTCTTCCAGTCTAATGATTTGTAGATCCTTTGGATGAGTAGCCCATACTTAAAGGAAAGGTCCATGAACTGGGTTAACATGCAGATATGTTGCTCTTGGATGAATTATAGAATCATAGAGCATCATTCCATCATGCCTGTTTGAAAGAGTTATCCAATTTGTCCCATTTTCATGCTGTCTTCCTATAGCCCTCCAAATTTTCCTTATCATATTAGAGGAGCAAAGAGTTCATTTCTTTCTGCTTTCTAATTCTGCTTCCAGTTCTTCGATTTCCTTTAAGAAGGCTCTTTTCTTTGAAACAGACACCATGCTCTCCTGTGTCTTCTGCTCTGCCTCATAGACTGCAGCGAGCTCGATGGTTATATTATCTATCTTCTCTTCAATGTCCTCCGGATCCAGTTCCGATTTTAATTCGAAGAAAATTCTGCGTGAACAGATATGAAGTTAATTTTACGGCAACAATGCATTTCATTTTTAGCACATATTCATGAAGTTTACTGTCTCACGAGATCTATAGTTATCACAGGATATCAACGTACAAACTCTTCAAGTGTTCGTCTGAAATTACTTTATTCCCAACATTAGTGGAAATGTAACCCATCGGTTTTAAACCAGTAAATATCTCCAATAAAATAACAGGAAGGGAATTTCTGCCAAACACATGTGCAATCTCACCTTACTGTCTGCATAAATTTGCTGTTTCTATTACAGCAATAGAAACCTCCGATACGAAAGCAAGAAGACTTGTACTGGTTTTTCATGACCTCGGGGCATCTCAAAGCACTTTATAACCAATTAAGTAATTTTCAATTGTAGTCACTATTGTAATGTAGCATGCATAGCCAATTTGCACACAGCAAGCTCCCGTATACAGCAATGAGATAATGACCGGATAATCTGTTCTTAATGATGTTGAGGCCAGGGCACTGGAGAAGACTCCCGTACTCTTCTTTAGCATAGTGCTATGGGATATTTTACATGTCTGAGAGGGCAGACAAAATCTCGATCTAATATCTCATCTCATGGAAAATAAACCTGATGGCTTCTATAATGGGCAGACAATTGTTACATCTTTTAAAACATTATCCCTGTTAAGCTAGTTTTCCACCAAGTAATTTCAGGGCTGATATGGTTCATTTTGTGACCCCATTTGGATCTCCTGAGCTACAACTCTTAGAGAGGGCCAGAGACACATTGAGACACAGGGAAACACTGCCCTTCAACTCTTTTGTTGCTAAAGATGCCACATGATGTCACTCCACTGAGACAGTTCCAATAAGACAGCATTCATCATAGTCATAGACTGTGAACATCTCCTGTAGCAAGTGCCAATGGGTATTGGCAAAAGGAGCATTTAAAAATTCATTTCAGGCTCCCTCAATGGCTTATTAGGTATCACAATACTCTGTGATGCAGGAGTATATCACAATACGCTATGTTTACATTGTACCAAATAAATTACGGTAAGAATATACACTGAATAAAGGAATACAGAGTACTTATCTTTACATGTTAATATTTGTCATTGAACACATTATGCAGCCATTTCATAGGGTGTTGACAGCTTAAAGCAATAGGACACAAGTGTCAGTGACACCTTACCCATTGTTGTTCTGTATTTCACTCTGGCCCTGCAGATGTTCATTTATTTTTTCAGCTGGCTGGTCTTTCACTGAGGTCCCAGTTGTGTTGTCGTCCCCAGCTTCTTTGCATTGCTGCACGTGCTGGAAAATATGCACATTGGGCCGTTTAGAAAGTCACAATTTTCTTGTAAGAGCATTTTACATTGGATCAATGAAGATGTTTAAGTATGAATCCAAATTGGATTCATGAAGCTTTCTTTTGTACATTTACCATTTTCTGTTACCTTGCCATTTCCATTTATTTTATGAAGCCTTAGGCTCTTGGAATCATCAGGAATTGTGGCTGAACTGTCCTTCCATCACTGAACTGAACGCTGCCTTAACATTAAGGAATTTATGAAATGTCACCATGTTGTAATGGGACAGTTTCAAGTGGTTTAAACATACACGTTTAACCCACAATCAGCAGCACCAATCACAGATGAGCTGGTCATTCATCTCATTGCTGGGATTCTTGTGGGATCTTGCTATGTGCAAAATATCTGCCACATTTGCCTCCCTAACAGTCACTGCATTTCAAAGTAATTCATATGCAAAGAACTTCATGATGTTCTGAGGTGGTAAGGTGCTATATAAAAACAAGTCTTTCTTTATCATGACTTCTTTAGACAATTGTGGAGCTCAGGATTTCTCTGAACCAAGGCAGCAGTCAAACCAGTAACACACAATTGTCTTAAAACTATGATCTGTTGCATAAAAATCCATTACCTCTGCAAAAAATGCCATGGTTTTTGGGTCCTTCAGCTTGACATTCAGTAAATCCGAAATTACGTCAGTATAGATTTCTGGGTAGAATTCCTTTCGTAATAGGTTGTCCCGCATAGAAGCCCTTGGTTCATGTGCATTCAGTGCAGGAGGAATCCGGAGTCTGGTGGAGAACATGTCTTCGAACAAGGCCTTCAATGCCTGGGATTAGAACACAATAGGTATTTGATTTCAGATTGGATTGCAGTGATTCAAGAAGGTGGCTCACCACCACCTTCTCAAGGGCAATTAGGGATGGGCAACAAATGCTGGCCTTGTCAGTGATGCCCACATCACATGAAATGAATATTTTTTTAAAATTGGCTACTTAAGAAGAATGCATAAATCAATGAAGTGGCTACCTTTACCGTTCAATCCCAGTTTAGCCTGTGAAGAATTTAATTATGTCGCTACAAAAACTGTACAACATTACCCGGTGAAAGAGCTTGAGGAACAGAGGATTGGAGTCATCACTGAGCTCGTCTGCAGCGAGGTGAGCTAAACAGTGGACCAGGAGGAGGGAGAAGTCACCCACAGATGCCAGTTGTCGTCGTCGAATAAACAGTGTTTTCTGAGAATGCTGGAATTAAAAAGCTTTGGAGGTCACTTTATAATCTTTGAAGCTATAATACACTATCAAATGTAAAACTGTTTCTAATTTGTGTCAAACTGGTGAAGAACAATGCTAAAGAACAGGACATTTATAATCTTCTTGCCCATACCTTCTAGCAAGCAAGGCTAACCAGATTGAAAACAAATTTCGACTGAGTTGTCATATCAGAATGGAATGAAGATCAGACAGGTTCCATAATGAGTGGGTGATCCACTTCGCTGGATTACTGCTCAGGCAGTGTAGAGTTAATGGCCGGGATATTATCCAGGCGACGGGGTCTCAATGTCCAGCAAAAGCGCTGGTGAGAATGCCGCGTTGCCCTGCCAAACCAATTAGGCACTTAACTGGACAGCGGCGGGCCTTCCATGGGATCAAGGACCCTGGTGATGGAAGTCCTGCCCTCTGAGAGCTGCCGGCCAATCAGAGGCCAGCAGCTCTTTGGCTGAGCAGAACCACCATGGAGGCGATGGCTGCTGCCGGTGGAGCGCCCATTCGAGGCCCAGGACCGGCACTGGATCCAGGCCACAGGTAGGTCAGGTAGGGAGGGGTCTTGCGGGGTGGGGATCGTGGGAGAGGGCGTTGTAGTGGGGGTGGGTCGACAGCAAGAGCAGTGGGGTGGTTCTCAGGGGGGGCCTCCCCTACCTGATGCAGTGTCTCTTATTCAGGCACTGTGCCTTTTAACAAGGGACCCCCCTCACCTGAGCCGGCAAGAAGCCCACATGGTTTTTTTTTGCCATGCTTCCTGTGTGGCGACCAGACCCGTCCACCGCTTGGCTAATTCCACCGGCAGCAGCGGTGGAAGATAGCAGCGTCCCCATCCACTGCCATCCCACCTGATTATATGCTCTCCCTGCCTACAAACTCACTGCAGAGGAGAGCATAAAATCTCTGCCAACATTTCCCCTACATCTCTAGCCAGAGACATGAAGTTATCAGCAGTGTCAGGCAAATCCCCCATCTGCCAAGACTGAGGCACACATTATTTCGCCACATGAACATTAAAACTTAAAATTGCAAGCCCTGACTGGAAGGACACTTGCATAGTACCAGACAATGTTGAAACCATGGGGACCCAGCAGTTGCTTCCCCAATACACAGAAGTGGTCAGACCAGTTTTAGTCACATGACTAACTGGCTGTTGAGATTTGAACTCCCAACAAAGGAATTGGAATGCAGAGTGCTCATGGACTGAGAACATCTTCTCTCCTGTCTGCCTGCCTTCATCTCTTCCCACAGAACTGAATCTTGTGAAAACACATGAAACTCAAAGAGAGAAAGGTTTCCTACGTGAACAAGGTTTTAAGAAGACTACTGGGCCCCAACGAAACGCAAGACCATATCTTCAATCAAGGACTATAACGAGTTCGAGAAACAGTTACAATATATTGTCTCAAACAGTTCTACTTATCTTTTCTTCTGCTCTTTTCTGTCCCTATCTGCATGTTTATATCGCGTGTGCATGCTAGTGTGGGCATGTCGTATATCCGTAGGCGTGAACCGTATTAGAGTTTAAGTTTAAGATTGAACAAATTTCATCTTTCTTCTTTAAACCAAAGAAAGCCTGTTTGTGCTCGTTTCTTTGCCTATAATTGTAAAGTTGTGAACAAGGATTCACAAAGGCGGAGCACAAAACACTGTGTGTTTAAAATTAAACCCTGTTACAAAAAAGACCAGGTGAAGATAGTAACAGACCCCCAGACACCTTTCGCACCTGGTCGTAACAGCAGTTTTAGCATTTGTACTAGTTGGTTAGTAGTTCAGCTGGCCTATTCAGTGATGAAAAGCCTGATTTTAAATTTTATACATTCTGTGCATCAAAGTGACGATGAGGACTAGGGCATCCAGCATCAACCACTCTGAGTTAATAACAGTGTGGAATAGATAAAGGCTAAAGCTCAATATTACCTTAAACCCATCCACAGAAGAGCAGTTCCTGCTGTATCAACCTGTCTGTTTCTCACTTTCCTACACAAGTTACTCTTACAGACAATCTGTGTGATTACACTGCCAGCTTGTGTATAATTTTATGCAGTCGCCGTCACCACAACAAACTGTGCTATGACTACCAGATAATTCACATGGCATCCCATGATCAGCAAAGAGGGAAGACTGGATTGGATCGAAACTCTTGCCTCAGCAGTGAAAATGCACCATTCCAATACACTGGCCAAAAAATTATATCCATTTAGAAAAATTTTAACTATAGGAAAATTGCTTACCAGAGAATCTTCATTAACACATAAAGATTTTTCTTAGCAGCAACTTTGATGACTTTTACCATGTCATTTTGTATTAGATAGTGTTACTTTTTTAAAAAATTATTATTTTGGGGAAAGGACGTAACCAAGAAAAAAAAACTAAATTTCTTGCATGACAAATCACTGCTTGTATATATTATGGTCTGGAAAATTTGTGGTCATGATTCCAGTGGCTATGGTGGGATTTCACCTTCCAGTTCCCTCTGATGCTAATCCCATTGGGAATTTCAGGGGTCAGTTGGAAGCAACTTCAATTCCAGAAGGACCAGTGGGTGTCGGTGTCACTATGGGCACATCTCCGATGTCAACCTACCCGATGGTGCCTGGCCATCATTGGATAAGATTACCCATATCCCCTCCCCAAGACCTGAATGCACCTCTTTTCACTCCCTGGGTGAATGAGCTGCAAAAATGGGCCTTATTGTGGGGTGTCCATGCTGATCCCTCACATGGACACTTGCCCATCACCCCCAGTCGGGCCCACTTATGCTCATCTGGAGGCTGGTCTTTCTCACCTCAGTCAGCATACTCCAACTGAGTCACGAAGTGGGAACCCCCAAAGTAACAAGTCCCTGGTTCACCCCTGGGTCCGGCTACTGACTTCATTGGCCTTGTAAGGGAGGGGCGAAGGATCTGCCCCTACCCAATTCAGTTGTTGATAGAGGAAAAAATTACAATGAATTACATACCTGATAAAAAAAGGAATTGCGGAAAGCATTGCGTGTGTAATTGTTAACTGGCAAACTGGATGCGAGAAGTAGATTGATCTCTGGAGCCTGTAAAGAAATGTGAAAATGTTACTCTTATGTTACAGGAACAACTGGAGATGATTAGGGCAATTTTAACCTAACTTGCCAGGCAGAAAACCAGTGGGGCAGGGTGGAACGCTGGTTTAAGACCCCGGCCAATATTATTTCATTGCTCAATGGGGAGTAAAATTGGACAGGATGTAAAACTTGATTTGAACCCGATCCTGTCATTTTTAAGGGGTGAATTTGTTTAAAATTGCCCCTAAAATGTTTGGATCCAGTGAGCCACCTTTCACTTGCTCAAATCGGGGCAATAGGGTCTGTAGCATCATCGCTGTGTCTTTGACCAGTTATCACATTTTGCAAGGCTCTACATTGGATTCATGAAATGACCGCTCATGTACATATTAAGTTGAGGGAAATGAATCTAATGCTTCAATACCGTGGAAATAGCCCCGAGAACCATTAATTACAACACAGTGTATATCAGAAAGTAATCATGGAGCCTGCTGTCATTTTGTAATAATGAGATTTCTGATCTATTTTAAATTGTTATTCTGAAAATTAAAGAGGGATTCAGATTGACAGAATACTAAATAATCTTATCATTGCTTTGGGGGAATGTTAAATATATAAAATGCTTTTGCACGATTATACCCTTATTCTCATAAACAATAAATATACTTCCATTCAATTACTGAAGAATGTGAAAGGACAAGTTTTTTAAATTTAAGGTGAAGGGCGGAGGTGAATAGTATGGGCTGTAGTATTGAAAATATAGAAGATTGCAACACTCCTGTGCAACCGGGCTGTTCACCACAGCAGCTTAAGAAGGTGGTCCATCACCACCTTCGAGGGCAACTATGGGTGGGCAATAAATGCTGGCCTGGTCAGTGATGCTCACATCCTGTGAATGAATATACAGAGTTATGGCTCTTCCCAACCCAGGGGAAAGGGAGGGAAGATTTTTGTATAAACAGCAACAGCTAGAAAGTTCTGAGAAGTAAGAAAGGGACAGAGAAAGGCAAAGGGTCAAGTATTGATATAATTTTGGACTTGTATCATTGTTATTACTAATTATTATTAAAAGGACCCAGTTCTACATGTGTGGAGCTTTGTCTGCAAGAGGTTGAAGACTCTGTTATCTGGCGCTTACATGGGTCTTCACATGACAAAACTTCACGGGAATGATAACTCAGCAATTTAAACAATGGCAAGGTAATATTTTAAAATCCTGAAAAGAACCATAGAAAATATAGCTCAGAAAGAGGCCATTCAGTCCATCACACACCACAGAGCTCGCCGATGCTAACTGTTCAACTGGAACTTTCTACTCTAATTCCATCTCCCCGATCTTTCCAAATTTCCTTTTATATTCCTGCTTTTCAAATATCCAATTTCATCTTTCAATGGTGCTTATAGGCTCTGTCTCAATAGTAACTTGTAAAGCATTCCATGTTCTAATATCCCTGTGTATGTGAAAACATTTCTAACTCTCCCTTTTGCTCTTCTAGTGATAATCCTCAGTCTATGCCCCTTCATTACTGATTTTCCAACCAATGGAAATCATCTCTCCATATTTGTCCCTTCAAAAGCTTTCATCATTTTGTAAACCTTTATGAAATCCCCACTTAGCTTTCTCTGTTTCTGTGAAGGAAGACTGAGGGAGGGTAAGAAGTTCCAATATTGAGATCTTAGGAACGAATGAATTTGAGTAAAATAGAGGATAATAAATTTTGACTTCAAGAGGGTGCAGGATTCCAGTTTCAGTTTTCTTCCTTATTATCACTAAAGGCACAAGAAAATCTCACATTAATTGATCTCTTCACCAGCTGGACTATGAAGATTCCAAAACGGTAGACAACAAGCTCGGTCACTGAAATCTTCTCAAGAGTCAGTGGCAGCAGCTTTCCTTCACATGACCACTGGGCATCCACAATATCTATGTATGGTCTGTCTGCTTCTGTAATGAAATGGTACCTCATTTTAATCAACGAGATTATCAAATTTGTTCATGAGAAAGTACTTAAGTTCAAATTCAAAATTTTTAGTTTACACAAAGAATATTCCAGTTAAGTTCTATAGTTTCACGGTATCTCTGGACTGATCAGTTATTAAGTCACTGTACCTTGGTATTTGGCTTTGGTTTGATTTGTGCATTGTTGATGGTCTTTCGCCTGTAAAAGCTCTTCTGTTTCTTGATTTGCTTTCAGCTGTTCATTGATTTCCTTAAGGAGCTTGAAGAGTGGACATTGTGGCAGCAGTTTGGCCCAGTCTTTCTCTGCAAGGATGAAAAGATCTACCATTAAGTCAATGTAACAGAAATCCGATTATACAAAATTCCCATATTGCTCTTCAAATGCACCTCAGGGCCAGGCAGCTAAGTGAACACAGATTTATTCAGATGCACTTAGTTTTGCTTTTGATTCTTTTCCCAGTGAGTACTTTCTTTTGGATGGCACATGTTACTCTTATATCTCCTTCCTCTATGCCAACTTCACATTGATCACATGCTATACTGCACGTTCGCCATCTCATTGTGTTTGTCGTTTCTCTGTTAAAGGGACTACATAAATGCAAGGTGTTGTTGTGTTTGATAAGCCTTTTGTTTTATCCCGTTTTTGCTCGTAATACAAGACAACACAAATCAAGGAGCTGAATCTATTCTCACTGACATCCATTAAAAGTACCAAAGAATTGAATTTAGATTTCTACATCATGCACGATGGCTGTGAATTAAGAGCACTCAGTTTGATGGTCTCTGTTGCGAGAACGGCACCAGATTGATTGCATGGAGACTGGATGGAATATGTGGAACGGAGAAAAATTGTACATTCAAGCTTGAGTGAAGATATATGATTGGGCAATAGATGGGCATGGGATTGATGGAATTAGAGAACCATATTGGACAAAAGTACATATTCAAACCATCAGAACATTCAATACTCAACTACTGAAGATAAAGAGATGGAAAACCAATAGAAGTTCAAATAAGTCCAATGGTTACCGTTGCGTGATGCAAGATTCAGATTGTCTGGAGATAGGAAGAGGTTCCTGTCGGCCTCCAACAGGCTTATCAGCTGTTTGAGTAGAGGAAACATCTTTTTGTTGGTAGAATCAGGAGCCCCATGAAAATGACCAGCAGCTCGGTTCCCAATCAACTGATAGTCTCCAAAACGGTAGAGTCCCCCAAAGAGAATACCCTGAAATGCAAAGTTACACAAGGTGATAGCTACTAGTTACCTATTCCTAATTATTGTTCTCCATGGTAGAGCTGAGGAAAGTTAGCTGGTGAGTTTAAATTATTCAGCCCTGGTTAGCAACATTTCTCCTCTAGACAACCCAGAAAAAGCCCATCCCAGTGACACACTGTCTTGCAATTGATTCAGGAGTAGAGTTAATAAAGGCAGGATGAAAGCATAGTTCAGAATTAACTGCTTATTATAGAAGGCAGTGAATGTATGGAATGGATTGTTCAGGGAGGTTGTGGGGGCTCACTGTCAATAAATTCTGCAGTGGGTTGTATAAATAACTGGAGACAAATTTGTTAGTGTGATATGAGAGGTATCATGAGATACAATATTGTCTTTACATTGGGACCAGTTAGATAAACCACAATGGTCTTTTCCTGTCCTGTAAATTCCTATGCTCACACAGATAAGTGGCTTTTCCAATGGGATTTGTTTACCTTGGCCTCCAATACACACAGCTCTCCCAGATCTCGAAGGTGCTCCAGCCTGATGTAGACTATATCGAGGGCAGTCCATCTGCTCATCATGTTTTTCTGAAACTCTTGAGTCAGAAGTATTTTCACCTGAGAAAAAGAGAGTGACAGATGAGCAGTGTATTCAGAATAAAGCTTTCCTCGGAGTAATGATTGTATGGGTGAGAATCAAAGGATAATCTTTATTCCGGCTCAGGTACAAGCCTAGTAGGATAACCTTAGTGAAGTTTAACTCAGATTCGTATGTGTTGATATGTACTGGGGTGGACAAAGGAAAAATAATTCCGCATTAGCTAATGCAGCTTTGAATCCTCTCTGTGCTAAAATGAAGTCTCATGACCTATATAATAAAAGCAAAATACTGCAGATACTGGAAATCTGAAATAAATACAAGAAATGCTGGAACCACTCAGCAGGTCTGGCAGCATCTGTGGAAAGATAAGCAGAGTTAACATTTCGGGTCAGTGACCAGTCCGTTAACACCCTATCTGTACTAATGCTTTGTCTTTCAACACACCATTAACATATTGTTTGCCTTTGCTCCATGACCTTTTGGTCAGCTATGTGGCCTTGTCCAATCTACACCTTCTCCTTTGTTATCTCTTGCCCCACCCCCACCTCACTTGCTTATAACCTTTGACATTTCTAATATTTGCTAGTTCCGAAGAAGGGTCACAGACCCGAAACATTAACTCTGCTTCTCTTTCCACAGATGCTGCCAGACCTGCTGAGTGGTTCCAGCATTTCTTGTTTTTATCTCATGACCTATATCTTATTCTACCTCATTCTTTCCCAGCAGCTGAAAACTGCGGACCTCCTTTCCTCCCTCAGGCTTTTTTTCCTTCAGTCGTTAAGATTTAAACTCAAGCTTCAGGTCACCCTAGTTGCTATTTCCCGACCTATCTCACCCGTTCCACTCATTAAACTTTTGGTGCTGCCCTGCACAATTGGCCTTGATCCTGCACCTTGGTATTTGGAATCATTGAGGTTGATTCGAACATGCTGAAATTGTTAATGACGTGGTGGTAACAGCCTCAGAATGGAGTTGGTAGCTTTAGCAATCCATAAACCCTGATGAATGGCCCTATACAACTTTTACAGTGGCCTACTGAGTTTGTATTCTATGCCCCTATTTATAAAATCTAAAATCCTGTATACTATTCAAAAAATAAGTACAGCTTGTCCTTCCATTGTTAAAGAATCTCATTGAAGAGAAAGCCATTTGGCCCATCGTGCCTGAGCTGGCTCTTTGAAAGATCTATGCAATTAGTCCCACTCCCCTACTCTTTCCCCATAGCCCTGAAAATATTTATTTTTCAAATAAATATTCAAATCCCTTTCAAAAGTTTCGAATCTGCTTCCACCACCCTTTCAGGCTACGCATTCTAGATCATAACAACTGAATGAAAAAAAATAAGCTGTTCATTATCCGTACTAAACGCAGCTTCATGGAGAAGCATTATTTGCAGATTGACTTTGATAGCTTTGATAGTTAAGGAATAGAAAGCTTTTGAATAAAAAATTCAACACTGTAAAGACAAACTGCACTTAAGATGCACACAATGGTAATTAGTGTTGCCCACCTGCTGGTACCTCAGTATACACTGTGATTCATGACAACGCTTGGTCACCGCCGACGTCATCAGGATGCGCCGCGGTGCGCACATGCGCAGACGGTCTCCTGCCCTCTGCGCATGCGCTGCGGTCCGGCCTGCCAGGACCGTTTTGCGCATGCGCAAATGACGTCATCGCGTTAAGTCGTCTTCCTCGGGCAACGTGCCAGGTTGGCCTCTGCGCATGCGTCAAAGCTTCGGCGCGCCTTTTTGAAAGTGGAAGGAGGAGAGGTTTCGTCGGGCATTTTCTCGCATTTTATCTGAATTATTTATTCGTTTTGGAGACTTGCTTCATTTTTATTAGACACAGGAGATTGTTCCAAGGTAAGTTGCTCTGCCTTTGTAAGTTGCTTTGAAAACATTTCCATTGTCTGGGACACCACACGTTCTCCAGGCCCTGTTGTAAGCTGCTCTGAAAACAGTTCCATTGTCTGGGGCACCACATGTTCTCCAGTCCCTGTTGTGAGTTGCTGTGTGCAGGCAGTACATGTGCTGCAACCTACTGTCTTAAAGGTCACTTTCGTTTTTGTAACGTTTTAATGGAGTGCATTCTGTATTTCTTACCTCATCTCATGTTTCCCGTGTGGTCCCTTAATAGCCTTCCTGAACTTCAAACTTCGATCATGGCAACGTCAGTAGATTCCACAGAGCAGTTCCTTGCCACCTTCACAACCCAGGACAGGCTTGCCCCCAACTGCCGCTGGCATGCATCTCAGACACCAACGACGACAGGCATGGCTGCTGCCATTGTGATTACAGAGGAACAGCCAAGGCCCCTCAGCCACAATGAAAAATACCGCTTGCTTTCAGATCAATTGTACCAGCTACAACAGGCCGTTCTGCAGAGTGGAACGGCATCATTCATGAGGAGACTGGACTGGCTGCGGCAACAGACTGTCCGCTGGCAGCAAGGACTGGCTGATGAGATGGAGCCATTTACTATCTAACGGGAATGTTGGAAACACAACACTCATGTATCCATGCACAGCAGTGCCTCGGATGCTTAATGAACTTAATAAAACTTCTCAATAATTAACCCCAGAATTGTTGAGGCTTTGTTTTGCATGCTATTTCCCCGACTTTGCAACTGCACTTCAGATATTCAACTGTGGTGGAGGTAGGGGAGTAGAGGGAGGGGTGGAGGTAGCGGGGTAGAGGAGGGGTGGGTGAAGAGGGGGATAGAGGGGTGGGTGAAGAGGGGGATAGAGGAGGGGGAGGGAAGGGTGGGTGAAGAGGGGGAGGGAGGGGTGGGTGAAGAGGGGGAGGTGAAGATGGAGAGGGGGGGGTGGTGGGGAGAGCAGGGAGGGGTGGAGAGAGGGAGCATGCAAAATGCAGGGACCAGACAGTTGCAATGCCTGAAGTACTGTGGAGAAGTAGGGGAGAAGCAACTGAATTGGGCATCCGCAGCTGGAGGGAACAGCTGAATGGAGAGGGCCGGAAGCGAGAGGCCGTAGAGAGTTGCAGGGAGCGAGTGTGCGAAGACCTTGGTGTTGCCAGGTCCAGGGATTGGCCGGTAAGTCTTTTGCTGTTGTGTTTCTGGCGCATGCTCCTCTGCCCCCCACCCCACTCTCCCCCACCCCCGCCCTTACCCCCCTCTCTCCCCTCCCCAACCCCCCTCTCCCCTTCCTCCCTCTCCCCTTCCTCCCTCTCCCCCTCCACCCACTCTCCCCCTCCCTCTTCCCCCCCTCCCACCACCCTCTCCCCCCCTTCCCACCACCCTCTCCCCCAGTTCTCCCTCTTCCCCCCTCCCCTTCCCTCTTGCCCCCTCCCTCTTCCCCCCACCCTCTACCCCCCTCCCCCTCCCTCTCTTCCCCCCCACCCATTCCCTCTCTTTCACCCCCCCCACCCCCACCGTCAACGCTGCTCTCCCCGGCCCCCGCGCTGCTCTCCCCGGCCCCCGCGCTGCTCTCTCACTCCGGCCATTGTATACTGCCACGTGTTCGTTACGTTTCCTCTGTGTGATTCTTTGAGCAGTGCCATCTTTAGTCCTGGCAGCTGCTCCAGTCGCAATCTGTGACGTTTTAGTGGCACATGCTATATTTGTGCATGTGCCAAAACAGCGCCACCTACCGTTCGCGTTGTCAACAAATCCGGTCGTCTAGAAACTTCTTCTGCTTGTTGGTTGACACCCTGTAGTAGTTCCTGCAGTTGACCTCTCCGTCGAGCCTCGTCCTGATGCATCTTTTGAATAAACTGTGTCACCTTTTCGAGGAATGTCTGAGCCATGGCTAAATACAGCAGCTGCTGCTCCACTTCCTCCTGGTTCACTATACATTGAAGAACAAAAGATAATGTGCTTCAGATCAGCAAGAAAACTGGTAGACATACCAAAAAGCGAGGAGTCAATATGATACACAATATGATTCATGCAGAATATTGCAGCACTGCCTCAGAATCAACCTGGGAACATATTTTCTGCTCCTGTATGGAGATTCAGGCAGCAGAACAGGACACTCAGGGTTCTGAAGGGCAGAGCTTACTCTTTGGACCAGCTCCAGAATTTGAGCCTTCTCCTTGTGTCCCAGTGACTGAAACTGGATATTTCCATCAAAACAACCTCACTTCTCGGCAGCACTCTAAGGCAAATGAGACAACATTGCTGCCTCTGGAAGCACTGAGATCCACCTAGAGAAATTGTTTTCCTCTGCCACCTCTCGGGGTGGATCATTCCCAAGGCAGCATTGTAAATGTTACCCCTTGGGCCACAGGCCATCCTCTTACCTGGCCACTGATTGGTGAAAGGCCATGCAGACTTTGGATTGCTGCACAACCATCTACCGGCCTGCATGCAGCCTTATCTGCCCAGAGTGGATTCTATTTTATTATATAAACAGGGCAGATAAGAGAGAAAACACAAAATCAGGAGAATTAATATGGCTGTAGAGGGTAGATGTGGGAACAGAATTTAAAAATCCACCGAAAGTGTAGTTAGTGTCACCATGGTTTGGAAGCATCTGTGTTTGGGAAAGGAAAGGGAATGAATGTTATGTGAGAATGGGTTGGTTGAAAGCTGAATTTAGACTGTTGCCAACATGGGATTACCTTGAGAAACCAAAAGCACAATGTCAGTTGGCATGATTGATGCAAAGTGTAACTCCTCTGTGTGCCTGCGTTGTGCTTCATTCTGTGCACAGTCTTGCAACAAGTCAATGGTATTTTCAAGGGCCTTCACCTTCTCCGCAACCTAAGGAAAACCAGGTAAAAAGATTCAGACCTGCTACACAAACCAGGGAGGAACATAATCACCAGAACAGTGAATTGAACCAATAGAGCTGCTGAACTCTTCCTCAGGCTGCAGCTTGGGTCTGAAGAAGCAAAGCCTCATGTCTCATTTGCATAGTCCAAAAATAAAGATGAACTACTCTTGTAGAACATCAGGAAAGCAATTATATATAAGATTGAAACTATTGCTAAGGAAGTTATACAAAATCTTGGTAGTCCAATGGAAAAAAGAGGTTGCTAAGTAAGGAAAACTGAAGCTATAAGGGATAAATGAATTAAATTCTCTTTATATTGAGTTGTATTTTAACTTCTGTGTAAGCATGCAATGCAGATACACATGGATTGTAACGTAAAGGAAGTGAGAGAAATATACAAGTGCCAGTTTGTAATGAGTAAAGGGCTAAGATACTGAGCTGAAAAATGTTTGAACAGCTTTGAATGCCCAACCAAACATCATCAGATGTTGTTGTAAATATAACCTTTTAAATATATGTTTAAGTACTATTGCAGTACTTTTATAAACCTATGACACCTAACTTCAATGTTGAAGAGCTTTATTGAGGACCTTAATCTAACAATTCTGTACCTTTTCGAATTTCCAATCGGATTTGGTGTCTGATATCTCCTGCAGCAAACTCTTCAAAGCACCAAAAACAGCTTCTTCCTTCTGTCGCTGATGATGCCAATGAACACGTCTATAACTGAGTTCCTCTTCGAGGGCATTGAGCTGAATAGAAACAGGGATATAACCATCAACGTGGGGCACCAAGTGTTCTTGTAGAATTCAGATTGTGATTATTTGCAGGAGTGAGTGGGACTTTCGCCTCTGCGTCTGGTTTTGAACCCAGCAAGCATGATTGAAAGAAGTTTCTCCTGTATTTTGGCTGTAAAGATCTGATGTGAAATGAGTTTATGAAATCTCAATCCAATTGCTCCTAATTTGGCACTCATTGCCGATATCACTCGGAGAGACTGCAGGATGACTTAATGGGAAATGGATAAATATTACACTGGTGCTGCAGTGGGCACTCTTTTGAGATGGTGCTGAGGCACATTATTGGCAGAATACATAGGAACAAGAGTAGGCCATTCAGCCCCTCAAGCCTGTTCTATGATTCAATGAGAGCATGGTCGATGTGATCCTCAACTTCACTCACCTGCCTTTGCTCTAGATCATTTGATAGCTTAATGTAACAAAAATCTACTAATCACAATTTTGAAAATTTCAATTGTCCCAACATCCACAGCCTTTTGGCTGAGAGTGTTCTAGATTCCTGCTAACCTTTGTGTGAAAAAGTAATTTCAATCCCAGCTCTAATTAAAAGTTTATCTTCCCTTATTCTGGTTCCCCTACCAGAGGAAATAGTTAATTGGCTTCCCTATAACCTTATTAAATCCCTCTATCATTTTAAATACCTCTATTAGGTCCACCTCTCAACCTGGAGCTTTATGCACCACCTAACCGGAGATTGAAAGCAAAATACTGCAGATGCTGGAAATCTGAAATAAAAACAACAAGTGCTGGAAATACTCAGCAGGTCTGGCAGCATAACTTGAGAGTGTTTGTCACTGACACAAGGGAGTCCAAAATGGAGAAGAGTCCATTCACTTAGCATGAAATTCATGTAAAATACATTAGAACCATTTTCCTTCATATAATAGGGGTACCTTTAGTCACTTTGTCACCCTGACAGCACTAACACATTAGCACTTGCCTTTCTTGGTAGTGAGTAATGGAAAAGTAGGAATGTCTTACACATATAATTCCATGAGACCATATTCCCAGTGGCGAGCCCTGGTCATAGGGAATGTGGGTTCGAGATAAGGCTACAATGCTACAGCTCTGATTCTCCAACCTGTGTTCCCTGCCAACGTGGCAGTTCCCTGGGAGGACAGGATTGCCACTGGAATGCATTTGTCGAGCCATAAATGGGGAAGTTAATAAGAAATGACATTTGAATTTCAGTGGTGGCCCAGTTCCACATTATATTACCAATTCCACAGGTGGTTTTCGTCTAATGGAAGCTCCTGATGACTGTGTGACAGGCATCACAATCCTTGTTTGTGGATCTATATAAGCACCTACAACTGGGCCAATTTCACCAGTGAGGGGGTCTATACTTCTGGCACCCAGAGTGATTGGTATCAGTCCTAGAAAACAGGAAAAGCATGAACAGTTGAAAAATTACGGACCAAATGGAATACATTCTGCATTTAGTTTTAAATTTAAAAATCTAGGTGAAGATCCAAAGCCACATTGTAAAAGGCCACATCAAGGCTGAAAAGCATTAGAAGGAAACACAAGATCAATCAAGAAGTAGTGGCTATGGGACATCAAGCTTTGGTTTTAAAAGTCTGTAGGTTGTAGGAGAGCAGGAAGTTTGAAGAACATGAGGAGCTCCATAATTTTGTGAAATAAAGAGTTAGAATTGGAAATGGTGGGATGTCTTGATTTCAATATGGCAAGGAGAAAGAGTATGGTAGATGGTATATTTGAAATTTAAGAGGAAGAAGCGAGTTCATAAAGGTGCTATATAAATGCAAGTTTTTGTTGTTGAGGGATGACTTTAGTAGTATTGATAAAATAGAAAAGGACAAGATTTATGGAGGTGCGAGGTCAGAGTGGGATTAGCCCATCAGATAACAAGCTGTTCTCTTCTACACGAGTTTAAAAGGTTGCGGGTGGGGAAAGGAGAGGGGAGATGGGCTTCTCCAAATATGCAAGCAAAAGTCAAGTAAAGAGAAATGCAAATCTTGGACCACAAGTTTCAAACCCAACAACCAATCTAATGAAAGAGAATACTGGAGATACACAGCACGTTTATCTGAAAGAAGAGAAGATGGGTTAATGAGTCAGATGTGGTCCCTTTGTTCAATTTCTGCTTGAAATATTACCCTCTCTTTCTTCGTTTCAGATGCCGTTGGAATGTATGCATTTCATTTCAGATTATTTCAAAATTCTTTCTTTTTTAACTGTTATTGTTCAATCAAAAAAGATGAAGGTTTTCAATGATTGGCTTCGAGACAATATATGAACTTGTATAAACATTACCTTTGCCATCCGGATCCTCCATGGTCCCAGCAAGAGGGATAAGCTGACCAGTAGCTCCATCATATTCCACTCCTAAAACAGGCACTTCCAGATCAGAACCTCCAGGATCAGGTATCTGCATCCCAATGACAGCTGATACCAGTAGACCTGTGCTGGGAAATGGTAACATCCCTATTGGAGAAAAACAGCTTTAAAATGCACTTGGTTCCTTTTCCCTAATTTTGTTCCCTATATAAGCTTCCCTGCATCTTATCTCCTGCAAAGTGTGAAAATACAGGATTAAAATTACTGAAATGGCGAAACAATGTGCCACCATGATTGGGGTCTACAATACCAACTCATGCTGGCAACTGAAGATGTGCCCACTTCAGCAGCTGAAGGAACAATGGATGTGTGTTATTTGAAATGGAAGGACTAAATAATTAAATTAGGAATCCAACTCTCTCAAGGACTGGGATAATTTTCAACTGGTTACTCGCTTGCAAAACAGGCCGTCAGCAGCAGAAAAACCAGGAGAGGAAGCAAGTTGGCAACAACATTAATTGTCCATGTCTCAGCTGATGCACATTTCAGTATGGCTTAAAACTTCAAGTTGATTGAAGTTGGTTGGAGGACTCCAATTACAATTTTCAGGTACGAATGGAGAGAGTGACTGACCCAGTGGTCCTTAAAGGAACGGCTGGAAGCTACTCGAGGAAAATCTCAAATGTTTTTTGGGGAAAATTTTTGTGGGGCTAGGAGCAGCTCTGGGATTAGTGTATTCCATCCCCACCCCCGCCCCCACCAACCACCGCCATCACACCAGCCTCCCAGGCCCAAACTGCCGGCTTGCTCAGCGTGGGATCCCAGCTGATCTCCCACTCTCCCACAACCAATGAGCTGCAATGAGCCACTTCTTCAGCACCGACAACTCGCCGGCAGCATTCAAATGAGGTCCAATCCCGAAAATGGTTTGTGGGTCTCCTGATGCCAGCTTCAGGCAAGAGGAATGGCTGCTCCATTGACTTCACATGAGTTTTGACTTGAAGTTGAACTCCCCCTACCCTTTCCCAGTTGTGTCAGTGCACAATCTGTTAATAACAACCACACTTTAGGTTGTACATCCTTAGGCAGTTGTCAAAAAATATTCTACGTAATTGTTTTCTAATTGAATTTGAAGCATAGGTAATCTTACCAATGCTTCCACCATTGTCTGCAAGGTCTTTGGCTTCCTTCCTCTGTCTCTCCAGGTTGTGTGCAGTGTGAATCATATGTGCCCAGCTTCTTGTCCGTGCCTTTACTAAGCCATCCAGTGCATCCCTCAGCGAGCTTCGCTGCTTCTGAGGACAGGAAGGCACCTCTGACTGCCGCACTGCCACACAGTCTTTGTAGTCCTTCAATAAATCCAGCACCTGGATCTCACAGGCCAGCATGGCAGCATCTAGCAGTGCCTGATAGCCACCTGCATGCGGCAACACTTGAGTCTCTTCAACATAAGCACCCGAAATCCGAGCAGACTTTCCACTGAGAGGCTCCGAGAAGCTGTCTCCGAGTATCAGAGGAGTGTTTGAAGACTCCAAAATGCCTCCAAGAGGCACCACCATACCTGAAAGAAAATTACACTATTAGAGAGACAACACGTTTCTTTCAACAACTTACATTTATATAGTGCATTTAACATCATAAAGCATCCCAAGGCACTTCACAGGAGCATCACAGAACAAAATTTGACACTGAGCCACATAAGGAGATGTTAGGTCAGATGTCCAAAAGCTTGATCAAAGAGGCAGGTTTTAAGGAGTGTCTTAAAGGAGGAAGGTGAGGTAGAAAGGCAGAGAGATGTAGGGAGGGGATTCCAGAGATTAAGGCCAAGGCACCTGAAGGTGCGGCTACCAACCATGGATAAAATCAGAGATGCTCAAGAGGTCAGCATTAGATGAGAGCAGATATCTCGGAGGGTTGTGGGGCTGGAGGAGATTAGGGAGGGACAAGGTCATGGAGGGATATGGAAACAAGGATGTGAATTTTAAAATCTAGGCATTGCTTGACCATTAGCCAATGTAGCTCATCATGCACAGGGGTAATAAGTGAATGAGACTTGCTGCGAGTTAACACCCGGGCATTAGAGTTTTAAATTATCTCAAGTTTACGGAGGGTAGGATGTGGGAGACTAGCCAGGAGTGTTTTGGAATAGTCAAGTCTAGAAGGTAACAAAGGCATGAATGAGGGTTTCAGCAGCAGATGAGCTGAGACAATTAGAAAACAAAACTGTTCCATCTTCCATTCACCCTTGAGAAGTAAAACGTTTCTGACACGATACACACATGGGATTATTTACCCACAAGAAAGTTATTTGATAAATTTGAATATATTAAAAACTTTGAACCTTGTACATATTTCTCCCCCATCACTGCACCATGCCACCACCCTCAATTTTCTTTCTCTTTTGCTGACATTTTGTGGGGGTTCAGATCTTGAGCCAGCCAGCACTTTGGTACCTTGCCCTACAACCCATTGTTCATCTGCGACCCTATTTGATGATGAAGGATGGTACATTTGACTTAACGTCTTTAAATGTGCATAAATATCGGCTTGGATCAATGGTTGCTCTCATTCCTGAGGTAGAAGGTCATAGGTATAAGCAGTTTTGCAGGAGTTGAGCAGATGAGCCAGGCTGATCCTTCAATGTGGTACTGAGGGAGTGCTGCAATATCAGGGGCATCATCTTTTGGATGAGACAATAAACCAAGGCCCTGTCTGCCTATACATGATGCCATGATATTACTGAGGAAGAGTAGGAGGTTCATCCAGTTCCTTTCTCAACATTTATCTGTCAACCAATGTTATCATAAACAGGTTAACTGCTTGCTTATCACATTGCTGTTTGTGGGATCTTCTTATTTGAAAGTCGGTTGCACCATTTCCTGACATAGCAACAGTGACTGCATTTCCACAATAAATCATTGTCGATGGAGGACGTGTCTGGTGCTTTATAAATGCAGTTTTTATTTCCACTTCTGTCACATACACGTATTTAAAAAAACACATAGGGCTTGATTTTACCAAGTCCATGACATTGGGCTCTGTGGCGGAGGGGGCAGGGGGGATGTGTTGGCAGATGGTGCTGGTAGCAGTCCGCCTCGGAAGTGGACGCAGGGAGGGCCCGGCCCAATCCTCTTGGTGGCAGCAAAGCTCTGTGGTGGCCCCTCCACCGCTGGGTGGCGGGACCTGGATTGAAATATTTAAATGAATGGTATGAATAAATTTTAATAAACTTACCTTCAATCTTCCGGGCCTGCCGCGATCCTCAGTGCGGCAGCCGGCACTCCCATGTCTTCAATTGCCCGTCTGGGGAAAGCCGGCATGACACTGGTGGCGGGCAGGGTGATGGTGGAGTTAAGAGTTTCAGTGTGGGAGGTGAGGGGGGAAAACGGAGTCAAATAAGCATAATGGTGTAGGGGATGGTGCGAAGGGGTGAACTTTAAATTTTGTGCAGTCTGGGGTCAGGGAGGACAGTCAGATTTAAAAGATAGGTGAAAGGGCAAATAGTTAATGTAATTGTTATTGGGGGAGTGTGAAAGAGGCAGATATTTATTTGATAAATTTTGGTGGGGTGTATCTTTAAAAATTTAAAGGCTGGCTGCCCTTTAAAAATGGCGCCGCTGCAACCATGTGATTGTGTGGCGGGGAGGGGGGGGGGGGGGGGTGGACGGGCCGCCCCGACTACTTAAATGAGCTGCTGCTTGGGAAATCGTGGCGGCTCTTTGGCGTGCGGCCAATGTTTTGAGCTCACCGCCAAGATTATCGGTGGGCTCTTAAAATCCAGCCCATAGTATTTATTTTGCAAAAATGGCAGAAATAATCGTGACGCACTACTGCATTTTCAAAATGACAAGGTGCGTAAGAGCACAGCACAGAGGCAGTGGAGGAGTCGAGAGAGATGGTGGTGAGGTAGGGCTGGGTGTCATGTGGTGCGAAAGCTGATCCCTTTTCTGTGAATGATTTTGCAAGCGACAGCATGAGGATGAGTAAAAGGAGGGGGGTCAAAGACAGATCCTTGGGAGTCTCCAGAGATACAGGTACAGAGGTGGGAAGAGAAACCATTGCTGGAAATGCTCTGTCTACAATTGGAACCAAGTGAGGGCTGCTCCACTGAGCTGGAAGATGAAAGAGAAGGAGGATGGTCTAATAAACCATGTCAAAGGCTACAGAGGTGTCAAGAAAGAAGAAGGATAATGCACCTTGGCCATAGTCATTTATGACTTAGAAAGAGCCATTTCTGCACTTCTGATATCTTCTAGCCACCATTATGTTTTAGAAATTCCTGGTTAATGAATTAATCTCTCCCGTATATTCTCAATCTTGTTCAATATGCATCTCGTCGTACATCCAAACTTCATCTTAATCTCCTGATATAAACCCCTTTAAGGTTTTTAATATCCTGTATCTTGAACTGGGGTTGCGGAACCTTATTTACTTCCATTACTATTGACATCTTAACGGGACCATCACTGTTACCTGTACTGTTGTCCAGACCAATCCCTAGGATCGGTACCATCTGGCCAGTCTTCTCACAGACCATAGGAGCTCCAATTTCAATCGGTGCCAACATGTTTGTGACTGGACTAATGTACGTTCCTCCCAATGGATGGACAAGCCCTGTCTGAGGGTGAATAGTCACAGCCAAGATGGGCACCTCAATGCCTGTTTCTGCATCTCCCATTGGTCCTTCCAGTTTCAACTCACTCTGATGATGCAGGCTTCTCAGCTGTAGCTTCATTGGGAGGCCAGTGCCTGGACACAGCAGGTATGGCACGTATGGAATCAAATGCTCCTCACTTTGGCAGACTAGCCCTAGGATTTGAAAGCAAGAATTAAAATGAGACGTACTTTGTGTGCATAGCTCTAAAATTTCACAACTATAATAGTTAAGCAACAACTATTCAGACAACAGTAAGAAATGTTACGTATTTTTAGTTTTCTGCCCTCAAAACAGAATGAAGTGGTCAAACCAACCCAGGGTTTTCTTTTGTTGTTTATTGGCTCTGAGTGACCAATATTGACAAATTCCTGCTTTCATAGGAACATAGGAGCAGGAGTAGGGCATTCAGCCCATCGAGCCTGCCCGCCATTCAATATGATCATGGCTGATCATCCGCTTCAATGCCTTTTTCCCACACTATCCTCATATCCCCTTATGCCATTTATATTTAGAAATCTGTCAATCTCTGCATTAAACACACTCAATGACTGATCTTTCATAGCCCTCTAGGGTAGAGAATTCCAAAGATTCACAACCCTCAGAGTAAAGAAATTTCTCCTCATCTGTATCCTAGTAGCTTCCCCCATATTTTGAAATTGTGTCCCCTGGTTCTAGACTCCCCAACCAGGGGAAACATCTTAGCTGCATTTACCCTGTCTATCCCTTTAAGTATTTTGTACGTTTCAATGAGA
Organism: Heterodontus francisci; assembly: GCF_036365525.1. Classification (NCBI taxonomy): domain Eukaryota; kingdom Metazoa; phylum Chordata; class Chondrichthyes; order Heterodontiformes; family Heterodontidae; genus Heterodontus; species Heterodontus francisci. The sequence goes on along the minus strand of NC_090392.1, from coordinate 73,280,473 downwards.
TCACCTCTCATTCTTCGAAACTCTAGAGAATACAGGCCCAGTTTCCCCAATCTCTCTTCATAGAACAAGTCTGGTGAACCTAGTTGCACTCCCTCTATGGCAATAATATCCTTACTAAGGTAAGGGGACCAAAACTGCACACAGTACTCCAGGTGTGGTCTAACCAAGGTTCTACACAATTAAAGCAAGACTTCACTACTCCTGTACTCAAATCCTCTTGCGATAAAATCTAACATACAATTAGCTTTCCTAATTGCTTTGCTGCACCTGCATGTTGGCTTTCAGTGACTTATTGACAAGGACCCAGGTCCCTTTGTACATCCACACTTTCTAATCTCTTACTATTTAAGAAATACTCTGTACATCTCTTCCTCTTACCAAAGTGGATAACCTCACATTTTTCCACATTATATTCCACCTGCCACATTCTTGCCCACTCACTAAGTCTGTCCAAATCCCCTTGAAGCTGCTTTGCATCTTCCTCACAACACACATTCCCACCTAGTTTTTTGTGTCATCCGTGAACTTGGAAATATTACATTTGGTTCCCACATTCAAATCATTGATATATATTGTGACCAGCTGGGGTCCAAGCACTGATCCCTGTGGTACCCCACAGTTGCACAGCCTGCCAAGGCGAGAATGACCCATTTCATCATCTGCTAAATCTCACCAGCTATTTCTCTCAGGCTTTTAAATCGGCTTCTACATTTTAAGTTCATTTGCCTGATGGTTTACACATTGAAGGTAGAATAATGGTTAGTGAAATCTGCCTTCCTTACTCAGTCTGGTCTATACATGACTTCAGGCTCACAGCAATGTGGTTGATTAACTGCCCTCTGAAATAGCCTAGCAAGCCACTCAGTTGTATTCAAGAAAACTGATCACCACCACCTTCTCAAGGGCAACTAAGGTTGGGCAATAAGGGCTGACCTTGCCAGTGACACCCATATCACGTAAATGAATAAAAGAGAGAGAGATTGAGAGAGAAAGAAGTAAAGAGAGAAATAGACTGAGGGAGTTGGTTGGTGGCCAGGGTTTGGGGTGAGAAGGATGACACCCAAGTGTACAAAAAGGTTATTTAAAGTTCGAGTCAATCCTCACATCCTATCATTAGACATTACCTTTTTAAGAAATATCCAGTTGAACTGCACAAGAGGCTGGAGGAAGCAGATTCAACAGCAAATCGCAAAAGAGAATTGGATAAATACTTGAAAAAGAAAAATATTTGCAGGGCTGTGGGAAAAAAGCAGGGGAATGGGATTAATTGGATAGCTCTACCAAAAGGGCAGAATGACCTCCTTCTGTGCTGTATTATTCTATAATTCCATGACTAATTGAATCATACCACCTAACTTCTGGCCTCCTCTTCCTGCTCAGTTAGACTAGAACTGAAGATCCGTGCTCACAAATTGCCACTTCCACCAGTAATTAATCAATATCAAAGTTAGCAGACAAATATTTCATGAAACAATACAGAATTAAATATAATCCTTTCTAGTTAGTACACAGGATGACTTTGATGTGCTGCTTCTCTAATGGCCTTTAAGATGTATTTTGTTCTCATTGTTAACAGTTAGCTTTTTGCTTCAGGGGAACTGACCTGTTGTTGAGTCCGTGACCGGGAGAAGCTTGGACCTCATGGAGCCGTAGCACACGTTGCCAGCAATGGGGAGCAGCCGCCCAGTCTGAGGGTGAAGGAAGAGGCCTCGGGGCACAGACATAGTGTATTTGTTGGCTAAAAGCATAACAGCATCAGGATTCGGAGTAACCAGCCCCGTCAGCTGGTCCACCTGGAGGAGATCACAGGCTCTGATGGTTCCATCAGCTCCTGTGATGTGAATGTAAAGTTAGTTTGAAAAATACAAAATTCTGACGGTTCATAATTAGGCCATCTTTCAATACCTGCTGACTGGGGAAGGGGGCGGGTGGAGCAGGATGTGGGGGGAGGGTGGAATTGGAAGGAGTCACTGTTTCAGGAATTATTAATTTTATAGACTCAAATAGTCTTCAATAAAAGTTAAAAGGAGTAGTTCTCCTTCACTGATGCATGATCTACTTTTTAATGAGGTATTTTTTTCCCATCTATATTAATTCATCATTTTTAGAATGTCATTTCATTCCATTCATGAACTTCCCTCTGTGCCATGAACTATTCTTCAGCAAAAGGGTGTGAGACAGGAGTCAGGGGTGTGGCGGAACACTAGCTTGGAGGGGCACAGCTGCAATGACACTCAAGAAGCACACCATCATTTGGAACAATACAGTCTGCTAGATCAGCACCCCATCCACCACCTTAAACCCCTACTCCCTCCACCACCGGCGCACTGCGGCTGCAGTGTGTACCAGGGTGCGCTGCAGCAACTCCTCAAGGCCTCTTTGTAGCACCTCCCAAAGTCCACCATATTAAAATGAACTTTTCAACGTGTTTGTACGAATTTCCTTTGTGCCCAATTTTAGCAAATAATTAAAATAACAGACAGACTCAACAGTTTGTCACAAACATAACTGACATACTTGACAAACGCAAAGAATGCTATAAAAGATATACGTTGTTGAGCAACATTTTCCATGAACTATACCAGCAAATCTAACAGCCTGTTCAGCTGTGTGCAAGAGATAATCCATGCAGCAAAATACAATATCTTGGCAAAAAAAACCTTTCAGGAGGTATAACTAGGAGCTCATAGAAACATACAAGTTTTCTTACCAATCAATTCCTCCTTGGACAGACCTTTCGAAGACCCCTTGCTTACAAGTTGGGCACCTGTTCCCTCCCCCAGCACTGCCCAGGCATTTAATCTCTGACATTCGCTTGTGATGGCATCTGACATTTGTAGCAGCAATGCTTCGATCTGCCCGGCAACTCTGAGAAAGAACATTTAAGTAAAGTGGAAGTGAAAAATTGCATTTCTGATGGCTTCATCATTTTCTTTGGGTGTTCATCGAAGTGAGACACTTGTACTGGGAAACGGAACGGTTCCATTTCAGACGCCAAGAACTCTTCTAGGATCAATGTAACACTCCCAGCTGGAGTGAAGCTCCCTCCACCCATCCTAAAAGCATGCATCAATGACAATCTCAGAACAGCACCGCCTTAATTTTTTCATTTCTTACCAACAGCCATCCTTTGGTCAGTCTGAGTGACACTGCCAATTAGTTTTGAATTCGATACACGTATGAGGAACTCAATTGAAACTGCCCAACCTCCTTTCACCTAGAACTCTTACAAAGGACACTTTCATCCTTTCAGTCTGGGTTGGTTTTGAACTTAGGTCCCAGAGGTGAAAGGCCAATATTTAATCTATGTCACCACCTACTTCTTGGATATTCATTTTTTTCACAGAAAAGAAATTGTAGCTTTCTGATCCTTTTTAAAAAATCAGTGTGAAAAGTTGTTCAAGGTCCAGCCAATTGGCAGATTAATCCGAGTACTTATTAAAATTAGAAAAGTACAGCAGATCCTAATTGGTTGAGGTGGAAGTCTTTTTTTCCACATCACCTTTGCCACGCACACTTCACCTTTCACACAGATACTCTCCCCATCTCCAGAAGACACATTCCCTTCTATCTCTTTCACTCCTATTGTCACTCACTATCAGCCTGTCTCTCTCTCTCTCTTTCAATCATACATTCAATCACAGTGGAGTGCTTTTTATTTCTTTATTCATGGGATGTGGGCATCACTGGCAAGGCCAGCAGTTATTGCTCATCCATAATTGCCCTTGAGAAGATGGTGGTGAGCTGCTTTCTTGAACCATTGTAGTCCCTGTGGTGTAGGTACACCCACAGTGCTGTTACAGAGGAGTTCTAGGATTTTGACCCAGCATCAATGAAGGAACAGCGATATAATCAGGAGGATGGAGGGAATGGTAGGTGCAGACTTGGAATAAGCAAGAGGGGGCCTTTTAAAATTGAGGGGAACTTGCTGTGGTGTTCTCATGCACCTGCTGTCCTTGGTCTTCTAGGCAGTAGAGATTGTTGGTTTAGAAGGTGCTGCTATCTTACCTACCATAAGATAGCACATACTGAGCAATCTGTTATGGGATATTATCCTTCATACTTTACTTAGAGGCATTTGATTTTTCTTACCTTTACTAAGAATACTTTTCAGTTTTGAAATGATGTGATTCATGGGACTGTACTTCTAAAATCTAACATTTTCCGTGAAATTTACCTCCAAAACACCCCTATGTGTTCAATGTCTTTCTTTTCTATGTCTCTCTCTTTCTTCTTCAGGCCCTTAAAGTCTCCTCTTCCTCGTTACCATAGAAATAATCCCTCCCCCTATATCATTAACCCCTGTCTTGCTGTGTCTCACCTTTCTTGGAATATCAATTTTAAAAGCTTATTGCTTATTCAAAGTCTGCACCTACCATTCCCTCTATTATTTTTGTCACTCTAGACCAGGCTTTTCAATTAGAATGATGGGAAATGATCTATTTTAAATGGGTTACCATTGGTGCTACAATTGGGAAATCTCTGCCTCTGTGTCTGAGTAAGACAGGAAGCATTATGGTAACAAGGTATTCCAGAATTCCCAACTGTACTGCAAGTGATCTATTCCTTCAAGAGGCAGCCGATGAGATCAGGACAATCCTATTGTATCGCCATAATGCTTCCTGCTGCGGCAAGATCAAGGCCCAGAGTTAGTGTCAATAAGTGGGCATGGAGGATAAAGTAGCAATAGGAGGCAGGAAGGTAGTTTGAGACCTTAATCAGGCAGTAAGATGGGACGCTGTAGCAGCAGGTGGTGGGATGTTGGTAAATTGCATCATAAAATACATGATATTTTCAACTGCTGTTTCAGAGTATCCATGACCTGCAAAATTCCCATACAAGACAAATTTTAATTCAGAGAGGGGGACTGGTCCATGACTGATCTTACGCAGGAAAGGTGCCTCAGTTTTGGAAGGTGCACAGTGATGATTCAGCAGAATTATACCAGGGCTTAAAGGGTTAAATTGAGGACAGCTTGTCTTGTATTCCCTTGAGTTTAGAAGGTTGAGAGTTAATCTAACCGAGGTGTTTAAGATGATCAACGGATTCAATAAGGTTGATACAGAAGAACTATTTCCACTAGTGAGAGAATCAAGAACAAGGGAACATAAACTTAAAATTAGAGTTATGCCATTGAGGAGTGAAATCCGGAAGTGCTTTTCTCACACACAGGAGTGGAAACTGAAACCCCCTAAAAGGCTGTTAATGCTCGGGCTCAACTGACACTTTCAAGGCTGAGACTGCTAGATTTTGTTAGGGACGGGCATTAAGAAATATGGAACAAAGGCATTTCAATGGAGTTGAGGTACAGATCAGCCTTGACTTGTGCCTTGGGTCGTTTTACTATGTTAAAGGTGCTATATAAATGCAAGTTAATCTAGTTGAATGGTGGAACAGGCCTGAGGGACTGTATGGTGTACCCCTGTTTTTATGTTCCTACTGAATATGAAGGTGAATTAGCACACAGTGAAAGCAAAAACACAGCTGGAAATACTAATTCAAGTTGTCGTAGATTAAAATTTTGACACATGGTGTACTTAAGAAAAATTATAATAAATGCTAGCCTTTTTTCTTTACAATTGTACAAGATGAATACCGTTGATGGTCTGTGGTGCTTGGTGGTGTCTTTTTCCCATCATTGTCCATGTTGTCAGTGTGTTCCTCCAGTAACCAGACTGCTTCTCTCAGGGCTGTGTTGAATGTGACATGATGTTCTTCTCGGCAGCTCCAGTCGCTGTGGAGTAGTTGCTGCTGTTTGTTCAGAATCTCTTCAAACTCTACCCCGATATGCTTTCGCCTCTCAATCTCTAACCTTATCTGAAGGAAAAATACAGGCATGGGATCAGTCGGTAATATCCTCAATTCCAACCCCCCAGGCTTGTGAATTCAAGACAAAAGGCTTCAATTTTTAGAGTTTTCAGCTGGGTTCCTATTTCCTATGGTGAGTGGCAATCCACTCTATAAGTCAACAAGCCTTAGTTATGGTTAATTCAAGGTTTCCTCGGTAATCAGTGATGTAGCAACAATTTTAAAGTAGATATATTGTTTGTCCAGAGGGGTCAGTGGTCCTGTTCCCTCTGACAAGCTTATTCTATTCATACACAAAACCAGAATCTGCTGAGCAGAACAGAAAAGCACAATCATAAATACTCACTTGGCTTGTTCCAAATATTCAAGACTCCTCATCCCGTTTGCATCCTTAAAAGCCTAGATGCAAAAAGTACACCAACCTGTAGAAGATCAGAGGATCTGGATCCAAGGATCTAGATAAAGTTTGTGGCAAGAGCTTAGGATGTAGAGACACCCTGGGGCGAGCTTGTGCACTGGAGAAGAGCTGGAGATGTGGAAGAGGTCCGAGGAAGAACTCAAGACCTGGAGGAGGCCCTGAAGATCTTTTCTCTACGTTCAATAAAAATAATTTTTCCACCCCCTTTCAGATCTATTCATCTCAAACCTAGTTGTGTCCTGCACTATAAGGACCTTTGCCTCTATTTTCACATGCACAACCTTTTTTTAATGGCACTCATATTGAACATTTATTGCAGTTATAGTGATTAATATGTATTAGGAATGATGGACAGAGCAATTTGATATAGACTTCCAATTGTCATCCACAAACTGAATGCATTCTTTTTGGGTTGACACATGGCAAAGACAGTCTTGAAAATCAATGTATTCACCTTGTGGCACATTTTCTCATACATTTCCATGTCGGTGCTGTTAATAACCTTTCGTCTTCCAGCAAAGTTCATTCTCTCCATCCAATGTTCCTTGAGTGAATCGGTCTCCTTAGCTATTTTTTGATATAATGCCTTCACCTATATAGAACAGATTTAGAATACATTTTTATACAGTGCTTCTTAATGGCCTCTAACTATTCTTCACTTGAAGTCTACATTTGGTCTTGATTGCCAAAGTGTAATGTCGCAGGAGACTGAGTAGATTGTATTACATTTCATTTTGGTGTAATCTTCATTTTTGAAAAGCAAAAAAATGGTTCTATTGGGCGCGCCATATCCCAGCATCAGCTGAAGTGGATTTATTGGAGTCTGGATATCAAAGAGCCAAGCTATCCCATCATGCATATAGTGAACTACAGTAGCAATCTAGGCTCTTATTAAACAATATAAAATTGCTTATGAAATAATTCCTGGTGCTGAAAAAGGCAATGGAAATGCATTTGAGGGATTCATTTAGGTAAACGGTCTTCGTGAGTTATGGTACAAAGCTTCTCTTATCTCTTACCTCATTCTTATGTTGACTTAATCTGACTGACACGGCAAGTGACTGCTTCAGCAGAATTTGATAGAATGTGTTGGTGTTAAAGAATTCCAGATCAATTTGTTGCTCATAATCCCAAAATTCATCATTTTTCAGGATAGAATCTAAAACAAAACTTTATTTACTTAAAAAAAATTGCAAACATTAAAAGAGACAGAAGATCACAAGATTGCTTCATCCATTTGCTTTTCTGGCATTTTGTTATGCATCATTTGGATGCCAGGTGAAGCACTTCGGGACATTGAGAACTGTAAGACAACACTCTATAAATGCAAATCTTTCTTTCTAAGTTCAATTTACATCTTATAAATTTGCTCATGGCCTATTCTAAAACCAACTGTTCAGTCCAAAATGGGACTGCATACAATCCTTGCAGCCAAATTCCAATCCAACCATAAGGTAGAGTCCTGTCAATCATTTCGAATGAATTCTTGATATACAGATTATGTTACTGTACAGTTGCCATGTCTGACTGTGTTTGACTTGAAATAAAATGTCTGAACACTCACCTTCTCTTCCTTCTCTATCCTCTTCATTTTCCTCAGTTTGTTCCTTAAACCGCAGACTCCGATGGAATTTTTTTACACCAATGGCGGCTCCTTTAGAAGAGTAATCATCCAAGTTGTATGCCTTGTGTAGACTCCGGTAGGTTGGAGCAACAGCTGCTTTCTCAGGCCAACTGCACTTTCTAAAGAGAAGCTGACGATTTGAATGTAAATGAATTTTTCCACCCACTAATTTTGTCACCATATCCTTCCTTGTCTCCAGAGGAGACTGGGGTAGAAATTCACTTTGCATGGTAGGGCAAAGTGGGTCATTATGGAATTGGCTGCCCATTATACTCCATGCCTGATATTCAGTCCATTGTCTTCAATAGAATTGAATATCAGATGGGATGTACAATAGGCGGCCGATACAACAGCGCCCGCTTAGTGCCACTGCCCAAGACAAATTTCTACCCCAGTGACTCACACACAGATACTTCTCTACACATAGAGGTAGCTCTCCAATATCTCACCCAGTGGCCATTATTCCTACATGAGCTGAGAACTCTAGTAGAGGTCACTGGACAGCAGTGAGGAGCTAGGAACCTTGGTTTAATTTTCTATTCATGAGTCCAGGGATGCGAAAGCCAATTGCAACATCCCACTTCTCCCCCAGGATATCCCAAAGCACTTTACTGGCAATGAATTACTTTAGAAGTGTAGTTGCTGTTGTAATGTAGGAAATGTGGCAGCAATTTGCACGCAGCAAGTTCCCACAAACAGCAATGTGATAATAACCAGATAATCTGTTTTTATGTTGTTGAGGAATAAATATTGGCCAGGACACCGGAAATAACTCCCCTGCTCTTCTTCGAAATAGTTCCATGGGATTGTTTACATCCAGCTGAGCAGGCAGACAGGGCCTTGGTTAAACTTCTCATCCAAAAGACCACATCTCCACCAGTGCAGTATTCCCTTAGTAATGCACTGTAGTATCAGCCTTGATTTTAGGGCTCAAAGTCCTGGAGTGGGACTTAAACCCACAACCCTCTGTCTGACTCAGAGGCAAGTGTACTACCAACTGAGCCATGGCTGACACACTAATGTCAAGCATATCAAAGGCTAAACGAAGGGCATTCCTGCTCCGTGTCAATCAGTATCAAACCACTTAGTGCACCCACTGAGATTTGGGCAATGAGTTTTCACTAAAAGTAAACGTGAACTGTTTTTATACAATGTGTTTTTCTAAATTAACATCACTTAATTTATTCATAAGGAAATATGAGGTGTGGTTGTAAACCTTTATTCACAGTTATAAGTGGACAATTCAGTCTGTTGCCTTGTTATGGCAAAAGCCCCAGGGGTTCTGGTTCAACTGGAAGGAGATTTCCTAAAGTTGGGACAGTTATACTAGCCACACGAAATGCAACCAAATCGTTCTTACAGTGCATGTTCAGATTGTGCTAGAATATATTGTGCAACAGCACCATGATATATACATCAATGTGAGTGGCATCTGGAGATAAGTAGTCCAGAAGCACAACAGTACTTCAGCTGGGCAAACTGGCAGAGAACCAATATCTCCTCAATAATGGAATAAATTAAAACTGGACTCCTTGCTCACCAGCAATCCCGCGCAGACACCGACCATTATTACTGATGTTAATAGCAAGCTCGAAATGACAAGCCAATCTGGTTTGAACGGCAAGTCTGGGGTCCTGCCGATACCCATGCGGATAATGTTTCGAGGCGTGGTGGGGAAAAAGAGGCCTTTATCGTAGCACTGGCCCCCGACAGGCATCACTCGGACATACTGAAAAAGAAATTGACCCGAGTATATTTCACATCTAAAAGTTGAAGTAATCAGCATGCATTGTTACTAAGTTAGCCGGGAAGGGAATCATAAACTTTGGAGTCATGTAAGCAGCAATTTTGAAACACAAGGGCTAACTTGTAAACACTATATTTGCTGAGAATTTGTTAAGAACATATGAAGTAGGAACAACAGCAGGTACTATGTCCATTCTGGTCTGCTCCACAATTCAAGAAGATCATGGCTGATCTTCTACGTTAATGTGGCTTTCCCACCCTATCCCATTATTCCTTGATTCCCTTAGTGCCCAAAAATCTTTCAAACTCAGTCTTGAATTACTTGACTGAGCATCTATAGCTCTGAGGGAGAATTTCAAAGACTGACAACCATCTGAATGAAGAAATTTGTCCTCCAGTCAGGCCTAAATGACTGATCCCTTTCCCTGAGACCATGATCCCTAGTTCTAGCCAGGAGAAACAACCTGTCAGCATTTACCCTGCCAAGCCTTGTAGGAATTTTATACATTTCAATGAGATAGCTCTCATTCTTCCAAATTCCACAGAGTATAGACCCAGTCTACTCAGTAGTTCCTCATAGGACAGCCCCCTCATCCCAGGAATCCATCTAGTGGGAAATGGGTTCAAAGCTCATCAATGAATTCATCTGACTGAAAAGTGTAAACAAAAAACAAACTAAACACACTTGGAAACATAACAGTCTTAAACCACATGCCAAAATATAATTGTGTGAAAATGCATCTGATTTAGAATTGTGAACAAAGCAAATTAAGTACAAATTAAATACATTACAGACTTCCTTTAACTTGCAACTCCTTTTAGCTTGCAGACATTGCATGACTCCTGACTGGTACAAGTTAAAAAGAGTGTAATATTGTAGTAATTTAACATTCTACAGTATTTAATGTTTCTTCTCTCACTCCCCATTCCAAAAACAGCAGTCACCAAACATTTTTAATCTCTTCACTTGAAGAAGCAACAACTGGCCATGGGCTAAAATGGCACAAATATGATCAGTCTCACTGAAACTCTCCTTTAAGTTGCTCCTTAAAATCAATCTCTTTGACCAAACCTTTGGTCACCTGCCCTCATATCTCTTTACGTGGTTTGGTGCCAAATTTTGTCTGACAGCATTCCTGTGAAGCACCTTGGAACATTTTTACTATGTCAAAGGTGCTAGATAAATGCAAATTGGTGTTGTTGAAACAGATCAGAAAGAAGGACGTTTGGGAAGTGGAAGAGTCACACTTGTGCCTTTGGAGGTGGTCTTCTGAGGGAGAGGTTGAGATACATTGTTGGGGTAGAATAAGGGGAGTTTTACTTGGCATTCACCCTTACTGCACCTGACTGCTTTGATTGCAACACTGAATAATCAAAGTGAAAAATATTTCTTTCCCCATTCTTCATTTAGATGAGTTGAAATATGTGCTCAATCTAAGAGGTTAATGACTGAAAAGCTAACTCAGAAATATGGACCACTTCTGAGGTACGATGTTTGTGACATCATGAAGGACTTAGAAATAAAGATTTAGAGATAAAACCAGAGTAAGAGTAAGAGCAGTAAATTGGACACACACCATCTTCTTGTTGGGGTTACTACTCAGTTGGAAGACATGCACACCAGATTGACTGAAGCGATATGAGAAGAGCGAGGATGTGCTGGAGTTGAGTCTCATCTCCTCAACAAGGTCACGGAATGCTCCCCAGTCGAACTCACTGTTAGTATTGTAAAGATTTTCACTAGAAAGAAAGAACAATTCTGTTTTCCTCTTGTCAATTTTTGTTATCAACTTTCTGTCACATTCGTATGAAGACACTGGGATGTCACTAGTGCCTTTTCTCCTTGTGTACTCTGCCCAAATGAACAATGTTCTCTGAAACCTTGACCATGAGAGTTGATAGGCCTTTATAACTTTACTCCCACACGTGGCAACAAGACACTCATCTCAACTAGTTCGTATCAGTATTTACCCTCTACACAAGCAAGCAGTTCTAAGCACATTTACACAATCTGTTTCCATAACCCTTTGACCCCGCTTCCTTCATCCACCTATTGAATCTAATTTTAAATGCTAACATGGTTTCTGCCTCAATCATTAACCCAGGAAGTGAATTTCACAGCCTTACAACTAGCCAGAATGACACCCACCTGATGCTAGTCGGGGCCTCTCAGAGGAAAGGACTGGCGGTGAGGAAAACACAGGGGAAGGCTGGGTTGAGGACAAGGGTCCTGTTGAGGGGTGAGGAAGTCTGGGGGAGGCAAGGATTCAGCTGGGGGTGTGTAGAAGGGAGGGTACTGCAGGGGGGAGGGAAACGCAGGGGGACGTAAATAACCTCTGTCACCACGACTGCATACGTGCCTGTGTATGATTATGCACTGACTGTGCTAATGTCTCACAGCAGAGCCTGGTCTCTAATAGTCTTGGCACCTCTTTGCCACTGGACCAACGCCCTGCTGTGACCGGTGTGCAATGGCTACCCCATGGTAAAAAAAAACACATACACAAGCATCTTCTACTCACCAAAATAAAGTTTGGGACCTGGAATTTCAGGGCCCTCATGGACAATGTCTACAGCAATAGGCCTGAGTGCCATACCACCATTATAGCTCAGGAAGTTAGCTGCCTTGACATTGCTGCCCTAAGTGAGGTACAACATGCAGGAGAGGGCCAACTGAAGGAGTAAGGTAGCAGATACACCTTTTTCTGGAAGGGTCTCCCAGAAGAGAAATGATGCCACCATGGGGTGGGCTTCGCCATCAAAAACATGTTTATCTGGCGCCTCAGCGATTACCCCTGTGAGATAAGTGAGCGCCTCATGACTGCCCGGCTCACCCTAACAAGAAATCAGCATGCCACTGTCATCAGTGCATACGCTCGCTCCTACTCTTCAGGCAACAGACGAGGCCAAGGAGATGCCACAGGGATCTGTGCTGGGGCCTCAACTTTTTACAATTTATATAAATAACTTAGATGAAGGGACTGAAGGTATGGTTGCGAAATTTGCTGATTACACAAAGATAGGTAGGAAAGTAGCTTGTGAAGAGGACATAAGGAGGCTACAAAGGGATATAGATAGGTTAAGTGAGTTGGCAAAGACCTGGCAAATCGAGTATAATGTGGAAAAGTGTGAAATTGTACATTTCGGCAGGAAAAATAAAAAAGAAGCATATTATCTAAATGGTGAGAGATTGCAGAGCCCTGAGATACAGAGGGATCTGGGTGACCTAGTGCATGAATCACAAAAGGTTAGTATGCAGGTACAGCATGTAATTAGGAAAGCTAATAGAATGTTATCGTTTATCGCGAGGAGAATTGAATACAAAAGTAGGGAGGTTATGCTTCAGCTATACAGGGCATTGGTGAGACCACATCTGGAGTACCGTGTACAGTACTGGCCAACTTATTTAAGGAAGGATGTAAATGTGTTGGAGGCAATATAGAGAAGGTTTACTAGACTAATACCTGGAATGAGTGGGCTGTCTTCCAAGGAAAGATTGGACAGGGTAGGCTTGTATCTGCTGGAATTTAGAAGAGTAAGAGGTGACTTGATTGAAACATATAAGATTCTGAGGGGTCTTGACAGGGTGGATGTGGAAAGGATGTTTCCCCTTGTGGGAGCATCTCGAACTAAGTGTCATTGTTTAAAAATAAGGGGTCGCCCATTTAAGACAGAGATGAGGAGAAACTTTTTCTCTGAGGGTCATGGGTCTTTGGAATTCTCTTCCTCAAAAGGCAGTGGAAGCACAGTCTTTGAAAATTTTAACGCAGAGGTAGATAGATTCTTGATAAGCAACGGGGTAGAAGGTTATCGGCGGTAGGTGGAAATGTGGAGTAATCAATTCAGCCATGAACTTATTGAATGGTGGAGCATGCTCGAGGGGCTGAATGGCCTACTTTTGCTCCTAATTCGTATGTTTGTATGTTCATATAACCTGTATTGTTCTAATGATGAAAGCCCCAATTTTTCAGGTTGCTCTTTGTATTTTTATCTCCTCACAGTACGTTATGCAAGAAACTAACCATAAATGTTTGTGTTCAGTATTAGAACTAATAATGAACCTGTAACCATTCACATGGGAACCCAATATACAAACCACATCATGCAGTTAGAGATATAGGGCTGCATTTTCCTCCATTCAGTTGCATGTTTTTGCTATGAGGATACACTCAGTGTGGGCAGTTACTTCACTATATACAGCTAATCAAATGATACTCAGATCAGGGCACTGTCCTTTAATTTCTAGGACCCGAGTTTGAATCCAGCTCAGTTTGTCAGATAAGTCCCTCTCTCTACTGGTTGCAAGAATTCTTATCTGAAATGTCCTTGAATGGTCTTTATCCCATTCCCAGTGAGTATAAATCCACATCCTGTAATGTAACACAGAATAACAGTATTGTTCAGAAAGGTCACAAGATTGGCTGGTGCAAGAATTCACATTCACGAAATAAGAGTGATTGGTGCTAAGGCATGTTGTTAGGTCACAGATGAGGACGTTTTATCCCACTTACCTAACTGTGTCATACCTCACCTAAGAATTGTTGATGCCAACACTGGGGTCAAAATCATAAGACTCAGAATTTTACAGGGCAGAAGGAGGCCATTTGACCCATTATGCCTGTGCTGGCTCTATGAAATAGCTATCCATTCCTTTTCTCTTTTCCCAGACCCTATTAAGTTATTCCTCTACATTTGAAGGCCATAAAACATGGGTAAGACAATTATTCGCCCTGAGTACTAAAGTAAATGATAGTCTCATATGCAATAGTTTTTAGCATCTATATATTCTCAGGTAAAAATTTTCAAGCAATCACACATTTCAAGATGTTCAATCAAGTGCATCAAGTGAAAGATCTTAAACAATGAGATGCAACACGATACATACGTATCATACACCGGGTAATGGTCACTGGACACAATGAATAGGATGATGCTCCCAATGTGGATGCAGGTGGTGGGGTTTAAAATGCCTGAAAACAAGGTGCCATTTATCGGAGAGTCAGCAGACTGGCGGATTCTCGACCAACGAGCTTCATAATCATCAGGACTGAGAGACGTCACAGGCAAGGTTGCATTTTCTAGAAGGTACAAACACAGTCTGGAATAAACACAAAATGGGAACAGAATATAAAAAGCAGCAAATAATGACTAATAGATTAATAAGGAGGGAAAAATTAGACTACGAGACAAAGCTGGCTAGAAATATAAAAACAGATAGTGAGAGTTTCTATAGATATTTAAAAAAGAGTTAACAAAGTGAGTATTGGTCCTATAGAAAGTGAGTCTGGGGAATTAATTAGGGAAAATAAGCAGATGGCAGATGAATTGAACAGGTATTTTGCATCAGTCTTCACCATAGAGGATACAAGTAACATCCTGGAAATAGCTGTAAATCAGGAAATGGAAGGGAGGTAGGAACTCAAGAAAATTACAATCACTAGGGAAGTAGTACTGAGCAAATTGTTGGATCTGCAGACTGACAAGTCCTTGAGTCCTGATGGACTTCATCCTAGGGTCCTAAAAGAAGTGTTTAGTGAGATAGTTGATGTGCTGGTTTTAATTTTCCAAAATTCCCTAGATTCGGGGACGGTTCCATTGGATTGGAAGTTAGCAAATGTAACTCCTTTATTCAAATAGGAGGTAGAAAGAATGCAGGAAACTACAGGCCAGTTAGCTTAATATCTGTCATAGGGAAAATGTTAGAAGCTATTATTAAAAACATTATAGCAGGGCACTTAGAAAAATTCAAGGTAATCAGGCAGAGTCAACATGGTTTTGTGAAAGGGAAATCATGTTTAACCAATTTATTGGAATTCTTTGAAGAAGTAACATGTGCTGTGGATAAAGGGGAACCGGTGGATGTACTGTACTTAGATTTCCAGAAGGCATTTGATAAGGTGCCACATCAAAGGTTATTGCAGAAAATAAAGGCTCATGATGTACTGGGTAACATATTGGCATGGATATAAGATTGGCTAGCTAACAGGAAACAGAGAGTAGGCATAAATGGGTCATTTTCTGGTTGGCAAGATGTAACAATTGGTGTGCCACAGGGTTCAGTGCTGAAGCCTCAACATTTTACAATATATATAAATGACTTGGATGAAGGGACCGAAGGTATGGTTGCTAAATTTGCTGATGACACAAAGATAGGTAGGAAAGTAGATTGTGAAGAGGACATATGGAGGCTGCAAAGGGATATAGATAGGGTAAGTGAGTGGGCAAAGATCTGACAACTGGAGTATAATGTAGGTAAATGTGATATTGTCCATTTTGGCAGGAAGAATCAAACAGAAGCATATTATCTAAATGGTGAGAGATTGCACAGCTCTGAGATGCAGAGGGATCTGGGTGTCCTAGTACATGAATCGCAAAAGGTTATTATACAGGTACAGCAAGTAATTAGGAAATCAAATAGAATGTTATCATTTATTGTGAGGGAAATTGAGTACAAAAGTAGGGAGGTTATGCTTCAGTTATACAGGGCATTGTTGAGACCACATCTGGAGTACTGTGTACAGTATTGGTCTCCTTCTTTAAGGAAGAATGTAAATGCATTGGAAGCAGTTCAGAGAGGGTTTACTAGACTGATACCTGGAATGGGTGGGCTATCTTATGAGGAAAGGTTGGACATGCTAGGCTTGTATCCTTGCTAGAGTTTAAAAGAATAAGAGGTGATTTGATTGAAACATAGGATTCTGAGGGGTCTTGACAGGGTGCATGTGGAAAGGATGTTTCCTCTTATGGGAGAATATAGAACTAGGGTTCACTGTTTAAAAATAAGGAGTCGTCCATTTAAGACAGAGATGAGGAGAAATCTTTCTCTCAGAGTGTCCTGAGTCTTTGGAACTCTCTTCCTCAGAAGATGATGGAAGCAGACTCTTTGAATATTTTTAAGGCAGAGGTTGATAGATTCTTGATAAGCAAGGGGGTGAAAGGTTATTGGGGGTAGGTGGGAATGTGGAGTTGAGGTTACAGTCAGATCAGCCATGATCTTTTTGAATGGCGGAGCAGGGACGAAGGGCTGAGTGACCTACTCCTGCTCTTAATTCTTTAGTTCATATGTTCGTACATGACTATCTTCAAGTTCCCCTCCAAGCCACAAACCAACCTGACTTAGAACTTAGTTTTAGTTTAGTTTTAGAGATACAGCACTGAAACAGGCCCTTCGGCCCACCGAGTCTGTGCCGACCATCAACCACCCATATTATACTAATCCTACACTAATCCCATATCCCTACCACCTCCCCACCTGTCCCTATATTTCCCTACCACCTACCTATACAAGGGGCAATTTATAATGGCCAATTAACCTATCAACCAGCAAGTCTTTGGCATGTGGGAGGAAACCGGAGCACCCGGAGGAAACCCACGCAGACACAGGGAGAACTTGCAAACTCCACACAGGCAGTACCCAGAATTGAACCCGGGTCGCTGGAGCTGTGAGGATGCGGTGCTAACCACTGCGCCACTGTTCCTTCACAGTCAGTGGGTCAAAAACATGGAACTCCCTTCCTAACAGCACTGTGGGTATACCTACACCACATGGACTGCAGCTGTTCAAGAAAGTGGCTCATCACCACTTTTCAAGGGTAATTAGGGGTGGGGAATAAATGCTGGGCTTGCCAGCGATGCTCACATCCCATGGTAAGAATAAAAAAAATAAATTGCACCAAATAAGAATGAGTGTGCTTCAGAGAAATTCATTTTTTGTGACACAATATGGATTAACCTAGGTTAAATAGAAGACACTGGTAGGGAATAATGAGGCCACAGCAGGAGATGTATAAGTGTAGAGTACAGTAGAGTCAAGACAGGTTCTAACTGTAATGAGAGAGAAGTAATGTAATGGAAGTACCCAGAGACACATTTAACAATGGATGTTGATCCAAGTTCATTTCCAGCAAGCTCCTTAACTTCTTGGGATCTGCGTCATATACTCCCAGAAGACCTTTCTCTGCAAAACATGATTAAGTACTGATATAATTTTATAACTCCCTGTGTGTCTTGATTCATAAGTTTGTTAAATGCACGATTGACAAAATTAAGCATCAGCAATACATTTAGGGCTTAAAATTTCTCATTAAGGGCCTATGTAGACAGTGAAGGACTCATGGGATGCTTCTCATTTAAACAATGATATATTATGCTGGCCATTCACTACGGCATCCTCCTCAAGCATATGCCTGTAGCTCACATCTTACTTGGAGTTTCTTCCTGTCTCGATCTCCTCACTGTATCAATTAGAAAACAGGGCAAAGAAGTTACTGAATGAAATAGAATGGATATAGGCATCATAAAGTATATAAAACACTGGGGTAGAACTTGGATAGTGCCACACTGTCAGCATAAACTGGGCACAGGAAACCATCCCCCAAGTCAGAAATGGTAGGTCCTATTATGTCTTCTGGTTCCCATAAGTTAGAAATAATCACAATTTAAGCTTAAAAATACTGGAGCTCTTCGTTTATTTCATCCATGCTGCCTGGTAGGAACTACCTCAAGCAGTGTAGCATTATGCATCATGTGACTCCAGTGTGGCAGTGAAATGTGGCCCCCGGAACATACTTACACATGACAATTTGTTCCTAGCTAATTAGTTCCTAGCTCTTTACAACTGATATAATATATAACAGGCCCAAAGCCTGATCAAAATTGGGCCTCTGGCCTCGGTTAAATCAGATGTGTACAGCAAAGTAGACATCCGTCAGCAGCAGCGGAAGGTCCTGGGAGGAGAGGGAGCTGATCGGGGAGAAGCTGAGTGAGGGCCGGCAATGGTCTCTGCGAGTGCTGCAGAGCCGGGAGAAACAATCGTGCTCCTCCTGGCTCTGCATTCAGGTAAGAATTTTTAAAGAAAGTTGCCTTTTTGGTGGCAGCTTCCAGTGGCCCCTTTAAGGATTGTTAGTTCGGTTCAATGTCGACTTAGTTATAAGCAGCCTAATTCTGGGGAGAGGTCCTGTTACAAGCATTAGGTCCCTTGCATATGTTAATGAGGGGCCCAATGTCTTTTTTAGGATGCCTGAAAAATTGCCCAGCACAATATGGGGTTGGATGTGTTTCAGGCGTCTTTGTAGCATATAGCCCACAAAATTGGCCCTTTTTGTGCCCATTTTCCACCCCGACAACAGACACATGGTCCTGTATCTTGGCCAGGGCCTGGCAACCAGCGGCTCCAGAGCCGTATGTGGCTCTTTAACATCTCATCTGCGGCTCCTGTTTAATGGTGTTTATATTACCAATTTGTAATGGTGTGGTAACATTTAGAGATCAATGTTTCTGCTCTTATCCACTTTGGTAGGAAAAACAGAAAAAGAGAGTATTTCTTAAATGGTAAGAGGCTGGGAAGTGTTAAATTTCAAAGGGACTGGGTGTCCTTGTTCATGAGTCACTGAGAGCTAACCTGCAGGTGCAGCAAGCAATTAAGAAGGCAAATGGTATGTTGGCCTTCATTACAAGAGGATTTGAGTATTGTCTTACTGCAATTATATAGAGCCTTGGTGAGACCGCACCTGGAGTATTGTGTGCAGTTCTGGTTTCCTTACCGAAGGAAAGATATACTTGCCATAGATGGAGTGCAATGAAGGGTCACCAAACTAATTCTTGGGTTGGACGGATTGTCCTATGAGAAAAGATTAAATAGACAGGGCCTTTATTCTCTGGAATTTAGAAGAATGAGAGGTGATTTCATTCAAACTTACCAACTTCTTACAGGGCTCGGCAGGACTGATGTAGGAAGAATGTTTCCCTCGCTGGGGAGTCCAGAATCAGGGGACACAGTCTTAGAATAAGGAGCAGGCCATTTAGGACTGAGAGGAGGAGGAATCTCTTCACTCAGAGGGTGGTGAATCTTTGGAATTCTCTCCCCCAGAGGGCTGTGAAGGCTCAGTCATTGAGTATGTTCAAGACTGAGATCGATAGATTTCTATATATTAAAAACATCAAGGGATATGGGTATAGTGCAGGAAAACGGTGTTGAAGTAGATCAGCCATGACCTTATTGAATGGTGGACCGCGCTCGAAGGGCTGAATGGCCTACTCCTGCTCCTATTTCTTATGTTCTTATTGGGCTATTTTACAACAGCATTTTGAAACCCAAAAATGAGCAGTATTTTAGAGGACTCATCCTTTCTTCCCGTGTGTGCCATTCAATCCACCCCAGCAGCTAAAGGAAGACATTCTACTGCTTCATGTCTTTATTGCATTAGTTAATCCAAGATCTGGTTTAACTGTAAAGCAGATATATCTATAGAGCCTTACATGGACCTTATACCCTTATAGATTCTCAATATAAACAAATTTTTCCTCTTAAGGTATGCTTATGCCTTTACTCCAATCATTTAATTTTTTTCATCTTGCAGCTCCCAATAGTTTTTATTTTAGGCAATTTAAAAAAAAAAGGCTCTTCAGGTTAAAAAAAAGTTGCCAACCCCTGTTCTAGGCCATTGTTTCTAACTTCTGTGCCACTGTGCTCTGCCACTGTGTTATAACCAACTTCTCTCTTGAAAGTTTAAAAAAAAATTAACTTAAGTAGAGAGGACTGACTTACCTCAACAGGGACCATCACTCCTCCCATGTTCAACACCCAACACAACTACAAAGATACAAGCCCTTAACCTCAGCTCATTACCATATTATTTAAACATTAATTTTCTCCCTCACTAAATAAAGACAATTGTATTATTTCTCACTGAAGCAGATCAGAGCTTTCTTCATCTGTTAATAAATGGACTCCTTAGTGCATAATAAAAAGAATTGGATTTATTCATTTTTCTGTCTGGGAAGTCGAGATTTGAGAGAGTCCGATGGTTTTTCTTTGACAATGAGATACCAGAACACACAAAAAAGTCTCACCAGATGTTTCCACTAAGTGCACTGGTTGAGTGAAGCCATATTGTGGGGGACACTGACTTTCCTCGATAGCATTTCTGCTGTTCAGAATTCTTCTGATATGGTTCAAAGGTACATCAACCTGTGGAGACAAATTTTGTTCAGTATAAAAATGACTGGGCTTCAGCTCACCATAAATTCCTTCTTCACTTGGCTGACCTTGTACCAAAATAGTTCCACGGTTTTAACTCCTCACTATGCTCACATCCCTGAGTGTTAAAGTGTAAAAATGGGCAAATCATCTCAATGCCAATTTTGCCTCTAACTGGTGGGGACTGTATCAGCAGACTGTGCAAACATCAGAACTGATCCCAATCCTGCCCTTGCTTGATGTCTAGTTACATTTACTGTGTAGCAGGAGATCAATCAATGGCAACTAAATGTTACAATCTCACCCTAAAAGTTACACATGAATGGAGTTAGGATCTGCAGCAGGCAGGCAATCTGTTCTACTCGATCACTACCCAGTGTCACAATCAAGGCAGGAGGAGTGCACTGTCATTCTCTAGTTCCACTTCGTCACAGGTCACAACATATATTTAAATGTGCAAACAGTTATGAAGCAGCCAATTATATACTCTATTTTAGTTTCAGAATAAAATCCACCAACCATGTTTCTTTGATAAACAGCAAAAGTATTTATTTATTATAAAACAAGACTTAGTCTATAAAGATGCAAAGCTTTAACGCACATTTTGAAATATGGCAGTAAATATATATATTCCCTTCTAAATACCCAACACACACACACACACAAACACACACAGAGGTTAAAAGAAAAATAAAGATGCTTTGGCCAAATTACTTGTTAATTCTTGAAGAAAAATGATAAGATATGTTATGTTCCAGATGGCATACAGTCTGGCATCCGAGTACACGTAGATGGGTCACTGGGATCATTTCAGAAGCAGTTCGTTCAGGAGATGTCGAGAGGAAGTCTTCGAAAAGCTTCTCAGGAAAAAACCCAAATGACTCAAAACAGTATTCAAAAATGAAGCCCATTCTTGACCATCATAAATCTGGACATGTCACTTCTCTTGTAAACAACGCCCATAGTCAGAAGGCACCTGTTGTTTACTTAGCTAAAGGCATGTGACATTCAGTAAATGTTTTTAAACAGAATTCTTCCAGTGACCCTTTAAAAAAAGCCCAGCATCTATGGAATCACTTCAGTCCTCCGATGAATCCATCTCCACAATTCGAAAACACGAACCCTCAAAAATCATTTAAAAATGAAAGCACTTTCATAACACCAGGCAGTGCAGAGGACGATCTGCCCCCAAGAGTGTGAACCCTGGTTGAGCTTTCCCCTCCCTTGTACAGATGTGCTGTGACTAATTTTAATCCCTCTCTCATTGCCTATCTGAAATTAGCTAACTCAACACATAGACCAGAGGTGGAACTGGTCATCTCTTTACTCTGCCTGAGTCAGTGTCATTACCAGCTGAGACACGAGGGAAGCTGTTTTCTTTTTGATCACTCTTGTTATTACCTTCAAACCATTTCTGTAAGTAATGCGAAACTGTGCTCTTCCTTTGCAAAGTATCTGCAGCGTGCGACTCTGTGACTGTCTGCACTTCCGATTGCACACAGAGTCCAAATCTTCTGTTCGACAGAGGCATAGCCCGAGAACTCCATCAAAACCCTGGAAATCTGCAGGGGAAGCGCAAACCTGCAAAGTAACCAAACATTCAGTTACCAACATCCTTAGAATGATTAAAACAATATGGCAAGTAAAAAAACAAAACCCTCATGGAACTATTCAATAGTAGGAACTGTCCACATGCAACATTGTGCGAAATAGACTCTAGATGGTGCCTTTATACAGCATCTTATCACCTCTCTCAAAACTGCATTAATATGGAAGTGGTGAAGGTAATGTGAAGAAAGTTCAAACATGACAAAACATGACAAAAATGGAAGCAACATTGACACTAATGGATGGTAATCATTGGTGAGAACCAAGAAGTTATAAAGATGGAATCTCTACTCTGATTGAAAACTACCTGAGTTTACAGATCCTCCTGTTAATATGTAATTACTGTTCCTAGACTGTGCGTTAATACAGGCATCAGCTTTGGTTCATTGGTAACACTCTTGGCTTTGTGTCCAATCGTCATGGGTTCAAGCTCTACTCTAGCAGATAACTTAAGTACGTAAGCTAAACTGACATTGGAGTGCTGTTCTCCGCTGTCTTCCGGTGAGATATTAAACGGAGGCCTCAAGACCCCATCTGCCCTCTCAGGTGGATGTTAAAGATTCCATGGCTTTATTTGAAGGAAAACAAGGGAATTGTCCAGGCCAATATTTATTCCTCAACAACTCCAAATACAATTTAGCTGATTGCTGTTCGCAAATTGGCTTCTGCATTTCCCTACATTGGAAAGTGGCAACATTTCTAATAATGTTTCCTTGGCTGTGAAGCATTTTGGGATGTCCTGTGGTCATGAAAGGAGTGAGATAAAAATAAAGTTCTTTCTTTAATACAGACCTTCAGAGAACAATATTCCGCCCACTCATCAATCATGAGACAGGCTCCATCCTGATTTCTGCTAGTCCCCTCTCGGCAGATATCGTACAGCTGTCTGACGCATTCTCCTGTTCCTTTAGATACCATTCGATGTCTCACAGTGCATATACAACGAGAATCACTGGGCTAAGAAAGATTCAATGATTAAATTATATGTATATAAAACACATCCTCCCTGTAAGACAACAGTGACTTTAAATGTAGCAAGATTTCTCAAAGCTCTTCACAGAAGGAAAAAGGAGCAGAGACTGAGCCACAGTGGAACAGGTGACCCAAAAGCTCAGTTAAAAAGATAGGAGGAACTTCCTGAGGGTTGAGGCAAGGCATCTGAAGGCTCCTGAACTAATGGTGGAGAGCTCGGAAGGCAGGTGTACAAGAGACCAGAGTCGAAGGGTGCAAGGGTGGGGGAATTGCTGACATGATTGGGGAAAGCCGAAGGCAAGGAAGGGCCAAGGTGCCCGATTCCTTTATCTCTTTTATAAATTTAAAATATTTCCCAGGTCATTGTGAGGCCTGGATCCTTGCTTCCGCCAGCTTTTGCCAGTGAGGTCGGAGACTCTGTGGGCCTTAGTTGTGCCTGCAGTTGAAATGAAATGCTCGCCCCTGAGATGTCACCAGGGCGCGACTCTGCCACTTAACTTAGGCCCCTGCTCCTCTGAGGCAGGTAGTCTTTATATGCTTGAACTCAGGCCAATAAAAAAGGGTGGTGGGGGGCTATTCTGCATCAGCAACACAGTGCGAACTGAGGATGGGGGGTTGGGGCTTAAAATCGGCTATCAATATTTTAAATGAAGTTTGATAGCTTAATACTGAGCAAACCTCTTGCAATGCAAATGGCACCAGTTGGAAAAGGCTAAACGTCAACAACGTGAGGCTATAGTGCCTACCTATGGCATCAACAAATATGTCAAATGATTTAAAATAAGAACACTGATATTCTCACCTGGAAGGTCTGCCCATTCCGAAGGCAAATGCAAGTATCTTGTCCTTCTTCAGGCTGCGCTGCCTGGGAACCACAGGTGAAGCAGGCTGCTTGTCCTGTTAAATGGTTGAAGTAGCTTGTAGGACACTTCAGGCAGCTGTCAGTGCTCACTGCTCTTTCACTTGGATTGTAAGTACCTTTAGGGCAAGGGGTTGGCTCGGGGCTCACTTTAGGGCAGTAGTGACCTGCAAGCAATTGTGAAGGAGGTGTTCTTTCAATGAATTATCCATTCTGGCAATCCATGTTTTCCAGCAAACCCTGAATAATCTGTTCCAAGCAAATTGTGTCCAAAGTGGCTTCTTTCAGTACTCATTCTGTTCATAACAGTTTTAGAAATGCTGGGGGGAATAAACCAATATGGAGAGGAGTAAGAGGTAGCGGAATAGCAGATATTAAATCCACCTTGAGCATGTTCAGAAACTGTGACGTCACTAAGTCTGTGTGGCTCAGTGAGTAGCACTCTCACCTGCGAGGCTGTAGGCTGTGGGTTTAAGTCCCATTCCAGAGACTTCAGCATATAATCCAGGCTGACACTTCAGTGCAGTACTGAGGGAGTGCTGCATTGTTGGAGGTACTGCTTTTCAGGTGAGATGTAAACCGAGGCCCTGTGTGCCCTCTCAGGTGCATGTAAAGTTACCCTTGGTGCTATTTTGAAGGAGAGCATAGGAGTTACCCTCGGTGTCCTGGCCAATATTTATCCCTCAATCAACATCACTAATAAAAAAATTATCTCATCATTATCACATTGATGTTTGTGGGAGCTTGCTATATTTCCTACATTACAACAGTGGCTACACTTCTAAAGTACTTCATTGGCTGTAAAGTGCTTTGGGATATACTGAGGTCATGAAAGGTGCAATATAAATGCAAGTCTTTCTTCTTGCAAATTGAATATTATAACCTACAATTAGTTGTGTAATCAATATGCAGGACAAACTCCCTGGGGAGACCGCGGAGTCACTGTTGGCAAATCCACAGGGCAATGGGGAAAGACATTTGGCAGAGAAAAGGTTGAAGATCATGAGGGATTGAGTAGTGTAAGGTATTTATCAAACTTTGGGGCCACTTGAATGAGATGCAACTATCGCCTGCTTCTGTATATTTCTTTGTTTCTGGTTTATCACCAAAATGACAGGAATTAATTTGTACAATTAGCTTAAACCTATACATAGCTCAAATGGAAATAAAAATGACCACCGTTGTGTTGTTGAACCTTACCCTAGGTCAAATATCAATTCAGTTGGAAGAGAAGATAATGCTCTGCACCACACATACCTTTTGGACAGATGTAAGATCTAACTGCTGCAATCGCATAGTCAGTGGTGTTAGATGTTGGATCAGCGGTGATGGCTCCTTGAAGACAAACCACTCCTGCCTGGCATTCGAGGCAGACCTGACGATCATTGTGGTTCCCGTAGTAACCAGCAGGGCAGGGCTCACAAGTGTTGTTGAAGGTGCTTCTGTTGGACCCATCGTACTCCCTGTATCCCAGTGGACATTTCACTGGCTTAATAGCACCAATGACTGATGAAAAGAAGTTAGAGGTACGTTCGTGTTATGTAGCCTTAGATTAAACTGGCATTCCATTTACATGAGTCCTTTGTATTGGCTTACCCTACTGAAGGCTTTTGATAAGACCTTTTCAGAGGCCACATACATTCTATTCATCTGGTCATGGACTCAAGACTGTCGTTTAATCCCATGAGAATTTTTTTGCAGTTTAGTTTAAAAGAGTTCATATTTAACGTGAAATATGCTTAATATCTGACAGTAGTTATTTTAATGTTCTTACCCCATCTGGAGCCTTCATGGCTGACAACAATGTCCTGAGGACAGTAATGGCCAACTGGGCAGTCAACTGGGGTCCCTGACCCCTCTGGGCAATAAAAACCAGCCGGACAAGATAAACGAGGCAGGGATATGGTGCAGTAATAACCTGAAACACAGAAGAGTTTGTAAATTCTTTTCGCATCATTTCAGCTTCTATGTGCACATCGTTCCACAGGTAACATGTGAACTCCTCAGACCCAAAGACATGTGGGCATGTGCCAATGCATGCGTCACAGGACACGAGAAGGTGGGAAAAGCTGGGGTAGATTTTCATCTTCCATTAATTTCAGTGGAATGAAATTCGGGTGTGTTTTCTAGAAATTGGGTGATCCATTCTGCTAGATTACTGAGCTGGTGATGAAAGATGAAAATCTAACTGTTTTGATGAAATATCTGGGAAAAAGATTTCCTCTGCTGGAGATAACAAAATAGTAAACTCATTATTGATTTACAAATTCCCTAAGCAATTGAAATACAATCTCTGCACATTATTCCCAAAGTTCAATTGTAGGAAGTCAGGTAGCTAGATAAACCTTACTTCGTTTCGGTTCCTTCAAGAGTGTTCATAATCAGAAAAGCATTGTTAGGAGACTTCCATGTTATATGGAGAGGAGTTTCTGCAGAGGTTGTCTTGCTTGTCTACTATAACCGGAGGGCAATAGCCATGGAAATACTGGAAAATGGGCTTTTTTTCCAGGCGTTTCCACAGTTCTTTCTCCAAAGTTGCAGTAGATGAGTGGGAGGGCCTCCCCGAAGTTTTGGGTTAGATTCCCCAGTCACATGCTCTCAGTGGCAAACTCTGCTTATAGGGATTTGAGATGCAGTTACAACAGTGTTGCCCCAATTCTCTGACTCAAGGTCCTTTCAAGTGCGATTTCCTGCTGGGAGCACAGGATTTTTCCTTTTATCCCAGGTTGGATTGTCTAAAATGGATTCACCAGAAAACTCAAAATCCTTCAAAAGCTCAGTACCTGCTGGGCAAGGAGTTTGGTCTTGTGTTCCTTCAGGGCAGAGCCCCCCTGGGTCACACTGGATGCAACTTATACTTTCGGGGAAAGGAGCATAAGTTCCTGCTCGGCATGGCCAACAATCGAGAATATCTAGTATATAAAAAAAATCAGAATAATTAATTTTCTGACCCCCACACTCAAGAATATCCAAGAAACAGATTTAAAAAGGATGGTTGGAATTTCTTTTGTGGTGGGGGTGTGGGGGAGTGGTGCAGTGTTAGACTCTGGATGTAATTCTGCCTGCAGTTCTGCAGGCCGGGAGTTCATGCTTCTCCAAATCAGTTGGAACCCACTGGAGGCTGGCATGTTGAGTGAGATGAATGCTACTGTTCTCCTGATGGGTACCAGTGGGCCCCACCAGACTCAAGTGGGGAGGTGTGGATCCCTGAAGAAAGAGTAAGGTTTAAAAAATATTAAAAATTATTGCATAATATTACTTGTTCCTTTGATATGTGAACTATTGTAAGACTTACAGGACTACAAGCTATATCCAAAGAAAAGGTGTGTTTTTATTATAACTTAACTAGAACATGCAGCATGAGCCACATCTAAACACATCTCACTCTGTTGGGCTACACCCACAACTCCTTGGTCATGTATGACACGACATCACTTCCTCCGGTGAACTTCACATACAGCTCTTAAGGTGGTCTGCTCTTAAGGTCATCCCACAACAGACTGGATCAGTTTTATGGCATACTGAGGAGGAGGGCAATCATGGGGTCTTGTGAGGGGTGGGACCTGGGAAACCCCATGACGAGCAGGCACAATTTTCCCACTGTAATGGGTGCATCAGGTATGCTTGTAGACATCCCTCCATTATCAGAGCCAATATCTGCTTATGAACATGGGAAAAATGACAGACAGAAAAAGAACGACTGGTCTATATCCGGCCTGCCCCATAAAATTGAGATGGCTTTAGCATCGCAATAATGACACACCCCACCCCATGGAAGCCATGTAATTCATTGGTTAGATGTGAAAAATCAGATAAAAAACCTGGCCATTTAGAAGAAAAAAAAACAAGAAAATTCGTCTCCAAGCTCCGAGGTGAATTAAAAGTAGTCCATTAGGCTGGTGTATCTAAAACAGAAATCACATTCCCAATATAAAGTTCTGATTTGTCAAAGTGGCCAATAATATCAATCAGCCATCGAGCTGAGTGAACAGTGCACATCACCACTGAAACAACAAGGATTTAAAGTCATCATAAGGTCTCAGTTCAGCTCAGGCGCCTATGAAATATATAATAACGGTATAGACTGAATGGGCTAGATTTTACCTTAGGCGGATGGGAATTTGCCACCGATGTAAAAGTCGGTGGTGAACCCGCTTCCACCTAGCCTGGGGATCCGTCCCGTATTTTACGGATCCCGAGGCTTTAACTGTCCCGAGGCGGGACTTCCACCCGCTTGAGGGATGAAGTCCCGCCTCAGTGAGCTGCCAACCAAACAGCTGGCCGGCAGCTCTTAGTCCCAGCAGTGACCACTGGGAGCGGTGGTCACTGCTGGGACTGCAGCCCAGCTGACGGCATGGAGCCAGGAGTGAAGGTAAGTTGGGCATGCTTCACCGGTGAGATCGGTCGTGCCCTGGTGAGGCTAGAGTGGTCGTTTGGGGGGAGGGGGTGGTGTCTTGTGCCCCGGGGGGGTGGGGTGGGAGGCGGGGGCAGCCCTCAATTGGGCACTCCGTGCTCGACTGCCATGGCCCCCCCACGCGGCGCACAGAAAGGCTGGCAGCTATTGCTGGGTGACCTTTCGCGTCCCCAGCATGCCCGCTTGCGACGGGTAAAATACCCGTGGAGGCGGGCGAGGGCCCATAAGTGGCCATTAAATGGCCTTGATTGCCCTTGGGCGAGCGGGCCGTTTCCCCCCCACCCCACCTGACCACCGTAAAGTTGACCGGAGGTGGGAGCGGGGCGGGTAGGCCTCCCGGAGCCTCCCGCTCAATTTTAAGCCGCTCCCATGCCACCATCCGAGCCACTGGGATGGCGTAAAACTCTATAATATCTCTACTTTATCAAATGGCACCATCAATTAATCAGAAACACAATCAAAATTGCTATTCAAAAAATACAGGGACTGCATTTTACCTGCTCCCAACTCGATATCTCTGTAAGTGCCTGGAGGACATGGCTTGGGAAGGTATTCATCACCAAAAGTCCCTGTTCCCTTCGGGCAAAAGTGGGCAACAGGACAGGGGTAGCGTGTGTAGTCTGAGAGCCCTAAGGAAATAGGAAACAGAAAGGTGAACATCATCAGCATCTACAGTGGACAAAGTAGAGGGAGCTTGCTGGTCATCCAAAGCCTTAAAGCTGTCGGGTGTCAACTGGCACTGCTGTGACAGTCAATGTGTTGGAGGTGGGGCAGGATTTATGGCAGGACTCACAGCAAACAAACAGACTATTTTACAACAGAGTTTGTTTAAGTAATGCATTACAACAGCAACGTCTCCTGATAGAGGCAGGGTGATTTCTCCAGCAAAATACAGTGAGTGGAGGATAATTACATGACATGAGGAAAAACTTTTCGATGCAGTGATGTGGTCAGGATCTGGAATGCACTTCTTGAGAGTGTCGTGGAGGTAGATTTAATTGTGGATTTCAAAAGAGAATTGGACAATTATCTGAAAAGAAAAAAAAAATTCAGGGTGATGGGGAAAAGGCAGGGAGTGGGACTAGGTGAATTGCTCTGGCAACACAGCCAACACAGACATGATGGGCCGAATGGCCTCCTTCTGTGCTGTAACCATTCTATGATTACATGATATAAATTGTGTGCATAAAATCAATCCCAGTCACTCACAGCAGTGCAGTATCCTAGAGTACCTGTCCGAGGAATTACCCAATCATCTCCATTCTGGCCAAGCACAGTGGTGTTATATACAGTATAAAACTGATCATCTGGGAACATTTTTTTGGGCTTCTACAGGAAGTTCACTCAATTTACTGAGATAAATATTGGAACAACAAATGGTAGTGGGGCTGGTCGAGAAGGCGGGGAAGCAGTTTTCAAGCTTAAATTTACCTGTTGGTAGAGGCGTCTATTGAAGAATCCTGAGTGGAAATCATTAGAAACCAACTTCCTAGAGGGGTCCTTAAATAGACATTAGGCTTCCTCACCACCTCCATTAATTCACACAAGCTGCCCAACACCTGTTTAAGGGGGATGCCTAAAAAATGGGCCTAAAGAATTTAGTAGCAACAGCCCCTACAGTCAAACGGATTGGACGTGGACCATACCACTGCTAAATTTACACCTGAAAAATGGGGGCAACACATAGCAATTTCTATCCCCAAATTTCACTAGAGATGGTGGCAACCAACTTTAGCGATACACTGTAACACAAAGCTTTTGCTTCAGGCGAAGATATATTGGCATTGACTTCCAGGAGACATTCTGCCGAACCAATCTTTTCATGTCTTGTGTGCTCTTATAGAGCCCTATGGAACAACAGTGCTTTAATTTGGGCATTTAGTAATGCCAATGTAGGCACTGACTCAGGTGCAGGACAGCAGCCCTGTGACAGCTCTCTGTGCGATTTGTCTTTGCTCCTGTATCAAAGATTTCTATAAAATGTACAAGGTTATGACAGGCTTAGATAAGTTAGACAAGGAAAATCTGTTCCCATTAATTAATGGTACAAGGACTAGGTGATTGAAGATTTTGGGCAAGAGGTGCAGGGGGAATATGAGGAAGAACTTTTTTTTACGCAGCTGGTGGTAATGACCTGGAACGCGCTGCCCACAAGTGGGCTGGAAGCAGAGACAATCAATGACTTCAAGAGGAAATTGGATGGCCACTTGAAGGAAAGAGACTTGCAAGGCTACGGGGATCGAGAAGGGGAGTAGGACTGACTGAATCATTCTGTGGAGAGCCAGCATGTACTCGATGGGCCAAATGCTGTAAATGACTCTATGACTCTAAAAAGTTCCCGGTCTCTGCTAAGTGCTTCTTCACTGCAGTTGAGCCGAGCTTAGGAGCTCAGCAAGCTGAATGATGTCTCATCGCTTTGGGGCCGAAGGACGTTCTGGGGATAAGTCTTTAATTTTTCTTCTTAAATCTGAAGAAACTGAAAGATCACTAGAAACGCTGCACATACCTTCAGTCTGGCACCAGTACCCTGGTTCACAAGGTTTACATGCTGTTTGGTTTGTTGCCCCCAAGTCAAAGGAGTAAGTACCACTGGGACAAGGCCTCTTAGCAGCAGATCCTACTGGACAGTAATATCCTGGTAGAAAAGTAAACACAAGGCATCGCAGAGTCAAAGGGTGGGCCTTTGAACTTTGCTTTCCAATAATAATGGTTTCATCAAGTAATTAATTTTGCTGACCAATTTTTCTTGCAAGCAGTTTACTTATAAAAAGCGCAATGCTGTATGATGAGAAGTCAGTCACAGATTCACTAACAGAGACACTCATGAAAGACTTATGAAAGTAACATATCCTCGTAAGTGAATATATACCCTCAAAAATATATTCAAAAGATAATAAGGTTAGAATGTGTAAACGGTTACTAATAAAGAAAGAAATTGCATTTATATAACAACTTTTACATACAAGTGCTTTACAGCCAATGAACTACTTTTGAAGTGTAGTCACTGTTGGTATGTAGGAAAACTGGCAACCAATTTGCAAACAGCAAGGTCCTAGAAACAACAAATAAATCAAAGTGCAGTTAATCTGATTTTGGGTTTGTTGGTGGAGGGATAAACATCGACAAAACATCAGAATTCCCTGAACTTCCCTGAACAGTGCCATGGGATCATTTATTCACCCGAGCAGGCAGCAGTGGCTGAAGTTTCATGCCTCAATGGAATGATACCATTTCCATCAGTGCTGCACATTTGGAGTGCAGAGTCCCACGAACAGTGATGAAACGAATAAGCAAGTTCATCTGTTTATGGTGATGTTGGTTCAGGGATAAATATTAGCATACTGGATCACAAACAGGCAGATGAGATCTAATACAAAAGCAAAATTTTACAGATCAAGACAGGATCTAAGTTTACCATCTTATCTGAAAGGCAGCACCTCGGACACTGCAGCACCCCCTCAATTCTGCACTAAAGTTTCAGCCTAGGTTATGTGCTCTGATGGATAGTGGGGCTTGAACCAAACCTTTCTGACTCAGAAGCCAGCTCAGTCACTCAGTCGGAACCAAATCTGTCATATCTGATATTTTAACCTTTATCTGTACCTGGAGGACAAGCCATGGGAACAGAACTCTTTTCAGTACAGATGCAACCGGCTTGACACACGGTGCACTCTGTAAGACTTGTAGCTCCCTCATATGGAATCATGTGACCCTCTTGACAAGGCTGGGGCTTTGTACTGCCTAGAAAGTTAAGAAGCCCCTTGTTAAAAACTGATCAACCCAACTGATTTCACAGATGCAGTAATTAGATTAAAAGAGAATCTTAGGCTTTAAGCTTTTCAGTGTACATTGCTTAATTAGACTATTACCCCCATAGTATCCCATTTCTATCTCATTCTTGGGCAACATGGAAAGCAAGTGACCTCTCACCTTCAGGACAGTAATAGCCAATGGGACAAGGTTTGCCTTTCTCAGGGTCACTGCCGCTCGGAGATGGTGTCGACTGACCTGAAATGCACAAAAATCCTGCAGCACAGAGGCCAGCAATGTGACCTCCACGGCAATATCTCCCTGGGAACAGAAACAATAGTGTGAAGCAACTCCAGCTGGAAGTGTTAGAAACAGGTTCTCAAACAGATTTGCATTTTGAACACTGAAATCCCGCTAATTAAATGCACCTTGTGCAATGAAGACTCAACAGTCTGGATCAGCAGTACTAAAGGTATCAATGTTGCTTGTCTTGGGCTAATCTTAAAAATCACCTCAACCTTGTAAATAAAATGGAACATTTCTGACCTCAGATATGTATTTAAGGATTAAAACCACTGCATAAACTGCAAGATTTTGTTAAAGTCTTTACCTAATATCAGTGTTTCAGGATCTGCCCCTATAGCGCCCAGCAGCTCAGTATAATGAGGGACTAATTTTCTCTGGCTCACTGCTTCGCCTAATAAATGTCTTCTTTTAAACTTACTAGTGAGAATCAACTTCATTACATTCCTCTCCTATCCTCTGATCCATTTTTCCTTTTTGTTCACTAATTTCCTCTCTAGGGAAGAGGGAAAGAGATGGATACACGCAGAAAAAGTGAAAATACAACTTCAGTTAAGTTCATACCTATTGGACAGTCAGAACAACTTGAAGCTTTCGTCAGTCCCACTGCATGCTCATCAGTGAACGTACCATCAGGGCAGGGGATAGGTGAGATGCTGCTGCCTGGGCAGTAATTGGATGGTGGACATATTATAGGAACTGCGGTGTTTCCTTGGCAGTAACCACCTGCAGGACATGGACTGCAGCCCACACTGCCAATACTGGGCTGATAAGCACCTGTACAATAGATAGAATGATTCAGATAAACCAGCCAAGAAAAACAGCCAAGTAAGAGCCTTTATATCAAAGGGAATAGAATACAAGGGGGTAGAAGTCATACTTCAGCTATTCAAAGCCCTGGTCAGATCACACCTGCAGTAC
Source organism: Heterodontus francisci (assembly GCF_036365525.1). Lineage (NCBI taxonomy): Eukaryota > Metazoa > Chordata > Chondrichthyes > Heterodontiformes > Heterodontidae > Heterodontus > Heterodontus francisci. The sequence goes on along the minus strand of NC_090392.1, from coordinate 73,247,072 downwards.
TGTGAGCAGTTCTGGGCACCACAACTTAGGAAGGATATATTGGTCTTGGAGAGAGTGCAGCATAGATCTACCAGAATGATACCTGGACTCCAAGGGTTAAATTACAAAGAGATTACACAAACTAAGGTTGTATTACCTGGAATTTAGAAGGTTATAGGGTGATTTGATCAAAGTTTTCAAGCTATTAAGGGGAATGGTTAGCGTAGATAGAAACTATTTCCACTGTTTGGGGAGTCTAGAACATAGTTAAAAAATTAGAGCCAGACTTTACAGGAGTGAAATTAGGAAACATTTCTTCATGAAAAGGGTGGTAGAAGTTTGGAACTCTCTTCCACAAATGGCAATTGGTGCTACATCAATTGTTAGTTTTAAAACTGATAGATTTTTATTACCAAAGGTATTAAGGGATATGGGGCAAAGGCAGGTTTATGGAGTTAGGTCGCAGATCAACCATGATCTCATTAAATGGTGGAACAGGCTTGAGGGACTGCGTGGCCCACTGTGGTTCCTAATGTTCTGAAGAGACCTTCATTTTCTTTCTCTTCAAGCACACAGGTTCACGGCTAATGCAGTGAAACTATTTCCAAAGCAAATAGTGTACTGGCTTACATTCACAGGGCTATTGAATATAAAATTAAAAACATATGAACATATAAATTAGGAGCAGGAGTAGGCCACTCGGCCCCTCGAGCTTTCTCCGCCACACAACAAGATCATGGCTGATCTGATTGAAACATCAACTCCACATCCCGCCCAATAACCTTTCACCCACTTGCTTATCAAGAATCTATCTACCTCTGCCTTAAAAATAGTCAAAGACTCTGCTTCCACTGCCTTTTGAGGAAGAGAATTCCAAAGACTCATGACCCTCTGAGAGAAAAAAATTTCTCCTCATCTCTGTCTTAAATGGGTGACCTCTTATTTTTAAATAGTGACCCCTAGTTCTAGACTCTCCCACAAGGGGAAACATCCTTTCCACATCCACCCTGTCAAGACCCCTCAGAATCTTATGTTTTAATCAAGTCACCTCTTACTCTTCTAAACTCCAACGGATACAAGCCTAGTCTGTCCAACCTTTCCTCATGAGACAACCTGCCCATTTCAGGTATTATTGTAGTAAACCTTCTCTGAACTGCTTCCAATGCATTTACATCCTTCCTTAAATAACGAGACCAATACTGTACACATTACTCCAGATGTGGTCTCACCAATGCCCTGTATAACTGAAGCATAACTTCCCTACTTTTGCACTCAATTCCCCTCGCAATAAACGATAATTTTCTATGAGCTTTCCTAATTACGTGCTGTACCTGCATACTAACATTTTGTGATTCATGCACTAGGACACCCAGATCTATCTGCATCTCAGAGCTCTACAATCTCTCACCATTTGCATAATATTTCTTTTTTATTCTTCCTGCCAAAATAGACAATTTCACATTTTCCCACATTATATTCCATTTGCTAGATCTTTGCCCACTCACTTAACCTATCTGTATGCCTTTTGTAGCCTCCTTATGTCTTCTTCACAACTTACCTTCCTACCTATCTTTGTGTCATCAGCAAATTTAGCAACCATAACTTCGGTCCCTTCATCCAAGTCACTTTGTGGGAGGTGGTGGCATAGTAGTAGTTGCTCGGCGGAGAGTTTCATCTGTTGACTTTTTTTTATTAAAATAAAACCACCCAGTTTGTATATAAACCCAGAAACCCAGCTGAGTGATATGGGTTTGAATCCCACCACAGTGGATAGTGAAATTTGAATTCAATTAATAAATCTGGAATTAAAATGCTAGTCTAAAGGTGACCATAAAAGGATTGTTGTTAAAAACCCATCTGGTTTACAAATATCCTTTAGGGAAGGAAATCTGCTGTTCCTTACCTGCTCTGGTCTATGTGTGTCTCTAGACTCACAGTAATGTGGTTGACTCTTAAATGCCCTCGGAGATAGACCAGCAAGCCACTCAATTCAAGGGCAATTAGGGATGGACAATAAATGCTGGCCTAGCCAGTGATGCCAAAATCCCATGAATGAATAAAAGTTGAGGTCCCAGCACTGATCCCTGTGGCACACCACAAACCATTTTAGTTTAGTTTAGTTTAGAGATACAGCACTGAAACAGGCCCTTCGGCCCACCGAGTCTGTGCCGACCATCAACCACCCATTTATACTAATCCTACACTAATCCCGTATTCCTATCACAGCCCCACCTGTCCCTATATATTTCCCTACCACCTACCTATACTAGGGTCAATTTATAATGGCCAATTAACCTATCAACCTGCAAGTCTTTGGCATGTGGGAGGAAACCGGAGCACCCGGAGGAAACCCACGCAGACACAGGGAGAACTTGCAAACTCCGCACAGGCAGTACCCAGAAACGAACCCGGGTCCCTGGAGCTGTGAGGCTGCAGTGCTAACCACTGCGCCACTGTGCCGCCCACAGTTCATTTACAAGACCTTGGGTAGACCTCATGTAAAATAGTGTGTCCAGTTTTGGTTCCCTCACATGTGTGATATTGAGGCTTTAGAAACTGTTCAGAGAAGGGCCGTGAGATTGATTCCCAGCTGTAAAAAGCACCTAGCTCCCCAGGTAGGCTAAAAAAAATCTGGGTCTGTATCCTTTTAGAGGAAATGCAGACCTGGGTGATTTAGTCAAGGCCTATAAAATAATGAAGGGACTAGATTGTGTTCACATTGGCAAATTGTGTCAGTTAGATATGCTGAGGAGGACCAGAGGTCACACTTTTAAATTACATAAGAGTAGACAAGGGTAAATGTTGCATAGTTCAACTTTTTCCAGAGAAAGAAAGATTTCCATTTATACAGTACCTTTCATGCCCTCAGGATGTCTCAAAGCAATTTACAGCCAAGGAAGTACTTTTGAAATGTATTCACTATTGTAATGTAGGAAGTGCATCAGCCAATTCGTGCTCCCACAGACAATAATGTGATAACAACCAGATAATCTGTTTTTTTTTAAAGATGATGTTGATCCAGGGATAAATATTGACTAGGACACCAGGAAGAGCTCCCTGCTCTTCAAGAGAGTACCATAGGATCATTCACATCCACCCAAGGGAGCCTCGATTTGTCAACTCATCTGAAAGATGGTATCTCCAAACTGCACTGGGAGTGCCAGCCTGGATTTTTGTGCTCAAGTCTCTGGAGCAGGACTTGAACCCACAACATTTTGACACAGAGGTGAAAGTATCGTCACTGAGCCACAGCTGACACCTAATAGCAGAATAGTAGATCTATGGAACAAGTAGCTGGCTTGTGTGTTGCGTGCTGATTCGCTGTGTACCTTCAACAGGGAGCTGGGCTTCTCCTGACAGGGGCAAAGGGGCCGGATTTTCAAAACAGGGTTGGGAACCCAACACCCGGATAACTTCCGGGGCCCGACTCAGCGTCTCAACTTATCTTGAAATGTAAATGCCCTAATTGAGCAGGAGGTGAGCTCGGCGCCGAGCGTTTCCAGGAGGTGGGAGCTGCCTGCACAGCGTAATTGGCAAAGGCAGACTGCCGCTGCCTTGCCGAAGAGAGCAGGCAGTTCCTCAGAGGGCCAACAGCATAAAGGTGTGCAAACATCCAAATCTAAGGTAATGCGCATGATCCTGTGAAAGATCCCTGAACGTCCCAAAATTTAAAACCTGAAAAAAAAGTCTCCCTTCATCCCGCTGTGAACCCAACAGCTGTGCACTAATGTGGACCAGACTGTTCGGCTTGCCAGAATCCGTATTGAAAATGGCAGCCCCGACCTCCCCAGCCCTTTAACACGCTCCGCTAGGAGCTCAATGGTCTATTAATTGGAGGCAAGCAGGTTCCTGTTCCCTCTGCCCCAACCTCATTTTAAAAATTGTAGTCTGTCCCAGAGGCTTCAGGATCCAGAGATGCCCTCTGGGACCGCGACTTTTAAATCACACCCGCACCTGGTCCTGCCCCCACTATTAAAAATCCAGCCCCATGTCATACAAGAGGAAAGTACCAAGTTACATGGATATGTTGGAAATGTTGTGTGATTGCCTTTAAGAGTAATGTACCTTTAGGATCTTAGTATGCTAATGAGCCAATGATACGACAGGTACAGCAACAGCACCAGCAGCAAGGAAAGTGCCAGAGACTGGCATAAATGCAAGCTGATACACGAGGTCCACAGCCAAACAGACCTGACACAAGACTCAGAGAGAAGTAGTTCTCAGACAGAAGATGAGCAAGCATTCCACATTGTAAACTTGACACATCACATTGATGAAGTCCAACAACTGGAAGCTTTCGCCACTATCACCATCATTTGCCCAAAGAAAGCTGGCAAACACACACTCAAGGTCAAGATTGACACTAGAGCTAGTGCAAATATCCTACCAGTCCGAGTCCTCAAAGATATGTACTGGAGTCATTGGAAATAAATGATACAACCAATGACTGCCACTTTATGTGCATATAATGGGTCACCCATTCTATGCAGTGGCACATTAATAATACAATGCAGCTATGGCAAGTCCGTAAGGAAATCACAAACGCTCTACCTAGTGGACACAAGCGGACCAGCAGTGGCAGGATGACCAGTGTGTAATGACCTCAACATCATAACGATCCACGAGAGCACTGCCAAGGGAAATCTCCAAGGACCGGAATCCGCTCACAGACTCTGACCAGCACCAAATGGTGCAGTCTGGAAGCCTAACTGCATAAATATGCCGTGCCTTCACTTCTGCTCTATAGTGAAATGCCAGCATCAGAATGGACAGGTATCTCCATGGGACCATGCACTGCTTCCCCAACAAGTCCTCAGCCTTGAGCCCAAGACTTTCAGACTCAGAGGCGAAAGACATGCAATGCCCTGAAGAGACAGAGGAGGAATGAGTTGAAGCATTGTCTGTTGGTTCTTCGAGATGAGGTGCCGGAAGTTTCCAAGAACAAAATGGCCTCAAAGATGGTCATCTTGAGAAAAGCAACAGAGTATGTTAGTAGGCTGAAGGCAGAGCAACAAAACTGAATGCAGAGAAGGAAAAGCTTCAGAAAGAACAGCAACAGATGAGACACAAATTCCCCGAGCGAGAGTTGTCAAATCACTGAGATGACATATAGACTTTTGAGCCTTTATATTTGTAAAGTTCATAATCTCTATCCATGTGTAAATAATTTTGATGTTATCTAATTTTATATGTTTTTGCTTTTAGCATATGAGACTTATCTTTGGAAAGAAGGGGGATGTTGTGTGATTGCTTTTAAGAGTAATGTACCTTTAAGATCTTAGTATGCTAATGAGCTAAGTACCAGGACGTGGTCATGTGACTACATGCCAGTCTCACTCTGTAACTGGAACACCAAGAGGTAAGTTCTGTAAATAGACAGCACTGCACTGAATATACTTGTTAGCTGTTAATAGACCTGTCTGAGATCTTCAATCAACTGAACTCCACACATCTCATTTGTGTTGCATCAGACAACATAAAAAGCTTCTCATTACAGGAAAAGCTGGAGTTGTTCTCCTTTGAGAAGAGAAAGTTGAGAGGAGATTTGATAGTGGTGTTCAAAATCATGAGGGCTTAGGACGAAGTAGATAGAGAGAAATTGTTCCCATTGGGGGAAGAGTCAAGAACCAGAGGACACCAATTTAAGGTGATTGGGAAAACGACTAAAAGCGACGTGAGGAAAGATGTTTTTAGGCAGTGAGTGGTTAGGATCTGGAATGCACTGCCTGAGAGTGTTGTGGGGTAGATTCAATCATGGCTTTCAAAAGGGAATTGTATAATTATCTGAAGAGAAAACATTGCAGGGCTACGGGGAAAAGGCAGGGGAGTGGGACTAAGTGAGTTGCTCTTGCAGAGAGCCGATATGGACATGATGGGCCGAATGGCCTCCTTCTGTGCTGTAACCATTCTATGATTCCAAAAGCCATGATCAATGTGGTTTTCTAGTTTCATTTTGAACATCTTGAGGGAGTCAGAAGTGAATTTTCCAGATTTTTTCCCTAATTGGCCTTGGATCTTTAACTTTTTTTGCCTTTCCAGGACATGATATGGATCAGGGTGGGCAGGGAATGTCTTAATCATGAAGTAGATGGCGTTATAACTGCATGGGACAGACTGGTCTTACTCTGTCTGGCATTCATCGTATATCTGTAATCTGATTCGGGTATTGTTCATTTTAAATATTAAAAGTATAACAACGTATAAAAGATAAAGCTGTGATTCCTACCTGGTGGGCAAACATGTGGCGAGGCTGTAAAATTCGGACAGAAGAAGCCCGCAGGACAAACAAACTGTGCAGGATTTGGTACATCAACTGGTACATTGCCAGGACAGTAATAGCGTTCCATACAAGGCCCTGTGGGATTGGAGAGCCCTACTCCTCTGCAGTAATAGCCAGCAGAACATGGTTGGCAATCAGCTAAGGAGGCCCCATGTGTGTAAGGGTTCAGAGTACCTCTGGGGCAAGGATTGGCTAAGATTGTGCCTGTCAAGAAATTAAATATGACAAAAATAAGACCATTTTCCTTCATGTCAATATTAATCTCCTACAAAAACATACATAAACTTATTACTAAGTTGTTTAACCATGTGAACTGATTCATTTTGGTAGGAAGAACGAGGAGAGGCGATATAAAACAAAGGGTAGAATTCTAAAGGGGGGGGGGGTGCAGGTGCAAAGGAACCTGCGGGTATATGTGCACAAATCATTGAAGGTGGCAGGGCAGGTTAAGAAAGTGGTTAATAATGCATACGGGATCCTGGGTTTTTATAAATAGGGGCATAGAGTATAAAAACAAGGAAGTAATGATAAAACTTGTATAAAATACCTGTTTTAGCCTCAACTGGAATATTGTGCTCAATTCTGGGCACCACACTTTAGGAAGGATGTGAAGGTTTTAGACAGAGTAGCAAAAATATTCATGAGAGCAGTTCCAGGGATGAGGAACTTCAGTTAGGTGGATAGGTTGACAAAGCTGGGGCTGTTCTCCTTGGAGAAGAGAAGATTGAGGAGATTTGATAGAGGTGTTCAAAATCATGAGGGCGCTGGTCAGAGTAGATAGGGAGAAACTGTTCCCATTGGCGGAAGGATCGAGAACCAGAGGACACCAAATTAAGGTGATTGGCGAAAGAACCAGAGGCGACATGAGGACAAAACCTTTTAAGCAGCGAGTGATTAGGATCTGGAATGCAGTGCCTGAGAGTGTGGTGGAAGCAGATTCAATCGAGGCCTTGAAAAGAGAATTGGATAATTATCTGAAGAGAAAAAATTTACAGGGCTATAGGGAAAAGGCAGGGGAGTGGGACTAGGTGAGTTATTCTTGCAGAGAGCTGGCACAGACATGACTTCCTTCTATGCTGTAACCATTCTATGATTCTATGAACGATATTGGAGTATAAGTATTTGGAGACTGCACATTGTGTTATCGAACAGAGTGTTCTTCTGGCTTCAATATGACTATGTTAAGCCCTAAAAGCCTCAAAGTGGCATTGTACAATCTTCGAAAGCAGGAGAAAACCATTTAGGGTAGAGCTGGGTGCGAAATGCACTTGAATTTGTGCTGGTTTGGTTACAGTTCAAGCTTCTGCTAAAATGCATAATCACAAACGTAAAAGCTTCCTTGAATCAGCACAACCAGACAGTGTAATAGAAAACAATCATTTCATTCTTTTTCTTTTCATTAAACAGTATTCCTTGATGTATTTAAGAGTTTTAACCTGGTGCAGTTTTATTAAAATTAAAGCAAAATACTGCAGATGCTGGAAATCTGAAATAAAGACAAGAAATGCTGGAAATACTCAGCAGGTCTGGCAGCATCTGTGGGGAGAGAAGCAGAGTTAACGTTTCAAGTCAGTGACCCTTCATCAGAACTCTGTTTCATGAATACAGCTGAAAATGAGTTTAACAGCAAAAAAAAACATTTTTGATAAGTGTGCCCAGTCCTCCATCTGTGAGTAACCTGATTTAAGATCCCTGTAAATGACTTTAAAAGAGCATTACACTGAATCATTTATTAGTTTCATTAGTGTACATTAATCTGTTTCTTAGAAAATTAAATATTTTTTGATATGAAAAATCTATTAAAACATGCTGACAATTGCCTGTGCATCTAAGAAAATGAGTGTAATTTGAAGAACTTTCCCGGACCAACACAATGAGTGGAAGTTCACCATTTCGACCTGGGGACGTGGCCCGTTTTGTGGGCGGAGCTTGATCCGGGCAAATTAAATCTTCAACTATCACAAAAGATTGTTTTTCAGATATTTTGGGCTTATCTCACATTTTAAATTCCCCGATCTTTTGCAATGTTGCAACCAATTGCACTGCAATCTGGGCACAGAGAGACAAGTGAAAATTTCAGCCCTTTCTCTTTAATGGGGTGTGTGAGATTTCTGCTGGCATGCAGGCGATATTGGAGGAGTATTATTCGGGGAAAGTCATTTACAATGTGTTGCCAGTTAACCTGGTAACCAAATTCCAGTCACAAAGTCACAGCAATGTTACTGGTCAGAGTTATGTTTAGTTTAGTTTAGAGATACAGCACTGAAACAGGCCCTTCGGCCCACCGAGTCTGTGCCGACCATCAACCACCCATTTATACTAATCCTACACTAATCCCATATTCCTACCACATCCCCACCTGTCCCTATATTTCCCTACCACCTACCTATACTAGGGGCAATTTATAATGGCCAATTAACCTATCAACCTGCAAGTCTTTGGCATGTGGGAGGAAACCGGAGCACCCGGAGGAAACCCACGCAGACACAGGGAGAACTTGCAAACTCCACACAGGCAGTACCCAGAATTGAACCCGGGTCGCTGGAGTTGTGAGGCTGCGGTGCTAACCACTGCGCCACTATTTTTTTAAAAAGCTCAAATTAGTATTCCTCATGACATAGAGAATGCTGTCTACTCGTCCATGTTTGATACCTCATGAAAAAAGTACTGAACACATTAACAGAGCTGTCAATACACACAGGCGGTAATATTCTCCTTGAATTATGGTGTCAAACACATATCAATTCAGCCCATTCGACATCACTGTTGAAATCAGACGAGGTGTATAATGGGTCGTTGAGTTGATATTGCCCACTTTACCTTATTGCCCAAAGTCAAAATTATCCCCACAGCTTTGATTATACAATCACATGTGCAATATACCTTCCTCACAGTAATGCCCCTTGGGACATGGGTGGTTTAACCTTTCATTGGGTGCTGCTATCTTGGCTCCTGAAGTACACAGATAGCCAGCTAAGCAGTTACCAGAAGGTTCCGACAGGCCTGGTGAGTCGCAATACTGTCCAGGCGAGCAGGGGATGCAATTTGAAGACTTGGTCATTCCAGTTTTATTGGAATAGGTTCCTAAATACAAGAAAAATCAGTTAAGTGTTAATTGGTATAAATTAATCTATATGCTGAGGCCTGTAAGTATTATGCAGCTATGGATAGTATTAAAAGATAAGTAGTTTTTGTGATAAATCCAAGATAGAATTATTATGATTTCGGGGTTCATGCTTACATTTTACACATTTGGTACAAAGGGCTTAACTTTAGTACAATTCCATCCCATGTTTTCAAAAATGACTCAAAATGCTTTATATAGAAGGATTTTTTAAAAGTATAGTGAATGATGGCAAAGGCCGCAATGGTTTTGAGCACAGCAAGATCCCGCAACTGCAATGATTTGAATAACCATGTAATTGTTTTTTTTGGTGGTATTGGTCACAAGAAGAATGCTGCATAGATCGAGCTCCCCACTCTTTGGATTGTGCCATGGGATCTAGCCCACAGCATAGATGGCTGGGGTAGTAGAGTAATGTCTAATCTGTAGGATAACACTTTCTGACAATGCAGCATTCCCTCCGCATGGCAGTGCAGAATCAGCCAAGATTATATACTCAGATCCTGGGGCCTGATTGCGCAACCTTTGATATTCAGAGGCGGGTGTGCAATCAGCTGAGCCAAGCTGACACTTCTAGTGGTTTCTGTAGTTTTCTTTGAAGAAATGTCACTTTTTCAGACACAAGTATGGATATTATTTGAGAAGACGTTCAACCGACTAATGAAACTCATTTCACAATACAGGGAATACCAACAAGCACCAAGTCTCACAAATATTCGTTAAAAGGACCTATTTGCCAAGCTATGGGGAAGGAGCAGGTAAGTGGATTGGAATGCTCTTTCAAAGAGCTGGCACCGGCATGATGGGCTGAACGGCCTCCCTCCATGCTGTAAGATTCTCTAATTCTATGTGTTATTGAGTTTCTTACTGTTGACTTCATATTGACTCCAATCAAATCAATGCTTGTATTGTAGGGGTACAACTTGTAAACATTACCTATGGGACAGGGTATACCATCATCGTAAGTGCCGGTTGGACAGTAATGCCCAGAGAGACACAGAGCAGTGTCTCCCATCCCTTGGCGAGGACATGTTCTTCCTGAAGGACACTGCAAGCAAGTAACTTGACCCTGCAAAAGACAATGCTGATGCTGATTTAGTTCCATTCTACCCCTGATAGTGTAACAATACTTACACAAAATTAGGTCAAATGGCTTGTTGCAGTGAGTGACTAGCCATTGTCTGGGAATTAGCATTTTCACTGCTTGAGGCATTTTTACATGTAATTACAGTATTCAGGCAGCAAACCATATTGCTTGCGGTAAGAGTGGAAACCTACAGGATATTGTGCTGCACTAAACCACATCCCCCAATAGACTTCAGCTCACAATGATAGAATAAGTGAAAAGTTAAATTTAATACTGATTGTACTATAAAGGTGTAAATGTTCAGTTACCAGTTTTGATGTTTCTTTGTGTTAGCAAATTAAGATATTCTGCATAACTCACAGTAACCACTTGTTGTTAAATATAAATAAAAATAAGCATTTTACACTTAATTATATATCTTCCATTTTTCTCCAAAGGAATTCTAACCAAAAATCATTTCGCTGAGCACAGTGTGCGAAAGGAATAGACGATCGTGTATTTGTAACACAACTTCAGTCTTCACTTTGCCATAACTGGAACCTTTCAGCAGAATTCTGGAGCCAAGATGGGAGTAATGCAAGTCTGCTGAAGTAACACTAGGGTTTCATACTGCAAGGAGTATAACTCCAGTACGGTGTGAAAACCGGTATAAAAACACTTGGGTTCCCTTGGTCCTCCTCAAAGCATTTGAAAGTTACACAGATCTGTTTAAAACTACTTTGTATTTGAGAAGTAGATGCTCCTATCTACACTCTTAAAAGAATGAAAATGTAACTGGGATGGGTACTCTGCTTAGGTCTGCAAGTCCATTTGCAGAGCACTTTCCTGGATTGATTAATTCCAGTTGGAGGCATGCAATATAAACAAGGTACTGTCCAGCGAGTATCAATACTACAGCTACCAGTCTCAGATCAACCTCTGTGGTACCAGACCACACCATCCACTAGATTGTACGATTGTAATACAAGTGTAAGTTAACACCCCAAATATTCAAGTCTCTGAAGTTCAAGGCAAAGGGGAAATTCATACATTCACCAACATTATGAGTCAGTCAGTCTTACTTACTTGCAAGGGTTGGAAATATCCCCTTCCACAGGGAATCTCACGAATTACACCTCTGGGGCAGTAGTGTCCAGCAGGGCACGTATAACCTGTGACACCATCAGTTGGATTGGGTACTCGAGCTTGACCCAGACAGACATAGCCAGGGTCACAGGGCAGACTGTGACCTACAGAAAAATACAACGCAGGTAACTAGGCTGAGCTATTTATCAAAAGCTCAAACAGTAATGACCATCTAAGTATATAAGACACGAGTATCATTGCAAAAGACCATACCATGACTCATTAAATATGCAACTCCATTAGTTTTTAATGATCTCACATTACATGTTCATTTTACATCTTCCCTTCTCACGCACAGCCATGTAAGAACCGAATGATTAAATGTCAGATCTCTTGTCTCCTCTATTTCAAAGCTCTTTTTCTCTTCTTTACAATGCTTTTTTTCCCCAAGGTCAATAGGTCAGACAAGTAACTTTCTCTCAGGCCTCTGCTAATATTGCCATTACCAACAGTTAGAAGTTGCATGAGAGAGCTCGGAGGTGATCAGTCTTTCAGTTTTCTATTCCTCCTGACAGACATGCATCTCGTCTCCATTGAGCAACCTGATGAATCAGGTGAGGTCAGAAAATCACAATGTTGTCAACCACGTCAAACTGCAACGTCCACTTCATGTTAGATTGTCCACCAACACATACTACTTTAAACCAGATATCAGATAGCATTGTGCTAATAACTCCAGGGGCACTGGTTCAATCCCTGAATGGCCCATTAGAAGTTTACTTCTGACACTCTGTTTCTCTCTCCACAGGTGCAGCCTGATCTGCTGAGTATTTCCAGTATTTTCTGTCATCATATTTCCAGATCTTAAAAAACACTCTCACTTATGATGAAGTAGATGGAAAGATAGATTTCCCCACAAACTTACCCCCTCCTGTCCCTGGCTTTGTGATGATCACAGAATGAGAGCCATTTAGTTTCCTCCTATTCCTACCTACCTGTGATGGTTGTTCCAGAAAGGCAGTAATGCCCTGGGTAACATGGAATGCAGTCATTGACATTCCTAGCACCTTCATCAGGTGAAGTCGTTCCCGCTGGGCAAGGAATGGGCCTGGCACTGCCAGTGATACAGTAGGTGCCCTGAGGACAGAGGTGCTGGACTGGGCTGGTGCAATTACCTGTACAATAGTACCTTAGAAAAAAATAGAAATAAAGTTACCTTCCATGTTACTCGAATATTACTTTTATCTTCTGGTTTTGTTGCATCCCATTCTCATCTTCTCCAGAATGCACTGATTCTTTACTGGGTTCAATTCCCTAAACACTAGTCCAAGTGACCATTCCTCATACTTAACATAGAAAATAGGAGCAGGAATAGGCCATTCGGCCCTTCACCGCCATTCATTATGATCATGGCTGATCATCCAACTCAGTAGCTTGTTCCGGCTTTCACCCCATACCCTTTGATCCCTTTAGACCCAAGAGCTATCTCTAACTCCTTTTTGAAAACATTCAATGTTTTGGCCTCAACTGCTTTCTGTGGTAGCGAATTCCACAGGCTCACCACTCACTGGGTGAAGAAATTTCTCCTCATCTCAGTCCTGAAAGGTTTACCCCGTATCCTTAGACTATGACCCCTGGTTCTGGACTCCCCCACCATCGGGAACATCCTTCCTGCATCTACCCTGTCCAGTCCTGTTAGAATTTTATAGGTTTCTATGAGATCCCCCCTCAGTCTTCTGAACTCCAGCGAATATAATCCTAACCGACTCAATCTCTCCTCATACGTCAGTCCCGCCATCCCAGGAATCAGTCTGGTAAACCTTCGCTGCATTCCCTCTATAGCAAGAGCTTCCTTCCTTTGATAAGGAGGCCAAAACTGCACACAATATTCCAGGTGTGTCCTCACCAAGGCCCTGTATAATTGCAGCAAGACATCCCTGCTTCTGTACTCAAATCCTCAAGCTATGAAGTCCAACATACCATTTGTCTTTTTTATCGTCTGTTGCACCTGCATGCTTACCTTCAACGACTGGTGTACAAGAACCCTTAACGTTCATGTTAACCCTTAACATTATTCGATTGTGGGAGCAGCACAACAGAGCCCACCTAATGTTCACACAGAATACTAGAAGAAGTTTCTGGACAACGATAAGGAGCAGGAGCTGCGGATGATTTAGCCTTCAGGGTTTCCCTACCACCGTGCTTGGCTAAGAGCAGCTAATTGAGGACGGACTAGGGATTGAATGTGGGATCTTCTGAGCCGTGAAGGCTCAGCTCTGCCTAAATCAGCAGAGCCATTGTGGGGTCACTTAATCCCAATGTTAATAAGCTTGTGAATGAGACTCCTACTGTCCATTGTCCTGCTGTGGCTTTGCTACCAGGCTCCCTGGTCAACACTACCGATCTCAGTCTTCACCCATCAGAAGCTAGAGACTTTGGTTCAATTTCAATTGGTTCAGCCCACCAGATAAGGGCCTAATGTCATGTGCAAACAGTTCCAGGGAGCCATGGGTGATAGTCGGGTCTAGTGTGAAAATTAGTGGCTTGGGCGTCCCAAAAACCTGTCCCAAGATCAAAACACAAACACCGTGCTGGAACTAGAAGTGCTAAACACCGTGGAACAAAGCTTTAAACAGTCGAACTCTTACCCTTCCAGGCATGGCCCCTGTGGCACAGGTAACCCTGGCTCATCGCAGTAGTGACCTGGGGTACAGCCAATGCAGCTTCTGTGGGAGCTTTGCCCTGGCACAGGGTTAAATGTACCCACCAAGCAGGGAAATTGGTACTGATGCCTCGTTCCTGCAGGACAGTAGAACCCAGCAGGGCAGATGAGACCATTGAGTGTCGAGACTGGATTCAGTGAGTTTCCACAGAAATATCCTTCATAAAAGAAAAAAATGAGTTTCAGTAGTAGAACTAAGGGATTTCTTTATCCAGGCACTGCAACCTACAGTCAGGAACATGCCGATACAGAACTGGAATAGTAATTTTATTCCATTTTAGTATATTGTAGCCAAAAATCTATTAACCTTTTGTAGCTGGAATCATCCGAGATTAAGCCGGGACCCAAATATTCTGGGCTCCTGCCTAACATTAGACTTTCCCTGGGCCTTGTAAGGAGTGGAGCCTCCACCGGTCTCTTCCAAAGCCCGTAGATTCAACAGCGGGGGAAGGGAAGGGTGGGCAGTGTGGGGCCGGAGACTCCCAATGCTGGATGTTCCCAAGTCCCAGGTCATCAGAGGATTGGTGGCATCAACTCACTGAATGGCAGCAGATCCCAAAAAAAAAACAGCCGAGTTTTTTTCTTAAATTGTTAAATATAGCCCTTACAAAGTGCGCTGCTGGGGGGAAATTAGCTGCTCTTTCTGGGCCAGGGGGTGGAGGGGGGGGGGGCCGGGTAGAATTAACACTGTTTCTTCTGCATCTGTCAAGTTATGCCATAAGTTGCCAGCTGTTGGGAATGGGTGAAGATGGGCACCCTAGATGGACCCCTCGCCATTCACAACCCAACAAACTTTGGTGGGGTTGGCGGCAGAGATCCAGGAAGTGGGCACTAAGGCTCGAACATTCCCACCTGTCCCCCCAATCCCCTCACATGCTTTCTTCCCCTTTATTTCACTCATGTTAATTGTGAGGGATAAACAAGTATTTTTTCAATGTCGTTTAATTGCAAATCTAAATCTATATTTAACGTAAAAAGTACTCATCTTAAAACTTTGAAGCTGAAATTTAGTAATATTGGGTACTGATCCTGCTGCCCGATTTTGGGGGACATTGCAGGAGTAGGATTTTTCCTCTTCATTTAATTTTCTCCCCATCTCTCCTGAAGGTGCTGTCTCATCCTTGAATACACTCATATGGATGCTCTCCAATAACCCCCAGAGAATCATTCATCAAGTGAAATGCCACCAGGTTATTCAGCCACACTGGACCTCATAACTGAGGCTAACCCTGTCCTCACCAAACATCCACTTCATAACAGGAGCCCTGCTTGAAATTTCCTGCCGGTCGACCCAGAGAGGCTGCGGAGAAGTAACGTTTCTCCGCCTACCTTCCCACATGAGCTCGGCTGATGGAGCAGAGGGATCAGGGATCAAATGGTAGACCTCCTTCATCCATGTCACCCAATATCGCACAGAGCAGTGTTTTAGCAACCAAACCACAAGGCAGCAGAGCCAAAAATCCTTCTTCAAATAGCACCATAAATCAATGTAAAAACACACCCGCACTGTCAGCAATAGTTCAAATTGCACAGGTATATAAAAATGCATTGCCAGGTTGATATGGCTTAAAGCCATGTATGACAGTGCAACCTATATATCAGCTTTTACAGTAAGTTAGCAATATTGATCTGAATGATTTATTATACGAGGCTGTTACCTCATTCTAAAATCAAATAATCATTGTTCTATTTTACTTTGCACAACTATTTCTTTATTTAGGGTAAATTGTACCTTCAGGACAGATATCACAACTGCTGCTTCTGTTCTGTAACTGGTAAGTACCGTCTGGGCATACTATAGGAGATCTGCTGCCTTCAGGACAGAAGCATGTTGCTGGACACAGGTATATCTCTGGGTCTGGTATGGTTTGACCTCCTGGGCAGTAGTAACCTGTATTATAGAAGCAATTCAAGTGAGAGCACAGGGGAACAGTTGTTCCAGATATGCACAAATCTGATTTGTATCAGTTTTCACTGTTTTATCGACAGCAACGAATTGGTCATTATGGTTAGATTTATATAAATGGATATTGCACAGCAGAAAGCAAATTCAGTCACTAGAAGGAGCTAATGGATAATGTTTTCCAATATTATGTAGAGAACAAGTCAAAATCTGTATAGACTCCATAGACAGCATGGGAAATGGCTATTTCGGAATACAGTCTAACCCACGTTGAGTAATGCTGCCCAATACATTAGCGACTAGCCATTTGTGGCTAATTGGGAATCCAGATGTGGATAATTGCATTTACGTTTAGTAAATTAAAAATGTGGAACAGACACTGTTATTGGGTACCTAGGCTTTGAAATTTGGAGGCACCCATTTTTGGGCACTGAATGGTGGTAGATGTCTGTGAAGTAAACACACCTGTATTATGAGTAAGGCAATTTCTCCTAAATTAGGGCATGTGGTTTTAACAGTTTCACTGTAGCCACATCTACAGATGGTGAGTGAGTTCTATTGGACAACACTGGTGTTACTGCCAAGTTTTAGGATTTTTGATTTTTTTTCTTCACATAAATTGGCACAGGTATTTTAAAAAGCAACAGCCTGTAGGCATTGCAGATGTTTATTAAATCTAGATAAGCCATTTTGTGGAATGAAACAATTCACAATCCATTACAAACTCATTCAGCAAGGATCAATTGTCTTATCCCAGGCCCATTAACTAAGATGCACCCCCTCCGCTCCCCCCAAACTCATTTGAGAAAACAGATGTTCTCTTTAAAATCACACCTAGGAGCGAAGTGAGGTTGAGTTAAATAAGCAAAGTTTGCTTTGACCATTGCTCTGTATGCTTACTTGTGAAATAAAGTTGCTTAACAATTTGTATCTAGCCTTGTCTCACCAAATGTTTCAATTGTCATCGAGAAGTACAATAAAGATATCTTGTTAAGATCATTAGAGAATCCTATTGTTTGGAAGGATGGGCACGCTCCTGAAAACAAGATCATCAGACCACTTATGAGAGTGACCACTACTGTTGTCGCTAAGAGAATATCTAAAGCAGTCCTGAAGTTTGCAATGGTTACATATTTACTGCCACTAAATCATCATTTGTGTTAGTTTTACATAATTTTTTCACATATTCTCAAAAAATCATAAACTACTCATAATTCACTGATATTCTAAGTTCATTTTTCATTACCTGACATACAAAGACCTGTAGGTGTGCTGAGACCAGGATCACGGCAGTAATAGCCTGGGGTACAAGGAAGACAGTCTAATTCCTGATCATTATTAAGGGAAGATGAGAAAGTGCCTTGCCTACAAGGAGTTGGGCCATCAGAAGTAGAGGGGCAATAATGGCCCACAGGACACAGCACCTGAAAAAGACAGTGATGTTATTTTATAGCAGAGTGAGGTTCAACCTTGTGTTAGAGGAATCATTGATCTTTGACAGATCAATCTAAACAAAGCAACTTTATCAATATGATATTGTCATCGCTCATTTGAACTTTTCTCTGTTCAAATTATTTGCTCATTGATTAGCACACTGTTCAATGTGGGACTAAGCCAATTAGAACTGAACGGTTCCAGGTTCAGCCTGGGATGTGTGGTACTAGGAAGAGTGGCAGCTGGCCTCAGCATCCCTGGGTTAGAAAGGTGAATGATCAGTTAGGGCCCTCTGGTCCTGATTGCTATTCCAGTGACACTTACTGCAAAGTGTGCATGTGCTGACAATGGCTAAGGAAAGGACTGAGACTGGTATGAATCATAGAATTGTAAATCGCTGAAGGAGGCTGTTTGACCCATCATGCCTGTGCTGGTGCTTTGAAAGAGCTATCCAATTAGCCCACTCCCTTAGCTTTTCCCCATAAACCTGCAAATTTTCCCTTTTCAGGTATATATCCAATTCCCTTTTGAAAGTTACTATGAATCTACTTCCACTAAGCTTTCAGGCAGCGCATTCCAGATCACTAATGCACTCCAAATAAACTGCCTAAACTTACTTTTTCATTTCACCAGCTATGCATTATAGAACCTGGCCCACGTTCACTCCATTGAGTGGAGACTAGAACATGGTCGCTCAATACTGGGTTGACATCCAGCAGGGAACCCGCATCAGGACAGAGTGACCACTGATTCAGTGGTAGTATTCCCGCCTCTGGGTCAGAAGGGTTTGGTTTTCCGGCCCCATTCCAGGCAACCCTGGCAAAAGGAAACTGAAGTGGCAGCTCAGAATACTAAACTGACATTCCAGCGGAGGTCTAGTTGGCGGCTCAAGAAACTTAGGTGAGTGAGGGTTGAGTTTGGACCTGCCCTAGAGCAAAGCACAAGGGACAGTGGTCACTGTGACCCAGTTGTACCTGAGTAGGAGAGTGTGATCCCAATGGGCAGTACCATCCTGCTTTGCAGGGACCCTGAGGTTGAGATAGTCCAGCCACTGGACAGTAGTAACCAGCAGTGCAGTTCACTGGAGCAGATGAACCTGATGGACAGAAACAGCCAGCTGGACATCGACCTCCATAAAGCAATGTCTGAAAGAGATGAAGCTAAAACTTTAACAAGAATAATACAATCATTTCAACCAATTCATATTGACTAGGATCCTTAAGAATGATATCCAGTAAACTTAAATTTATGAATACTGCATGGTGCTCCCATATTAAAAGTGATATAAAATTACCTAATTTTTACCTGGAATTTATTCCAATCTACAAATTGGGACTCTTTAATGAAATAAACATCTAAATATTAGGGTGAATTTTCCCCTGTTGTCCCCCATCCCTCGCCTGATACCAAGCCTCAAATGCCCTGTGAAGGCTGTAGTTCCTCCCAGTTTAATGATCCATATGATCATTTGGGGCGGCACAGTGGCGCAGTGGTTAGCACCGCAGCCTCACAGCTCCAGGGACCCGGGTTCGATTCCGGGTACTGCCTGTGTGGAGTTTGCAAGTTCTCCCTGTGTCTGCGTGGGTTTTCTCCGGGTGCTCCGGTTTCCTCCCACATGCCAAAGACTTGCAGGTTGATAGGTAAATTGGCCATTATAAATTGTCACTAGTATAGGTAGGTGGTAGGGAAATATAGGGACAGGTGGGGATGTTTGGTAGGAATATGGGATTAGTGTAGGATTAGTATAAATGGGTGGTTGATGTTCGGCACAGACTCGGTGGGCCGAAGGGCCTGTTTCAGTGCTGTATCTCTAATCTAATCTAATGATCTCTTGACATTAGTCCTCTTGTTGCGGCTTTGTGCTGAGAATGGAATGTGCCCCAGGCATTCCGGGAAGTTGGGGGGGGGAGTGGAGGGAGGGGTTGGTGGTGGGAGACGGAAGAGGCTCCATTCTGAAGCCTGGCACTCATGAAAACTTGAGTTGCTAAACAACAAGAATCGCATCCAATTCCTAAAAGGCCATTGGGAATAGAATGGCAGTTTACTATAAAACAACGTGATCATTGCCATAGTTTCAAGATACACAAAGCCTGATTTAAGCTTTATCATACATTTTTAATGAAAATCGCTGATGAAATCTGGGATTCGTTCCAACCAAAAACATAGAAACCCATAAAAACCATTAATAAAAAGTTTGAAAATATCAACAAATGTTTTCATGCTTATTATGAAATTCCTCTATCTGCTTTGTTCATGAAGATGTTAATTTGCTTGAAATAGTGGACAAAGGAATTTCGCTCTCATGGTTAACATCTTTGTCACTAGTACTGGTAACTTGTTCATTATGATTTGAATGAGTAGGTTTATCTTAAGGGTGCTACTGACATCTAGTGATATCAACCTAGTTCTTCCACTGTCAGAATCATTACAGTGCAGAAGGAGGCCATTCGGCCCATCAAGTCTGCACTGGCTCTCCAAAAAAGCAAATCCCTCAGTTCCATTCCCCTGCTTTCCCCTCATAATCCTGCACATTCTTCCTTTTCATATAACCGTCTAGTTCCCTTTTGAATGCTTCAGTTGAACCTGCCTCCACCACGTTCTCAGGCAGCGCATTCCAGACCTTAACCACTTGCTGCGTGAAAAAGTTTTTCCCCGTGTCACTTTTGCTTCTCTTACCAAACACTTTAAATCTATACGCCTGTGAGCTTTGATTGACTGCCAATCCGGAGCTAAATCACAGCTCAGGTTGGCCTGAGTTTGGCTCAATGCTCCTTAAGCTTTTCCATACCGGTCTAATTATATGTAACAGTGTGTTAGAAGTAGAAGCCCATTCAGTATGCTTCATCAGTCAAGCCCTGTTTAAGGTCCCAGCCTGAATATTAGCACATTAAAATCCTTTTGTTCAAAGTAATCTTACTCTGGTATATCATTTTGTGAGGCATTCAATAGGAGTGTTGATTGGTGGTCTGGCTGCAGAGGCTAGTGTAGATGGCATGGCATGTAGAATCAGACATGTTGTGCTCTGCACCCAATTCTCCATCTGGGAATGGAGCTTTGCAAAACACCGGGAATCCGAAACAAAAAAAATGGGGGTAATTCACAGCAGGTCAATCAGCACTTGTAAAGTGGACAGTCAACTCAAAGTTTCAGGTGGAAACCCCTTATTTGGTTCAAATAAAGGTGCTGCACTTCAAACATTGTGGGAGAGCAGGCATTCCATGATGTCGCACATCCAGTGGGGAGCTGTGCTTA